>NC_081563.1:52704296-53004296 GCF_022355385.1 Mustela nigripes | reverse complement strand
GATGAAAGTGTAGAGAAGAAATGAAAAAATATTAATTCCTGAAGTGAGACTTGAACGTAAATGGAGTTGTAGAAGTAATCAATGGTGGGAAGGTTGACGCTGCTGCTGAGCCAAAATATGCCGCTAGAGGAACCTCCTGAAGGCAACCCCTAACGTAAATGGGGAAATGGGTGTGATGAAAAGGATGAAATGATGGTAAAAAAATTCATGGTAAAGGAAATTGCAGAGTGATTTTACAATATTGAAGGTACAGCTGATAAAACAGCAGAAGCGGGTCCAAACGTAAAAAGAATATGACAATTTGCAATCGTATAGAGAAGATGCTTACTCAGTGTCATAAAGTAACAGAAAAGGCAAGTACCATTCCAACTACTCTCGATTAGTTGTTTGCAATGAAATAACACAAATTCTTCATGTTTCTAATGTTTTAGATTACAGTGTACTAGTGCTTTTTACAATTTTTCATTTTATTTTACACATATAACTGACAGTAAGAGTTTTTAATATTTTGACAGATTTTAAAGGTCATAGAACAATAATTTCCCCATCAATTATTAAGATTACTTTGAATGACCATTTTTATGGACTGACATTACTGTACAAGGCAAGGACTGTCTGTACCTGGGAACAGAGCCTACTTCAGGGAAAATTAATTTTGTTGTGTGTGTGTTCAAAGCCCACATTTAATGAAATAATGCACTAAAATATCAAACAAAAGTACTCCTGAATTTCCATAAAGTTAAAAATTTTTTTACAAGAAAATACACATCTTATTTAAATAGGAACTTTTATTAGAACAAAACTTTTATTATAACTCTCTCTTCTATGCATTCTATTTTATCCTCTGTATATGTTTCACATTGAGATGCAAGTAATACTGGTTTTGTGTTTGTTCTATACCTGAATAGCCTGTTAATAATAAACATAAGTATATTAATTGCTTACTGACTTATATGTTCCCATGTGGAATGGGGCACTTTCTCAGATCAGTCTAAAGCTTTTTGAGTTAGTATGACAGTAGTTTCTCTCCCTCCCTCTTTCTCTCTCTTTAATTATAAAATACAAAAAGAGAATAATATGGTTAAATATTGATGACATTGACAGTGATTTTAGGGAAAATTAATTTTGATAAAACTAAGTGGTTGCATGTTAAACTATTCTGGTAATAATTGACATATCTAAGTGCTAAAATACTTCTCCCTATGTTCCCTCAAAAAAATTTAATATTATATAAATATTATATAAATAATATTAAATTTTAATATTTAATATTGTACAAATATTTATAAATCAATATTTTATTTGTTCATTGTGCCTATTTAGGAGACCAGACTTTTTGTGAGCATGCAAAATGTTAACAGAGAAAAGCATATCTAATTTAGAGTACTTCATAAGAAAAGCTGAGTTTTGGAAATTTTAAAGTTTGGAAATATTTTTTAAAAAGATAGGAAATCCAGAACCAATTAAGAAAAAAGTAGACAAAATCGACTACATATAATAACAGTTTTTTAAACATGGCAGAAGACACCATAAATAAATTTAAGACAATAAATATTTTGGGAAAGTATTTGTAACACAAATGACAGAAAAATAGTTAATATCACACAAAAAATTGTGGGGCGCCTGGGTGGCTCAGTTGGTGACTGCCTTCTGCTCAGGTCATGATCCCGGACTTCCAGGATCGAGTCCCGCATCAGGCTCCCAGCTCCTTGGGGAGTCTGCTTCTCCCTCTGACCTTCTCCTCTCTCATGCTCTCTCTCACTCATTCTCTCTCAAATAAATAAATAAAATCTTAAAAAAAATTGTACAGGTTATAAGGAAAAGAAAAGCCAATTAAAAATAATTGGTCATTTGGATTTCCTCTTCTCTGAATTATTATTCAAATTTTTAATTATCATATGACAAGATGCTCAATCTTATTGTCAGGAAAATGTAAATTAAAACATCATTGATATACTTTTTCATATATCAGACCAGCAAAAGTGCAAAAAGTTTTCATATATGGGGTTGATAAGGATACAGAAAATGAACACTCACTCTGTGAAAGAAGTGTGAATTATTACAATTTATTTGGAAACTGTCCTGGCAATATTTATTAAAATAAATCATATACTATGGTAGACACTGGTAGTTGCCTACCCAATAGCCACAGCTTTTTTCTTCCTTTCCAATAGAATCATAATTTTGTTTACGGAAGCAAGGTGATAAATTGTAATTGATTTAAACCACCAGGACAATACTGTTCCCCGCCGCTCCCCCCCCCCCCCCCCCCCCCCCCCCCGCCCCAGTTACTTAATTTCCCAGTCTAGCAGTAGTCATGTAATCCACTTCTGGTCAAGAAAATGTAAAGGAAAGACTGCTTACAAATCTCTGGGAAGGCTTTTGGCTTGCTTTACTTATATAAAATACAAATGTGAGTGTTGCTACCATTCCCCCTTTACCTTAAATATAAACATGCCTGATGCCTGGAGTTTGGCAGCCACTTTGTAACCATGAAGAAGCAAATGTGAGAACAAAATGCAAAGATGGTTAGGATAGCAGGACAGAGGGGCACCTGGGTGGCTTGGTAGGTTAAGCCTCTGCCTTCGGCTCGTTTGGGTCATGATCCCAGGGTCTTGGAATGGAGCCCCGTTGTCAGGCTCTCTGCTCAGCAGGGAGCCTGCTTCCTCCTCTCTCTCTGCCTGCCTCTCTGCCTATTTGTGATCTCTCTGCCAAATAAATAAATAAAATCTTTAATTAAAAAAAGAATAACAGAACAGAAAAATAGGAGGGCTTGGGTTCTTTAACCAATATCCATTATTACTTACCTCCAGACGTTTGTTATGTGAGAAAAACAAACCCTTGTTTGTTTAAGCCTCTGTTAGTCAGTTTCCATTACCGATCGCCACATACACCTTTAACTGGATGCATACATTCCTTTTGACTCAGCCATTTCTGTATGTGACTCCATCCTAGAAAAATGAAAGTACCAGTATGTAGAGATTTATGTATAATTTATGTATAACATTGTTTTTAGAAGCAAAGAACTGAGAACAAATGGAATGTCTACCAGTAGCCAGATGGCTAAATAAAGTGTACTATATCCATAGAATAAATTGTTATATAACCATTAGAAAGAATGATTTAGAAGGAAGTCTATTGAACTTGAGGGATGTTCATGATGAATTATTATGTAAAAACAGCAAATTAGATAGTTAATATTTATAGTAAATCATTTGTGGAAAAGATCTCGTATGTAAATGCTTGTATATTTCTACACAAGCATAGGAAAAAGGAATTAAAAATGACTGCAGGAATGAGGGGAGAAACACATTTGAATGAATCAAGCCTGGAAGAAGAAAGGAATATGTCTTAAATATTTTTTTTAAAGATTTTATTCATTTATTTATGAGAGAGAGAGGGAGAGAGAAAGAGGGAGAGAGAGCACATGTGCCTGCTTCCATGCACATGAGCCTGAGCAGGGGGAGGGGCAGAAGGAGAGGGAGACAGAGAGCGAGAATCTCAAGCAGATTCTGTTTCAGGCACGGAACCTGACCCGGGGCTGGACCTCACGACCCTGACATCATGACCTGAGCAGAAATTCAGAGTTGGTCACCCAACCAACTAAGGCACCCAGACACCCCAATCTGCCTTAAATATCATCACATTTTATTTTTATTGAACTGAGAAGCATCTAATGTGGCATAAATATATGTGGTATTGGCAGTTTTGTTTTAAATACAGAACTGAATAGAAGAAAAAAATTTTAGACACACAAAACATAAATTTTATTATATAGTAATTTTTATAAATAGACTATTTTTTTACACTTTTTCAAAGTTTTTTTTTTTTAATTCCAGTTTGGTTAACATACAATGTTATATTAATTCCAGGTGTACAATATAGTGATTCAACAATTCCATACGTTACTCAGTGCTCATCACAAGTACACTCCTTAATCTCCATCATCTATTTCAACCATCCCCTCACCTCTCCTCTGACAACCATTGGTTTGTTCTCTATAGAGTTAAGAGTCTGTTTTTGGGTTTGCCTCTTTTTTTTTTATTCATTTGTTTTGTTTCTTAAATTCCACATATAAGTGCAATCGTGGTATTTGTCTTTCTCTGACTGACTTATTTTGCTTAGCCTAATACTCTCTAGCTCCATCCACGTTGTTGCAAATGGCGAGATTTCGTTCCTTTTTATGGCTCAGTACTATTCCATTGTATATGTGGACTGCCTCTTTATCCATTCATCAGTCAAGGGATACTTGGGTTGCTTCCATAATTTGGCTACTGTAAATAATGCTGCAATAAACACAGGGGCACATATATCTTTTCAAATTAGCATTTTCATATTCTTTGGGTAAATACCAAGTAGTAGAATTACTGGATCACGTGTTAGTTCTAGTTTCAAACTTTTGAGGAACCTCCATATTGTTTTCCAGAGTGGCTGCACCAGTTTGCATTCCCACCAACAGTGCAGGAGGGTTTCTTTCCCTCCCCATCCTCACCAATGCTGTTGTTTCTTGTATTTTTGATTTTAGCCATTCTGACAGGTGTGGGTTATATATCATTGTGGTTTTGATTTGCATTTCCCTGACGGTGAGTGATGTTGAGTATCTTTCATGTGTCTGTTAGCCATCTGTATGTCTTCTTGGGAGAAATCTCTGTTCTTTTTGTCTTATGCCCATTTTTTAAATTGGGGTATATGTTTTTTGGGTTTTGAGTTATATGAACTGAATAGAAGAAAATTTTAAAATTATACATTTTTTTTTGCTCCTAGTGCCTCACTCCCTTTTTCGTAGAACATGAATTCCAATTTTATTTCCTTCTGTACCAAGAATTCAAAGGTAGGTCTTATTTTCTTTCTAATGATGTGATGGCAGAATTTAGTTTTGAACCTTTTACCTGGTGGTGATACTTAGTTTTCATAATGAAAGGTATCTGTTAACAACTGTGATACTTTGAAACAAAGACACAGTGTTTGCACAGTTACAAAAAAAATAATGAGGGCGACTATCATTGGAAGACTTACAGAGCTCTGGTGCTCCGATGTCTTAGAGTGCCATATCTTAAAAACTCCTCATAGTTCTTCATCTACACCATCAGTGTTAATTAAGAAAGACAACTGAGTAATGTCATTCTCACAACTTCCAGGATGAGGGCTCATTCGTGGAATTCAGTCTTTACCTCCTCAAATCAGAGTGAACTTCAGATCATCACTTTCGTTACTAGAAAACTGATTTTTGTGTAGGCAAATGAGCCAGGTTTTATCTCTTATCAGGTAAGTTGCCCAAAGACATTTGAGACAATGTGGATGGGCCTTGAGAGAATTATGCTAAGTGAAATAAGTCAGACAGGGAAAGGTAAATATTATACGAGTTCTCTTCTATATGAAATCTAAAAAAGCTGAACTCAGAGCAACAGAGAGTGGAGTGGTGGTTGCAAAGAGCGGCGGTGGCGGAGATGGGGACATGTTGGTCAAAAGGTACAAACATCCAGTTATAAGGGGAGTAAGTCCTGGGGGTCCTATAGACAACATGGTGACCATATTTAACAGTAGGGTATCGTATACTGGAAAGTTACTCATGGATGAGATCTTCAATGTTCTTACTACACACACACAGAATGGTCATTATGTGAGGGGATGGAGGTATTAACTAACTTCATTGTGGTAATCATTTTGCAATAAATACATGTATCAAATTATCACACCATACACCTTAAACTTACATAATATTATATGTTAATTATACTCTAATAAAGCTGTGGAAGGAAAAAGAGGAAAACAAAATATTCCTGTCAAACCGACCAGGGCTGTGACAAAGTTCATGGTTAACCACTGGTCAGAGCGTGTAATACATTTTTGTCAAGAAGTAAAGCTTCTCAGGGTAGAGAGGGAAGCAGGAAGGGTCACAAGGACCTTTTGACCTGTGAGGCGTCTGTCTATACCAGTCAACACCAAGTGCCTTCATTTAATTGCCTGGCCCAGCAGGACCCAGCGGTCCCATATGACATCAATCCTGGGCCTCAGGAAACGTGCCTGGGTCCATCAATAGAGCCTATGATTTTGTTAGTCAAATTGTTACTGCATTACCTTCCATGTCTCAGACATCAGGCTAAATGCTTGGGTATAAAGACAGAGAGGACAGAGGTTCTTGACCTTGAGAAGCTCACAACCCAGGGCGTAAGACAACTAGGGGAGGCGGTAGGCTATGGGACAGAAGTGTGCATAACGGGAGGGCTCTGTATAGGGCCTCTGGGCAGGCCTTAGAGAGAACGTGAGGTGTGAGCCTTCTATTCTAGAAGGAACAGAAGCGTGCTCCAACAGAGAAGCAGAAGCATTTCCAGCAAGGAGAACCGCGCCGGCAGAGAAGCCTGAAAAAGCCCGGCAGAGTCCGAGACAAGCAGGCAGCTTGGGAGGGGAGGCTGCGGACGGATGGTGACCTGCGGACAGAGTTTGGTGGGGCCACAGCATGGTTTAGACATTTGAGCCACATTTAGAAATAGAGGTATATTATGGAAAAAGAAAAAGAAAAAGAAAAAGAAAACCTGGCCACTGCGCTGGATGTCCAGGAGCTGGAGGGGAGGCGTGGCGCTCCCTTCTGCAGAGCTCTGGGCCCTCCTGCTCTTCACAAGGGCCGCCTCCCACCCCAGATCCCCGACTCTGCCGTTCATGCTGCCACCAAGCAGTCCCAGCATCACTCCTGGAAGCATTTGAAATTCTTGCCCCTGGTTAAGCATTCTTGGAAATTAAAGAGCGAGCAGGGGGAAAGACAGGCAGAGTGTCCGTGGGAAGCCATCACCAGCCCCTGCACAGAAGGGACGAGGGGAGGTAGTGGTGTGAATGAAGTGTGTGCTCAGGGCCCAGCCCTGGGGTGTGGATCCTGTGCAGCAAGGAGCGAGTGCGGATGAAACATCTCAGCTCTCCCCTGGGGCCACCCAGTGGCCAGACCGGAAACCGTGGGGGTGAGAGGGGCCCTGGGTGGGCTGTACACAGGGGCACGGGGTGGACTGTGGATCTGAGAGGGCAAGTCAGCAGCACACCTAGTCATTTAGGGATAGAGAGAGCCAGGAAAGGCCCTCTCCTGAGACTCATTTGGGCTGTGGTCCCTCTATGGGGCCCCTCCTAAGGATGGTGAAGCCACAGGTTCGAACGCCAGCAGGTGGGTTGGAAGGGGTTGGGCAGGGATGGCCCTGCATTACCAGGAAGCCCTGGAAGGCCACAGGACCCACAGCAGGACAAGGGCAGGATGGAGGCTCAAGTCTGGGCTCACAGATTCTTCCAGAAGGAGACTAAAGGAAGTGGAGCCTTGGAGTGCTTGTAGCCTACAGACCCTTGGACAGGACACTGTGGTTAGAGTGCTGGAGGTGGACTGAACCCCAGAGGTCTTGCAGCACAAGGTCTAGTCCATCAGGGGACCCTCTGTGCACTGGTGGTCACCTGGTCTCTGCTCAATGGTTTTGGTTGTCAGGGAGTCCCTTAGCCTAGGAGGAGGCTCTGGAAAAAAAGACCCTCTATTGAGCAGAAATCAACACTTTTGCCTCTGACTCTGCTCCTTGAAGCCACACTGCACAACATCCTATGTCCAAGGGCAGGTTCCTCACTCCTCTGGGTCCTTTACCATGTCTAAAGGTCGTAAACAGGGAGCACAACCCTATAATTGGGGCCCCATTTGCCAGTGGGTCTCTGGAAATATTTCTCATGACGTGTCCTTCTCCCCGTGCCTTCTTCTACCTTGAACTGAAGGGAGGCAGAGGATCAGAAACCAGAATCCCCTTTGAACTGGACGATATATTAGTGGCATTTAGGATCACACTAGATTTTTTTTTTTCTTCAAAGATTCCATTTCTCTATTTATTTGACAGAGAGAAATCACAAGTAGATGGAGAGGCAGGCAGAGAGAGAGAGAGAGAGACGCAGGCTCCCCGCTGAGCAGAGAGCCCGACACGGGACTTGATCCCAGGACCCCGGGATCATGACCTGAGCCGAAGGCAGCGGCCCAACCCACTGAGCCACCCAGGTGCCCTAGATTTTTTTTTTTAATCCAAAAATTGGGCTGAGCAAGTGGGAATCTGTAAACTTCATCTCAACAGCTCCCTCAGCTAGAGAGGCAGGAGCGAGACAGATGGGCACTGGGGGCACAGGAACACCCCAGGGTCTCACAACCAGCAAGAAGCAGGCCTGCAACGAACCTGGGTCTTTGCTCCCAGGGCCTCCTTCCACCACAGGGGTCCAGTACCCTTGCACTCTGGTTTGCTCTGTTGCAGGGGTTTCCTTTGAGACCAAAGACAGGTGGGAGAGTCATGCCACTTCCTCTGTTCTGATGGGACAGGATTTAAATGATGCTGGCTCCTCCCAGCACAGCCCTTAGGGGAGGTCACATTTCCAGATCGGAGGATTCCCTTTCTGGAACATGCAAGGCAGCCCAGCTCCAGCTAGTGGAGCTGTTCCTTTGTCCCGCTCTCAACTCCACTCCCCTGACCTCCTGTGAGGGGCTCCCCTGCAGGACGGGGACTTGCACCGGAGGACTTCGTGGCACAGGGCAGCCTGTGGTCCTAAGGCACCAGTACAGCTGCCCATCAGGGCCTGAAGCTTCCATAGGAGTAAATGTCCCTGGAGAGAGGCTCCCCACACCACCCCTGCTTTTTTTTTTTTTTTTTTTTTTAATTTATTTTTTATTTTTTTATTTTTGCTTTTCCCTTCTCTCTCTCCTGTTTCCCTTCCGGCATAAATGTCACCATGTTTTCATTCTCAGTTGCAAAATTTGGTTCCTGAAAAGCCACTGCCCACTTGGGCAAGCACTAGTCACATGGTGCTCCTTACAGACTCCGGTTCCCATAGGAGTTTTCTCACTTCTTTGCCCTAGATGATCCCCGCTGAAAGGAAGTCCAAGGGGCCATGCTTCCCAGGGGCTCCCACCTTCCGGATATATGGGGTACGGAAGCACGGCTGGGGGCAGGGGGTGGGGGATGCCCCGGGTAGGGACCAGGCACTGGCAGTTCCAGACATCAGACCTCGCCTGTGCTGTCCGCTCCCTGGGGCGTCATGTATTTAGAAGGCAGTAGGGATTGGATCAGAATCTCCAGGAGAGATTTTGAACAGATGCCAAGCGCCACCCCGACGGTGGATTCTACAGTTTGACTAATCTAGGGTGGGAGACACTGGCTTGGTGGAAAAGGCGTTGCTAGCCCCAGGTTGCGTGTCCACAGACACATCGCTGTCTATTTTTGAAGGTAGAAGGCTGGGACGGAAACCTCAGGGTCTGCCCAAGTAGCAAGTGCAGAGAGAAAATGTGGAAAAGGGAATTTTAGAAGATGGAGGAGGGAATGCTGTGCTGGAATTCCAGGGGGCTGCTGGGTAAAGAGCTCAGAGTTGGCAGGAGGCAAGGTGAGGTCACACACACCCCAAAAATGGGGAGAGGCAGGAGGCAGGGTAATGCGGGGACCAGGTAGAACTGGGGTGTGAAATTTGGGCCAACAGCCTCCAACAGGTCGAGCCCCGTCTGTCCAGATCATGCAATCAAGCTGGCAACCACAAGTTCCCTGGATAAACGAGGGAGATTGGTCTGGCTTGACTCAAAGTTCATCGGCGTTTTTCCCTGGGGAGTGTCCTGCCCGCAACACCCCGGGCCCCTGGCTAGATCCCGAAGTGGCCACCTGATACTGGCTCTGGCAGAGGGGGGCCTGGCAGAGGGCTTGGAACTCAGGGAGGAGAAGGAGCAGGACAAGAAAAAAATCTCGTGGGTTAGAAACGAGGCCTGGAGAGGTCCCTGGAGAAGGAATAGGGTCAAGGGGCAGGAGGGAACACCAAGTACGGGGAGCAGGTCTCTCCCTCCTTCTCCTAGGAGGTGGGGAAAGGCTCTATTGGGGGACAGCTGCCAGGCCAGCGCACTTGGGACAAGGAATTGCCTAGGTTTTCATTTTCCTGCAGGCCAGGTAGATGCCAAGCCCTCTGCAGCTTGGACAACACGTTCTGTGGGCTTGCCCTTGCTCTGGAAGCTGAGCATCCCCTGGAACCAAGAGCTCATGCTGTCCTGCCACTATTTTGCTCTCTGCTGCACCTGCATGAGCTCCTCCTAGGTCGCACCCGTGAGGTCCGCACATGGGTTAGCAGGGCAGGGGCCTTAGCCATGGGGGTTCAAGGGCACCGAGGCTTGTAGGAACTGGGCTGACAGCTGTAGAAAGTTTCCTACAGTGAGAAACTGGGCAGCAGGGAGCAGGGTGAGTGACTGAGGGTGGGGTGGGATGGGGTGGGGTGGACAGGTCTGCTTTTTCTCTTCCACTAGATTAAGCAGAGAAATTCCAAATAAATGCAGGCCTTAAGTTATGACTGTACATTCTGATATCCATTAACTCTGAACACCTAAGGGGCAAACTGCAGTGTTTCATTTCCTCTGCAAAACCTCTATAAAGCTTTTCCTAAAAGCTGTGTCCCCCGCCCTCACTAACGTGTCTTTTGCTGAGTCCTAGAGTACAGTGGTTCTCTGACTTGAGCATGTATTGGAAGCACCTAGAAGGTGGAGGGGGCGTGGGACACCTCTGGATTTTAATAGTCTGGGGGAGGGGCCTGAAAATTTGCATTCCTGAGATGGGGCGGCTGGTCTGGGGAGCACACCTGGAGAACCACAGGAAGGAGGCAGGGCAATGTGGGGAATTCAGGCTTATAATTCAGGCTCTCTACCTTATAATTCAGGCTTCCTTTGCGTGTTGTCTGCAACTGGTCCAGAATTAGTTTTTGCAGGTCAGTCTCTCAGCCAAATCTCAGTTCCTTTCGGGGGCGGGGACTGTGTGTTTTATACTTTCGTCTGCATCATTTGGCGTATTGTCAGACACCTAGCAGATGAAAGACTAATATGTTGGGAACTTTGTGGAGGGTTTGGTTTCTTCAAGCAGACAGGGATCAACTCTGGTGAATTTGAGGATTCCCACATTTTGCAAAAGAGCATCTAATTTTTCCTCATCACTTGCATGCATGGAGAAGATTCTTAATTTGCTTTTCAGTAACATGCCACTCTCATGAAAGAAAAGCTCCAGTCTTGATTTAGGGGGAAAAAAAAAAGTTCATTCCTTCATCCTTCCAAACAAGGTACGGTACAACTGGACAATAATGCACATGACTGAAACAAACAGAACCACATTTTATATTGCTCACTACTCTTTAAATAAGTATAATTCCGATATTAAGGAAAAGAACTGCTAATCACATTAACACATTACAGAAATCAAAATTAACTTATCACACAAAATAAATTAAAACATTAAATATTAACCTTTTCAGTGCAACATATACAGAAGTCAGAGTAACAAGTTCTAAAAAAAAAAGCCTCAGGTTTGTTATCATAAAGATAATGGAAAGTTGAATACTTCAGTAAGTTACTACCCTAGGAAGAGGGGCTGCTTTTCAGTACTGTGTGTTGTTCACCCCTAGATCTTTCCAAGAGCTTGGTAAAATCAGTGGCTGGAGAGGACAGGTCTCATGTTCCCACACTGAAAACAACTGTATGGGTTCGTCTTCCTTCTGTGATGTCCCCTTGGGTGCTGGGCTTTTGAATCCTCCCCCTTCCTTAGCCGAGCAGGTTGGGAGAAACCAAAGCCCAGACCCTAGAGGGCAGGCAGGGTCTCCTGAGTAGTGCTGGAACCTTGTTGATCCATTTCTGCCAATATTGCCTGGAGAAGAGACTCCACGCGCAGTGAGACAACCCAGCCCTGGAAGACGGGCCTGAAGAGGCGCCTTCTTCTCCACCTGCAGAGCACAGATTCCCAGGAAGCTCTAGAACCATACCTCCTCCTACATCCCCGACGCATGGGCAGCTGAGGTGCCAATCCCACCTCCTCGCTTCTTAGGAAAATAGACTCTGGGAGGCTGTGCGGCCTCCTCTGTGGGAAGACAACGGCCGAGCTCGGATCTTGCTTGATTTCAGGTGTGTCGGAACCATCTTCCAGATCAGTGTGGACTGTTGTCTATCTTTCCATCTAGAAGAAAAGGTTTCTGGCCGGTATGCTTAGACCCATCACAGCCTGCAGAGCAGTGGGCGAATCTAGGCTCCATAAAATATTTGCAAGCACCCCCTCTTCTTTTTTTTTAATGGGGGCGTTTCGCTTCTCCTGAGATGGACACCGGAAGCTGCTTTGCTTCCCACTCTCAGGCATGCGGCTGCGGACCAGGAAAGGCCTCAGGAAGGAATCCCTAGTCATATCCTCAGGTTTCTCGAGGCCAAGGAAACACAGGGAACCCATAAAGATGGATTTGAAGATGCATTTTTAACCTCAAAAGGGGACATTTTTACAGCTAGCTCAAAATGTACCAATACCAAGAAATGGCCCAGGAATCCAATGTTTGCTGGTCATCTGATTTTTAAAGAGAAACTACAAAGAAGCAAGGTTCTCCTCTCCTGGGCACGGACAAAGGTCCATCCAGGCCTGCCTTCACCCAGTCTCTGTGGCTAACTCTTTTCAGACCTGCTGGTTTGCCGAGAACTGCCTCGGGAGCCACGCACAGGGAGGCATGCTGCTCGTTCCCCGCACGGTTCACGAAGTGACTGCACGGGCGTGAGGAAAGGGGCGCCGAGGACCAGAGCCTTCCCGGACACTGAGGTGACGTCCCTGCAGGGAACCTGGAAGGCTCTCATCCCTCTCTTACACCTCCGCAAAGCCTCTCGGGCTCTTGGAGACCAAACACAGGTCCTGCCCTCCCTCTGGTGACGAAAGCCCCACAAAACATCTCACGTGGGTTCCTCTTCTCTAAAGGCAATCAGACCTCAGAGAGTCTCTAAAAGACCGAGGAAAGATTGTGCTAGAGTCAGAATGTGACTGAAGCTAAAGACACACTACACCCCTGGTCTCTCTCGCCAGGCTCTCAGACTTTCTGGAGGGTCTGGTGAGAGAAAAGAGTGAAAATTGGGGTGTCTGCAATCCCGTGCCAGTGGGACGGGTCTCTGAGCCAGATGCGACAAGTGGGCCTCCGTGTGCCTACCCGCGGCTGGAGGACGGGCGCGAGAAAGGAAGCTTCAGCCCGGAAGCTGTGTCAAAGGCCTCAGTAGCGGGCCAGCAGGCGAGCAGAACCCGTTTCTGCCCTCACTGCTTCTTCATTCCGTCATCCCATCCGAGTGCCAGAGCTAAGACGCGCGGCACATAATGGTCTCAGTTGTAACAAGTAAATTCATCAAAACGGACAGATTGGGGAAGAAGAATTAAGGGAGGACAAAATAACCTGGTAGAAATTTTAAGCCAACTTGCTATATTTTAAAGGCCTCTTTCGTGATGGGTGGGGCCAGACACACTAATAGGTAGAGATCTTTCATTTTTCAAATATTAGTGAATACAGAGTTCCCTTACGTAAGGACTTCACGTACTATTTCACTGTTATTCTGTGTACCGTTTTTAATGAAAATGTCTGGGGGTGAGCTCTCTGCTGTTTAGCTGGAGGGAACCAGTGTTTCCCACAGGCAAGCCCAGGAGGTCAGAACACACCCAGAGGCCCATGAAAACATTTCTCCTTCTCTAAGGGGAAAGCAAGACCCATCCTGGTAGAGGTGACTTGTTAGAGTTTTTGTTAATAAAACCAGCATCCTGAATGAAAAAGAGAAAAAAAGAAAAAAATCACGGGGACATTTCTCCTAATGCTAGAAAATAAATAGGAAGGTTAAATTTCTCCTTTTAAAAATAAATCCACAAATAAACCGAACAGCAACATGGAAAGTAAATGACCAGTCCCCTTTTTGTGGATGTGGCCCGGAAGGCCTGTGGCTCTCCGCTTGTGCTCTATTTCTAAATACATGGAGGGAACACTAGGAAGTTAATCTGTCTAATCGTGGAGCTGGGCAGTCCTGTGTTCGTCCCGAGGAGAGGCACACACAGGCACTCTCTCCTCTCTCCCCACAAAGCTACAAATCTTTGCTGCTGGACTGGCTAGCTTTTCTACTGGAATGTATCTGGGGGCCCTTCCTTGCTTTGTGTCTTAAATGCAAGACCTGTGAGCCCCAGTCTTCGCTCTCATCAGCAACTCCTCCTCTGTTTCCAATTCTGCACCCCGGGGGGCTCTTCCCAAGCCTTAGCTGTCCCAAAGGGGCCAGACGGTTGTAATCAGTCAGCTAACTTTTCAGCCAGCATTACATACATCATTCGTGTAGAAGTCTGAAAAGGTTTTATGCTTTTTACATTGACTTAAGAGATTAAAAATGAAACCATCATCCATCTCATAAATAAGAAATGATCTCCGAGGCTGCTGACGACTTGGAAAGGTCCTCGGCATCGTGTGTCTGTGGAAGATGTTGGGCTTGGCCGAGGGGCTCGGGGGCAGAGGACATACATGGCTCCTCTGACATTTGGCATCTTCCCGTAACCAATAGTTATCCTTTTCCACCTTCTTCTCCAATAAACGGATGAGAAAAAACTCAATGACAGCAATCTCTGGTGTTGAGGAGGATGGATACTGTTTTGGGGAGACGGGCCCATGGAAAAGAAACACAGCCTGGCCTCGGCGACTGGCAGAAGACCACAACATGTCTCTGGGCTCCGAGGCCGGCAGACGCACACACCTTAGCTATGTCAACCAGAAGTCCACCCCTTTGCAATTCTTTTTTGACCAGTCTTGAAACCGTGATCCACTGATTTCTTCTCTAGGTCACACCAAATAACCCCAAGCAGACAGAGTTCTTGACAGAGTTGTGAAGGAAGGCCCACAAAAGACAAAAAGGCTGCACAGGTGATTGCTGGCAGAGTAGGAAGCCAGCTGGTCCTGAAGAAGTCCTTTCTTCCTCAGGCTGCCACAGTCTATCTGGCCAAACTCCCTCTGGGCTCTTCAGACCACTGGAAGGAAGGAGAAACAAGTTAAGTGCTGCGGGCCAGCCCCCCAGCTGTGCTAGGAAAACAAGCTCGGGACAGAAACTTGGAGATGCATCAGCCAAGGTCACCAGGTTCTCTTGGGCAGACAGGCCCAAGCCCAGATTCCTCTGGTTCAACCTCAGGGGTAGCAGCTTCTGAAACTGTGCTTCTGGGACCAAAGGCAAGGCTGACTGAATGTGAAGTGAGTCACAGTAGCAGAGAATGGGGATACAGCGTGCTGTGAGGAGAGTCCGCCCAGCTTGGGGACAGCTCCCCTGGAAGGGGTGGCCTGGTGGGCAGCTCGTGAGCTGGTCCAGGACTCTGGGTGGCAGAAGGGCTTCCCCTCAGGCCATCTAAGATTGGACCCATTTGTTCCTCAATGGGTGGGGCTCTGAGGCATTCTCTATGGCGCACGGGAGGCAGCTCTAGAGTCCAGTTCAGCCTGGACATCCTCCTGCCCTTTTCCCTCCCGTGGCTCCTCGGGAGCTGGAGAGGTACACGTCATCTCCAGGAGCGGCCTTCAGTCTCAGTGGCCATCTCTGGAAGGCCAGACCCTTCTGCGGTGCAAAGATAATGTCCTCCCAAATGCGGGCAGAGAAGGAACATTAATAAGAAACTTCCTCTACCTTAAATAGCTCTCCTGAGGTGAGCACAAATGGCACAAAATCTACTATAAATTTTCTGAAAAGATTTCAACTGTTTTTCTATTGGTGCCAAACAACAATCTAAAAACTTCCTTAGCTCAGTGGATGGTCCTTGGAGGCAGCAGGAGAGAGGGGTGCGGGGGCCTTCAGAGGCCCTGGTTCTCATCCTAGTTCCCTCGTGGACTGATGGTTGGACCCAAGCAGACCTTTGGCAGACTCAGTTTACCCGCACCACTCACAAATCCTCCTCCTCTTAAGGCCGTTAGAAGGATGAATAGATTAGCATCCTTAAGAGCTGTGGGCCTCCTAGCTGACAAGAACTGCTCATGCACAATTACTACGGCTCCTGAAGAACAAATAAAGTGCTCCTGGGCCTTCGGTGCCTGCCAGGGCAGATCGCCAAGAGGTTTAATGGACATGTCGGTGCTCCAGCTTCCCAGCCGCCCTTCTTCCTACTCTCTGCAACCGTGAGCTTCTGGAATGGAAGCTGCTGACTAGAGAAGGTCACCCTTGGTGTTAGCCTGCGGTGACGGTCTCCTGTTCCACTACTTCCCGAAAAGGAAGTAGCCTGTGGTGACGGTCTCCTGTTCCACTACTCCCCGAAAAGGAACTTCAGGTTTTTGATGGGCTTGACTGGTCACAAGAGCATTTCAGAAAATCTTGTTGATGGGTGACTCTCCAGGGCTTGTCTGGATAAAGGAGCCATTTGCCTCCATGAGCCCCGAGCTGGTCATACCCAGGTGAGGACTCCTGAGAAGCAGGTTTGGTCCCACTTCCGGATGCCCAGTATTCTTCGTGGATGTCAGTGAAAATACTCACGAAGCAATGGTAAGCTTAAAGATCACAAGAGCCCAGAGCTAAACAGTGGTCTGAGAGCTGTAGGCCAAATCCCTCATTTCACCGATGGGAGAGGGGAAGGGACCTGCTCAAGGGAAAGAGAGCGAACATCCATTGTGTCCACAGTTTGTGATACACTCTGCTCAGTCCTCTACATCAGCACTCATCCAATTTGCACAACTTTTAAATAAGAAAACGGAGGCTCAGAGAGGCCAACCAACTTGTCAGAGGCCACACAGACTAATGAAGATAAAAGAGCTTTTTTTCTGAGTGAAACGTACCTTAGGATAAACTCAACCTGACTTGGGGTGGATCAAAACCCTCTTCCTTTTCTCCCTCTTCCTGCATCACCCTCTAAGAACGTCTGCCCTGCCCTGGAGAAGGTGGTGGTCCCCTCTCCATCCACTCGTGTCTCCCAAGGGAGAGAGGCCCCTCGTCGCGACAGCCCCTTACCTGTTTCAGAGTGGCAGCAAGCAGTCCTTCCCTTCAGCAGGGCGCTGGGCTTCTCGTGCCGGCAGATGAGAGCCTGGCACCACTCACAGTGTTTTCGGACCTGGCAGCAGCTGTGGACAGAGAACATGGGCTGGGCAGGAGCCTAGGGCAGGCGGGCCCAGCTGGTGCAGCGGTCATGGGAAGAGCCCGCTGGGTGGCTCTGGGCTCTGCAGCGACCTTCCCACCGGGGCCTCCAGAGGGCCAGCTGCACATAGCCAGGGGCTGAGCACCCTGCAGGGTGGTGGCTTTTGGGACAGATGCTGGCTGGCAACAAAGGCACCTGTTTGGCCCTCAAGGACCAGCTCTGCGAGCACAGCTCTGCTCCTGGCTCTCGGGGCAATGCAGCAGGTGGGGAAGCCCTCAGAAGGGTGGTCAGTGCTGGGACAAGGCAGCCACTGCGGGCTGGCGGGGCTGTGAGGGTGTGTGTGGGGGAAGCATCCCTCACGTCCTTGCCAGCAGCAAAGCAAGGAACAAGGATGGGCTGAACAGACCCGTGGGAAGAATGAGAGAATGAGTTGCAAATCGCCACAGCTTTGAATCTTTCCGTGGACTACCATTTTCTAGCTGTGGCAAACCCAACCTCTTGGTGAATGCGTGTTACCCGGAGCCCTGGAGCCCCAGGTTTCTGAGTGCTCCTGCCCCACTCTGTGCACGGGAGTGAACAGTGTGCAGAGTTCACATGAAGAGAGAACCAGGGAACCCAAAAGAAGGGCAGAAGAAAGCACTGAGGAAGACACTGATGATGCAGAGACACTCAGAGCTCTTTTGCATGGGATATCACAGAGGACTTTGTTTCTCCTCATTCTAACCTTGACCTGTGCCTAATTCGTGCATCTTCACTGGGGATGGGCAGGGTTTCCTCGTGGACATGGGCCCAGAAACAAAAGAGAAAACAAACCTGTTGCTGTGTTGCCCCCTTGGGGCCTGGTGGCATTTCATGATCCCCAGCCCCTCTCTCTGGGCACTATCCTGGGAAGGCCGCCAGGGCCCCCGAACCTTTGAGCAGCAGAGCCAAGAAGGAGCCTGAGACCTTCCTGCCCAACACACTGCTGTCCTGGGTGGCCAGAGCAGTCTGCCTCTGCATGGCGCCCTGCTGAGCTGCAGAGTCCCAGATCTGGAGGGATCTAGAGGACCCGATTCCAGATCCATCCATCACTAGAGGTTGTCTTTTGCAGTCGGCTAGCAGTGGGCTTATCCCAGCCACTTCCTAGCAAGGAGCATTCCAGGGCAGTGTGACTAAGGCCTCCTAGTACCTCTGGCACAGGATAGGCTGGTCCCAACCAACTCTCCAACTCAGGAGGGCCCCAGGCGCAGGCACCCAGTGGCCTGGCTGGGGTAAGGGCTTAGTGTCTGGCTCAGGGATTCTGGACTGGTCTCTAGCAAGGATGGGCTGGGACAAGACAGAGGGGAAGGGAGGGGCACCTGGGTGGCTCAGGGGTTAAAGCCCCTGCCTTCAGCTCAGGTCATGATCTCAGGGTCCTGGGATTGAGCCCCACGTCGGACTCTCTATTCAGTGGGGTGCCTGCTTCCTCCTCCTCTCTGCCTGCCTCACTGTCTACTTGTGGTGTCTGTCTGTCAAATAAATAAATAAATAAATAAAAATCTTAAAAAAGAAAAGAAAGAAAAAGAGGGGAGGTGAGACTGGCTTCCTCCCTGGGAATGAGAGAGGCCATCCAGGCATCAAAATTAGCTTTTAAATCCCTCTGGAGAAGCTCACAGGGGCATCCTGAGGCTCTGGGACCCTCCTGGCCACAGAAATAGAGGATAGTGGACCTGACAGGTGAGTACATACAGCCTGACGACCACAAGAACTGCCCTCGTGCACAGGAGAGTCTGGGCTATGTTACAGCATGAGCTAGGGCTGCTCGTCCACCACCTTTTCCAAGACAGGTGGGAGTAGAGCATGTTCGGCTTGAAGAGGAAGGAAAGGCCAGCTCAGTTCAACCTCATCCCTCACCCTTTAATGCTGGCTTGGACCGGCTCCCGTCAACAGCGTGGGGCTCTATGGGACATCAGTTTGTCACCAGAGCCGCAGGTGTGTATGTTGCCTCAACAGTGGCAAACCAATAACCAAACAGGACAGAGACTCCTTATTTTTTGTCCAGACTGCGGACAGCCTCAGAGGGCTCCTGTCTGGCCTCCTTCATTAACACACAGCGGCTTCCTCCAGCCCTCACCAGAATGGCCCATCCCCCACTGTCTCCATCCTGAGTGAATCTACATCAAGCTGACTGGGAGCCTTTAGCCCTTCTGGGAATGCCTTATGCATCACCGACTCTGTATACTTTCTTAGAGGACCTGCTCTGTGAATTAGAGGTCTCTAGACATTTCCAGGGACCACATCTGCCCAGATGCTGTGACTACAGCACTAGGGAACTCTGTCTGTGGAGCAGTCCAGTTGGGAGATATGGGCAAGCAAATAAGCCCAAGAAAAGGGTCTCCCTTGGGCTAGGGCTCAGGAAGGCTTTCTGGAAGATGCAAGATGAGTTTCGGAAGACGAGAAAGGGCAGAGGAGTGGAGAAGGGGGAAGGGCTGCCATCAGCCTGTCCAAAGAGCAACTGAGACCTCCAACATGGCTCTGGGATTTGCAAAGTGCCTTTGGCAGAGAGGAAACTCCTCTGCCGCTTGCCACTGGAAGCTGGGAGTCACTTCTAGTTTGCTCTGGAATGCCCGCACATGCCCATCATCACTCTGGAGGCTCCAAACCCAACAGCAGGCAGAGAGCAGATGAACCTCTGCTTCCCCGCTGGCTTCCAACAGCGTACAGAGCCCCCACTGGGGACCCTCCCAGGATGGGTGCCCTTGACCGCGGGTGGCCATGACCGAAATTCCTCTCGGCTCTGCTGACACCAGTCAGACACCCCAGCAGTAAACCATGCCCAGGTGGCCGTGTCGTCTGGCCATGGGACTGATGGCTCGGGGAGGAAGTCCGGACTTCAGGGGTGACAAACACTTACTGTATCAGCACACATGCGATGATGAGGACAGCCAGGGCCACGATGGAGACCACCACCAAGGCGGTGATGGCCTGCTTCTTCTGGCTGGCGGCCACCACGGCCAGGAGGTCGGCATGCTCACACCGCGCACCCACATACCCAGAATGGCAGCTGCGGAAGAAAGGAACGTCAGCATGTTCTTCTGACAGTGCTCTGGTTCTCCCAACCTTCCTCCCGCTCCCAGGGAAGGCTGGGCCAGAGGGTCCCAAAGCTGTAGGGAGAGTCCCAAGGAGCCCCTCCAGCCTCTGCAACTCAAGGCCAAGGTGTCCGAAAACTCGCTCCTCCTCCCCGTGTGGGCACCTCTTGGTAGGAGGACAAGGGGCCACTAATCAGCTTGCTGATGTGAGGAAGCACCTCACTGTAATGCACTAGGTCAGATGCTGGGGACAAAGAGGGCAGCACATGTGTTTAGGACACCAAGTTCATTTTGGCAGTTCATAAAAACCCAGGTTATTTTTAAACTAAGTGTATGTATTCAGAATTCGATGATAAGAGAAAGAAAACACACCAAACCAGACACAGGCTGTGGTCTGCTTTTTGATTATCTTCATCAAATTTAATTAGCTCTATGAGCATTTACTGGGGGGAGGGGCGCAGCACACAGTGTTCCTCCTGAGGTAGGGGCCAGTGCCACCTTCTAGTAAATGCAGGACCTGGGAAGCCACCAGTTGGCTTCTCATTTCCAGTGACACTTGGCCTCGTTCCACTGGAGATCGGTAAGGGCACAAAAGAGGTCATGCCCTTGAACGTGCCCTGTGGCCTGTGAAGGTCACTGCCTATACCAAGGTGATATTACTGGTATTACTAATATCCAAAATCTCTTTCACTTAACAGCCTCTTCCCTCAGAAGGCTGATGTTGCTCACAGCCCCCTCCTCCCCCCACCATCCTGGGCCGCCACAAGTGGTTCTTGTAGGATGTTCCCCAGGAGTGGTTCCAGCCATAAGGAAGGGACGGTCATTTTCTGATGCAGGCATTCTCCCCCCTCCAAGCATATGAGTTTGCTCAACAGAAGACACTTCGCTTATGCACAGGTCCCACTGCCCGGATGACTTTGTGATTGTAAAGAAAATGTTTGATCACCACTGTCTTCTCGGAGGGGAAGCTCTCTTCCCACAGGGACTTCCCCAAGAGCAGCCTTGCACCAAACATCACACACTGGATTTAAAGTTCTTGTTTTTTTCCCCAAGACACGGCAATGATTAGATAAACTTTTTTTTTTTTTTTTAAAGGCGTCTACCTTTTGATGAAATAGCCAGTCAGTCACCTTCACATTTAGATTAAAAGGCCTTTGAAGAACAAGGAGAAAGGAAAGGGGATTAAGGGTCCCTGTTGCCTGCTCCTGTGTCAGGGGCATTACCTTTGTGGTTGCCCTAAGCCTGTGCTCCTGGGCTGCCAGACCCCAGATGCCAGAGGGATAACTTGGAGCCACGAGATAAACACAGTGTATTTTTCTGGAGCATAGGTTTCACTCAATGTTAACAAAAATTTAATCATTTTAGGGGCGCCTGAGTGGTTCAGTGGGTTAAAGCTTCTGCCTTCCGCTCAGGTCATGATCCTGGGGTCCTGGGATCGAGCCCTGCACTGGGCTCTCTGCTTAGCAGGGAGCTTGCTTCCTCCTCCCTCTCTCTCTGCCTGCCTCTCTGCTTGTGATCTCTGTCTGTCAAATAAATAAATAAATAAAATCTTAAAAAAAATTAATCATTTTAATGTGAAAGGAACAGGTACAGTATAGTTTAAGATTTAGGACACACAGGAGATGCTGCAAAAACTGTTGCTTAAGGTTTCGCCTGGGATTCCAGAGCGCACAGGCTTGTCTTCAGCACTGTTTAGTGGGAGGCTTTCACTGGGGCTCTTTATCCCACAGCCCGCTTGTTATATGCTTTACTTAAAGGTATTTTTTAGTTTGAATTCAGGCCTTTGCTTTTCTGTTAAGGGTTACTGTACATTTGACATACGTTCTGCCTTTTAATCCTTGCCCAGAAAAAATCAAGTCATTGACCTGTGCTGCCCTGCTAGGGAAAGGAGAAATTCACACTCAGGTCTGCTCAGCCCAGAGTCTGGGTTCTTGCATAGCCCAGTGTCCGGGCTGCTTCCTCCCTGGGCAGTGCGGTGAGGGTCTGTGTGCTTGTTTGTGAAAGGGCTAGGCTATAGAAGGTAAGCACTCCCATTTCTGAAGCGTTCCTACCCTGACCTGCAGGCCCTGGGAGAGGAGGGTTCTAACATCTCCCCAGGCACTTGGTTCTGTGAATCTTATGGACTTAATCCATCAACACGGGGGACTCCAAGAAATTCTATTTAAACAAAAGTGTGGCATCCAAGCTCTAATTACAGCACATACCATTTATTGCCAAACTCCTATATGAATTGATCTCTTTTAATTCCAACAATCACAGGCACATGTGAGCTCAGGGTGGCTGTTTACCTTCTTTACAGATGAGGTAATGGGGGCCTGGGGGCTTCTCAGGGTTTAAAAACTAACGATCTCAACCAGGAAGGCTGGTTACTATCTGCATTGATCGGTGTGGAAGACACTCTGGGGTAGTGATTTCATGACAAGCCCACAAACCTCGGTGCCAGAAGAAAGACGGATTGTTCACTGCCCCGTAAAGAGGTATCCTTGCTGTAGGCGTGGCAAGTCGCCACGGTTTCCTCCAAACAGTGCCATCTTAACTCAATGAGAAAGAAAACCCTCTGGGCTGGGTCACCACCTTCTGCTGACTTTCCATATGCTTCCTTTCAGAGGAACATTCCCCGTTTGTGTGCTGGGCACTTTACAACCAGTGTGGCCTCAATACTGGCAGGGGTCCTAGCCCGGTGGGAAAGTCTTCATGTCAACAAGAATGTCTCTGTCGCCCAGTGTCACAGCTGTAAAAACTCACATCTCAGTCTCCCTGAATTAGGGAGCCCAACGTGCTCATGAACAAAAACTTGCCCAGCGAGGCACACGGTTGCTGCCTAACAGGCGAGACTCCAGGTCATGGCCTTGGAGAGCACTGAGAAGAGTGGATCTTTGCCCCAAGCAGCCCAGGTGCAGCTAGGAGGCAGAATCACCCATGATCCAGATCCTTGGGCCTTACCCAAGATCAAAATCTCTTGGCAAACAGGTGTTTTGAAAAAAGCCAAAAGCAATTCTGATGAAGCCAGAGTTGAGAGCCACCATGAAGGTTTCCCTAGGGACATCCACTTTGGCTGTCCACTAGAATTGCCTGGGGAGCTTGAAAAAATCCTGAGGTCCATCCAGACCAGACTCTAGACCAACTACGTTACTATCCATGGGAGTAAGGCCTGTTATGAGTGTTTCTAAAGCTCCCAGATGATTCCACTGGGCAGCCAAAGTCGAGAGCCACAATTTAGAGTTTGGGGCCTAGGGGTGGAGGCAGGCCCCTTCTTCTCCCCGATCGTCTGTAACAGTGGGGAGGATTCCCAGTTGCTTTTTTATAAGGTGGGGAAAAGAAAAAATTTGGTGACATAACTTTTCTTGAAACAAACAAATAAGCAAACACTTCCCAAGCTTCTACTGATATTAGACTTCATTATGCCGATTATATTAGGCACAAGTCACATAAGGAGGGGAAGAGTCACCTCGCCTGGTTGCAAATGAATCAGGCCTGACTCAGCTGCTGTTCTCTCTTTCACCTCAGCTAGGCCCTCGTTCCCACCTGACTGCATTGTGGAATCGCCCAGGAAGATATGGAAAATGCCAGGGCCCACCCCCAGAGATGCTCATCCAGTTGGTCTGGGCCCCCAGGTGATTCTAATGTGCATCCAGGCCTGAGAACCACTGAGGTAGAACCATGGCTTAAGTGCACAGACATAAGAACCAACAATTTGAAACCTGCATCCTCCTTCTCCTTCCTTTGCTCCCTCCCCCTCCCTCTGGGCATTCCCTCAGGCCGGTGGCTATAAAATGGTTCCCCACCTATCAGGCGGGGGTGGGGGGTGGTGGGGTTGGGGGGTGGTGGGGGGTGGTGGGGGTGGGAGGGTAGCGGAGTAGAGGGAGTGGGAGATGCCACACCCCTGTTTCAGAAAGGAATCTGAACAAAATCCGAGTTGTTTTATCACAAGGGGGAATGGAAAATGGGTTAAGACTGAACATGTTCTTATATCGTTTGACCAACTTCATCTGTCTGTCTGTAGTGGGTTTTACCAAACACGAAGGTCCTGGAATGCTGTTTTGTCTTCAGGGTTCTGAAATGAGGCTCTGGAATCCCATTCAGGCCATTTCTCCCAAAGAAGAACCAAAAAGAAAGAAGCGTACGAGGAAGAAAGAGCGTAGCACAGAAGGCAAAAGGAGGCCCGCTGAGCGGCCACACGAGCCGTCATGGCTGGAGATGAAGGCCGTGTGCTCCAGCCAGGTGGATCCCCAAGGCTTTTCCATTTTTGTCACTCAGTCAAGATTTCTCTGGGGCTTTTCATAGGAGCAAACTGTGGCTGTAGGCCACTCTGTACAGGAAGAATGAAATGACCCACAATGTGCCTTTCTCTCCCCTCTGCCGAGGGCTTATGGACCCTCCAGTCCCACAGACTTGTTCTGGTTTTTCCCTTAAGTCCCTGTTTCACCTGTTCACAGGGCCCTTTTCCAATTTTCAAGAAATATGATCATGCATATAGGGCTATGCTCTTAAATGTCCTTTCTTAAAAAACTTCTCTAACTGGAAAAAGAATGTTTCTAAGCAAATTGGAAAGTATATAAATTATAATAAAGCAGAAAGGAAAAAAAAAGTGCACACGGTTGCCAACTCTACCTCCCCAAATGGCAAACAGACATGTTTCTCTTTAAACTATTTCTATCTAGTTTTTAACATATATATAACACACACACACACATATATATGTTGTGTGTGTATATATATATATGTATATATATATATATACACACTTTTTTTTTTTTTTTACAATTTTGCATCAATATTTCATTTCACATCTCCTCCCCATGTTACTACGTCATTAGAAAACTGCCAGGTATGGGGCGCCTGGGTGGCTCAGTCATTGGGTGTCTGCCTTTGGCTCAGGTCATGATCTCAGGGTCCTGGGATCAAGCCCCGTGTCGGGCTCTCTGCTTGGTGGGTAGCCTGCTTCCTCCTCTCTCTCTGCCTGCCTCTCTGCCTACTTGTGATCTCCATCTGTTAAATAAATAAATAAAATCTTAAAAAATAAATGACAGTAAAACTTACTTCACAGAGTTGTTATGAGAATTGAGTTAATATCTTGTGAAGTGTCTGACTCAAGTGCTGTGTAAGTGTTAAAAATGTAAATAAAAGGATGGGAGCAGTTTTAAGGCTCTCGAGAGACGTTGTCTTTATAAACAATGATGTATTCTCTGGCAGGCGGCTAGTCCTCTTTTAGCCAAGTCTTTTGGCACAGGTCCCAAGACACGGTCTTCAGTATGAGGGCCGAGGACTGAATTGATTAAGGACCCAGGACCATAGTTTTAGAAATATATTTACATGAACCTGTCTGCCATGGAGAAATTCCACAGGGCTGTGGTGGGAGTGGGGAAACTGAGTCGAAGGACACCTATACTGGGCTTACCCACTGTTGGCCTCTTAAGAAGTGGATTCACCAAGCCCTATAACCTCTTCACTTCCAGGGCTGGGGAGGAGGGGGCTGGCTGGGGTACAGGCTTCCACTCTGCAGCTCTGATCTTGGAGTCTCATGGACAGCCATGGGTTTGGCGGTCTTCCCGACTTCCACTGCTCCTTTTGGCAGGACCTTACAACATCCTCCGGCCATGGCAATGGTCACAGTGTCTGGTAACTGAGCCCTCCTGCTCTGGGGAACTGGGCTTGAATGTTCTCTGCTGCTGTCTAATAGAACTGTTACGATGATGGAAATAGTCTATATCTGCGCTGTCCCATATTGTAGCCACCAGCCACTTGGAGCGGCCGAGTATTTGAACGGTGGCAGGTGAGGCCTGGAAACTAAATTTTAATGAAGTGAATTAATTAAAATAGCCCTGTGTGTCCAGTGGCTCTCATCTTGGACAGCAACAGCTTTGCAAGCTTATAGTCACTGGGTCCTCATAATGATCCTGTGAAATATTAATATCCCCATTTATGGGACTAAGCCACTTGTATGAGAGACTCAGGTCTGGCCTCCAAATCCATTCACTGCTGTGTTATCCTGCCTGGGGGTAGGACATTCAGTGTCTGCTTCCTATGTGGGGAGAGAGGGAATGAGGTTATGTATGTTCTCCAGACTTATGCATGGAAGAATGTCATAGCTGCTGCTGCTGCTGCTTTTTTTTTTTTTTTTTTTTTTTTTAAAGTAAGCTCTAGGGACACCTGGGTGGCTCAGTTAAGCATCTGCCTTCAGCTCAGATCATGATCCCAGGGTCCTGGGATCGAGTCCCACATCGGGCTCCTTGCTCAGCGGGGAGCCTGCTTCTCCCTCTGTCTGCCATGTCTCCTACTTGTGCTCTCTGACAAACAAACAAAAAAAATCTTTTATTTTATTTATTATTTTTAAAGTTTTTTTGTGTGTGTTTTTTATTTTTATTTATTTATTTTTTTAGAGAGAGATCACAAATAGGCAGAGAGGCAGGCAGAGAGAGAGAGGGAAGCAGGCTCCCTGCTGAGCAGAGAGCCTGATACGGGGCTCAATTCCAGGACCCTGAGATCATGACCTGGGCTGAAGACAGAGGCTTAACCCACTGAGCCACTCAGGCGCCCCACAAAAAAAAAATCTTTTTAAAAAAATAAAGTGGGGACGCCTGGGTGGCTCAGTTGGTTGGACGACTGCCCTCGGCTCAGGTCATGATCCTGGAGTCCTGGGATCAAGTCCCACATCGGGCTCCCAGCTCCACGGGGAGTCTGCTTCTCTCTCTGACCTTCTCCTCGCTCATGTTCTCTCTCACTGTCTCTCTCTCAAATAAATAAATAAAATCTTAAAAAAAAAAATAAAGTGAGCTCTATGCCCAACGTGGGGTTTGAACTCATGACCCCAAGGTCTAGAGTTACATGCTCTACCAACTGGGTCAGCCTGGTGCCCCAAGGTCAAAATTTAACCCCTACACACCATCATCTGCCAGCTGTTGGGATGACAGAAGATCTACAGAAAATGGTTCGAGCCCCAAACTGCTCCCTGTCTTAAGCTCTTGGGGTACATCCTCAGTCACATCGTGGCCTGCTGGTAGACTGATGACAGTCTCTT
The DNA here is from genome assembly GCF_022355385.1 of Mustela nigripes. Taxonomy (NCBI): domain Eukaryota; kingdom Metazoa; phylum Chordata; class Mammalia; order Carnivora; family Mustelidae; genus Mustela; species Mustela nigripes. Next base: position 52,977,366 of record NC_081563.1, on the reverse strand, counting down.
CTCTTCAGATGTCTGACTCTGTTCAGATCCCACTAGAATGTACTATGGCCAGGGCCATGTGAAGTGTTTTCCTTGGCTCAGCAATTTGTTTTCACACTTCGCTGTGGGAAAGTCAAGTCAGGGAGTTTAGTCACTGAAGAGCATTTTGAACAGGTGAGAAACTTCAAACTGGTTGCCACTGGCTGGGGACACTGGAACTCTTAAAAACTGTCACCTAGATGTCTTCCTTCAACTGTTTTCCTTTGTTTGAAGGCTTCTACCGGCAGCAGACCAGGAGCACGCTGAATCTGCCTCAGGGGAAAATGGCGTGCAAGTCCTAACCTTGCCTTTCTATGGCTTTAATGTCTCTGGAAATCCTTTTCCTATTTGTTTCCTGAGGTAGTTGGGCGCTAGTGGGGATTTATTAAAGGAAGACATAAAATAACAGCCAGGGTTCAACTGAAACGTAAGTGTTTGATGATTTTATTCACTACCTTTGGCTACTTCTGACTAGTTATTTGTTTTAACTTTTTTTCTCTATCTCATATTTTAGTGTGAGATGTCATTTAGGTTCTCTGGAAACCTAAAGACTATTGTTCTTATAAAAACAAAGCTTACATGAGACAGTGTTTTAGAAAGAGCTCCTTCTTTTTAGACTCTCAGTTTGGGTTGCTGTGGGTTTTCTTTATAAGGCCATGACATATATGGCCTTCCCTCAAGGTATGTTGGTTTTATTGACCAGAATGTGTGTGTCAGCAAACCCAAACCTGGGGCAGTTCATACGAGTGGGAACAGAATGTTCTGCTTTCTCTGCACAGATCACAGTTTCTGGTCTAGTGGGGAATTAATTAATTATGCCATTCTTCTAGGTACTGGAATTACAAAGGGTATAGGGCGTGGTCCTGTCCTCACCGAGCTTAAGAGCTCACACGGCAGGAGTGAGCAAAGTGGGCTGCCATGATTGAGGCGAGCGGAAGCAACAACAGGACAGTCAGGGGCTGACATCTGCTTTGGCATTGGGGAGCAGTGGGGAGAGGGGGGAATGAGGACCAGAGAGGGCAAGCCCAGTTTGGCGGATGGTGGGGCTGGCACACCTGTATTCCAGTCAAATGGCACACTTGGGAATTTAGGCCTGACCTGATGCTACCATCTTTCTGTTTATTCCATCGGGCTGGACATTCACATGGAGAGTGAAACACGGCTTCTAAAATGCTGACAACAAATTAAAACTACCAAAGAACAACGCAGATCATCATCCACTGTCCCGTAAAACACATCTGTGGGCTGAATATCACCCACTGGGCTGCCAAGATCTGGTGGGGAAACTGAGGTAAAGAGGTGGTAATTGCTTGCATGGCTATGTATCCCCACCAATGGTCAGCTTCTCCAAACCACAAGGATGGCCCAGCTGTTTCTGGGAGATCCCGCAGTCGGCCCACAGAAAGGACTTTAAGAGTCTGTGGTTGGGGCAAAGAGCTTGGGAATGACCTCGATGTTTCTCTTTACATGGGGAAGATGCCAACACCTTTCTTGCAAACGAAAGAGCTTAGTGACTTGAGATGTTAAAAAGCAATATTCAACTGAGTAAATTTTAAGATCAAATTGGTTTTATTCAGTGATTTATGAATCAGACTGTATCCCATCTAGTCAGTGGAAAGGAGTTCCAAGGAGCAGTACAAGGTGGGAGACTTATGTAAGCAGAAGGGGGCAGAGACAGGGAAAGAGTAAATGACCTCATCTTTCTTTGGGGTACAGAAGGGGTCTATCAATCACTAGAGTTGACCAGGGAAATTCCAGATGGATGGACTAAGCACGTTTCTGGGGCCGGCTGAAACTGCAATTGGGTCAGGTACTATGTTTTGGTTTGGGCTTAGCACAAGTGACTCCATTTTGGATCTGTTGTTTCTTCTTTAGCAGAGATGAACTTTTTAGACCAAGACAGAATGCCCTCTGGGGCAGTAGCTGAGCACACAAGTCTGGGAGTTTGAGTCAATCAGACTGAATCCTAAACTCTGCCATTTACTAGCTCTGGGACTCGGCAAATTGCTTCTGTGAGCTGACTCAGTTTTCTCATTTATGCAACAAGAACAAGAATTCCCACTGGTGAAGGGAGTTGTGAGGACTCAATGAGTTACTATATATGGAGAGAGTGCTGGGAGCCAGGCCTGGCACCTAGCTATAGCTTTTATCGAAAGCTTATTATTAATAGCGATATTTATAATGTGAATTAGGGGAGAGACAGTCAGTCATCCTGATTTTCCAAAAGCAATGGTGTGTAAGTGTGATGGACGATTAGCTCCCCGGGCCAAGAGCGGGGCTTGGGATCCCCAGTGAAGAGAACAAGAAAGCACCAGCACCTCTGCTCCCCCTCTCCCCTACCCCCGCCCCTGCCCCATTGGCTTTCAGAAGGCTTCCGCCTTTACAGGATAGGGAGGGCTCAAGTTCTGTAGACTTGACCTGGGGGCCTCATGCAGTCCTCCTACAAGGAGGAAGGGAGACAGCCTACTTCACCAGGTGAGGCTTGCGCCCAGGAGGGAAGAGGAAAGCCCCTCCCCCCTCCTCGCCCGGCCTTTTCTGTACAGAGCCTCAGTAGCTCTCGGGCTAATGCATCTGACACCCTTAGCATCACAGTTAAGCACTCAGCTTCAGGAGCTCGACCGTGGACATCTGACCATAAGCTCTGCCCTGCGATCTGGGCACGAGCTCTCTGTGCCTAACTCGTGGGGTTGTGGGGAGGATTACCTGAGTTAGCACACAGATCATGCGTGGGACAGTGTCCAGCGTGAAGCGAACAAAATTCAGTAAGTGCTGGCTTTTGTTAACATTTTAGTATCACTTACTGGTATTATTAAGTTGGACTGTAAGGCATTGCTACCTTTCCACCAGTCATGACCTATAGAAATGACAACTTCATACAGATGGGAGGTTTCAGTTGGGGGTGGAGGGCGGATTTTGTCCCCCCCCCCCCCAGGGGACATTTGGCGATCTGGAGACATTCTGATGGTCACCACTGTGAGATGTTCGTTCTCCTGGCACCTGGTGGGTGGAGGCCAGGGTTGCCGCTAACATCCTCTTGCCCAGCAAAGGACTACCCAGCCCTGAATGTCAATAGCACCAAAGTTGTGTATGGGGCCCTTTAAGAGTATTCAATTATGCACAGATTCCTTTTCTTAAAACTTCCCTTCCCCAAATGAACGTGCCTCTCACTGCCTAGAGAATAAAGGCTCACTTCCAATAAGCTCTGGCCTCCAATTTGTCTCCAATCTTATCTCCTCCTGCTGTAGATATAACAGGTAGCCCATAATAGCAGGCCCCTCAATGCTCCAGGCCCGGAATAACCTCTCTGTTCTCCCCACTAGGCATACCCTAACATCTGCTCTGGGGAGCTTTCCTCAAGTGCCTTTCTTTCCCAGGCTGGCTGACCATGGCACTCCCCAGTGGCTCTTAGGTAATGTGACTCCTGGGTCCCATTCCTGGAGATGATGATTCAGTGGGGTGGGGTGGGGCTCAGCTCTACATTAAGCAGCAGCCCCAGGGGGCTTGTGCTCGGCCTGGCATGGAAACCACCACGCACTGGCGCACATCTTGATTTCCAAGCTGTTTTTTGTTCTGTTACAGTTTATGTACACTAACTGTTTGCATGCACTTCCAGCTTATTTTATTAGCTGTGCTGTAAAGATGCTGGAGGGCAGAGACCTCTTCCTGGAGACGCTGCCTACTCAGAGGGATCCAACCCAACACCTTGCCCTCTAGGAATTCTAATGAGTGAATTAAACTTGGATCCAGAACTTTACAGACTTTGCAATAACCCAGGAGAGACCCGAGGTACTTGTGAAAAATGTGGACCCTCAAGCTCCAACCCTCGGGGGTTCTGCCTCAGTGGCTTTGGGCTGGGGCCCTGGAACCTGGATTTTTCACCAGCTGGGTATGAAGCAGGTGTCCCTCAGCCTGCTGCTCTGATCCTCCACGTCCAGCTTCCGGGCTATCAGGCATGTCTCGTGGAGGTAAATGTTCTTGTAATTGATTGCTGGGGTGCCCCCAGCCCAGAATCTCAGGACACCAGGGAACACTTACACGCATGCTGGCTTGTCTTCCTGCACCAAAAACCTGCAGGTTCCATGGAAGCAGAACTGACTGTGGGAATCTGGGCAGTCATTAAAGTGGGACACCACAGCGGCAGCCACAGGCGGGTCTGCAGGAGAGAGAGAAGACATTTGGCTCAGACCCATGGCTTAGCAAGACACATATGCAGTTCCTCACCGACTGAGGAGCAGGGGTGCCCTGCTGGTTGGGATTTCTGGTCCCTCCCTGCCTGTCGTCCTCAGCATGCCCTCTCTTTCTAATGGCTGGTCCAGGACCGGAGACACCTGCATCACGGGCTTCCCAGCAGGGCTGTGTTAGGTACTTACCTTGGTGGGAAACAAAACCATCTCTCTCAAAGATTCAGTGTAATTCAGAGATACTGGGGCGATGTTAGCTACCAGAGCATTTAAAGCCTATTCTCCATGTGACCTCATTTTACTTTTGCAAAGTGATAGTGATCATTCTTTTAAGAGAGCCTTCACAAAACTCTGTTTTAAAGCCAAGAAACCAGAAGGTGGTTAGAGAGGAGTACTAATGACCATTAAATTGACACTGAGGAACAACAGCTCATGACACAGAGAGATGCTCATGATGCGATATTGTCAGTGAAACTGGTACATTTCCCATTTGTTCTGTATCATATAATTCTACTGAAATAAACAAAAATTCAGATACAAAGACGTCTGGGAAAGCCATACCTAAAAAACGGTAGCAAGAGGCTCTCTGGGGCAGGGGATGAGGAGTGATCTTAACATGAAGGGGACTTAAAGCCCAGAAGCCCATCCGGGAGCAGCACACGGTGCCGGGAAAGCCGGGAGCGGGCGGGAAGGGCAGCAGGGAAAGAGACGGGTCCTGCTCACAGCCCTGGTTCCCACCACTCACAAGAGCCTGGGGGTGTCACCAAACCTCTCTGGGTTTTTATTCCTTGGCTTTCACACAGGAATAAAAACAGCCATTAGGAGCACCGTATGGAATGACACATGAACAGACCTGACAGGCCACAGGGCATCACTTTGAATTTATTGTAAGGGACTTCAATAGCCTTGTTTCGTCCAAATAACACTTGAGACCCTGTAGGCAGTTATTTCAAGATGGCATGACAGATGTAGTACCCATGCTTTTTCAAAAGGTTCTCTGATGCTTGTGTTTTGGGGAGTGGATCTTTCCCACTTACATATTTTTTTTTGGAAAAAATGTTCTTAGAGCTCTTGCTCTTTGAGAAATCCCTGTCCAGTGGCAGCCTACGGGACATGCGGCCCAACAGCCTCAGCGGGGAACAGTGGGCCTGCGAGTCCCAGGCCTGGGTGGTTGAGGAATGGGCTTGTTTGCTTGCTGACCGTGGACACTGGGGCATTGGGGCAGGACAGGTCTGCTGCAGTTCACCTAACTGGCTTCTCTGGCTTCATTACCTTGTTGAGGAGAAAATACAGAGAGATGATGGGCTGGAGACTAGTGGATCTCATTTGATTTAGACCTGAAAAAGGCTTTTGGTAAACTCCACAAAAGGCCACTTACACGACTTCCTTCAAGTGGCTTGTGAGAGTCCCGGGTCAGGGTTCAGAGTTGGGCTCCTCAAATGTCTGTGGGCCAGCAACTTCACACCCCTGGAGCTCATCAGAAAGCCAAGTGCACAGGCCCTGCCCTTGGACCTACTGCATTAGGATCATTGGGATGGCGCCCAAGAATCTGTGTGGTAAGATTTCCAGGTGATTTTTGTTTTTTTTTAATTTTAGAAAGAAGTCAGGTTTATTGAGATAGAATTGATGTGGCGTACCTGGGGTGTCCAGGTGATTCTGATGTGCACTGATGTGGAGACCCAGGCTTGCAGTACACACAAGACACATTGTTTAGAGAAAAAAGACCTCTTAGAAAAAAGCCAAACAACAGGGGTCTTCAAAGGACCCTTTTTGGAGCTGGTCCTCTGCCAGGTCTTCAAAATCCAAGTGACCCCAAGGCCTGCAATCTGCTGACATTCTCTGTGGTCTAGTGTCAGGTCACCAGATACACCTTGGAAGAAAACTCGCAGCATCTGTTCTTTGGGAACACTACTCTCTAAGGTGGATCGGTAAGGTGTAGACTCCATGCCATGTTCTCAGTTAGTCTGTATTTATGGCTATTTTGCCTCATCTCACAAGTGACTCAAAGAGTCTTTATAAAAATTGGTCTCATCAAAAGGGGATACAAGTGGGAAAGTCAAGTGAGAGAGCCAGAGGCAGAGAAGGAGAACGGAGCGGGGAGACAGGAAGAGAGGGAGACCGAGACAGGCAGTGGGAAAGGGAAGGGGAGAGCAGGGAAAGAAGAATAAGGAGGGGGAAAGAGCAAAGAGGTTGGGTGTCCAGCTCATATATGAAGACACACAAGGGACAGTCAGACTGTGGGCTGAAGCCGAGCGGCGAACGGAACCCTACGCCTCCCAGTGCTGCCTACGCAAGGATGCGTGCGGCTGGTTAGATGGAAGTGCGCTCGTTCCGCACACACGGGGCAGTCTCAGCGTGGCCCAGGTCTATGGCCACAGAGCAACAATCCTTCTGGGGCTGCTTCTGAAGAGCACCTCATGTGTTACAGTGGACAATATCCTCCTCGATTTCCTGGTGATGAAGCCGAGGCATCCGCCAGTGTAAACCCTGTGTGTCACCCAGCTCGCTAGGAAGCCAGCAAGCCCAGGCCACGAGGAAGGTCCCTGCCATGGTCACGGTGACAGCAGCTCACGCACGTCCGAGACCAGGATGAGCACGGGTACCTGAGGTAGAACTCGGGCTCCATAATCCCCATTGCCTGATGCAACCCGAGGCACCGAGGTGCCAAGGGAGCTCGATGCCAGTCGACTGTCATAAGCACAAAAACCCTGTTTATTTTTAAAACCTTGTTCCTGACCACAAAAGTGATCCTTCCCTGTAGAAACCTTTTGTAAATATCAGTGTAAGATTAAACAAAAGCACCGTGGAGTATAAAAAATAAAAGTACCCCGCAAAGAGACTTCTCTCCATACTGCACATGTGCAGTCATGTGAACGTACTACTTCCTCTGTTACTTGCATTCTCCTCCCCCCACCCCCAATATAATCACAAACATCTTAAAAGCAAGCATTTCACTTAAGAATCAGTGCAGGGTGACACCCTGATCCCTGACCCCAGGAAGCTCCAGGTGTGCAGTGTGCAGGTCAGGTCCTGTTTCCAGCGGCACACTTGGTAGCTTTGGGGGACGTGATCTGCCCTTGAGAAATGGAGAGGAAGGAGGGAACTAGACTGTTGTCCCAGGAGGGAGCCACCCCGTGGCCCTGTGCTCACCCTGTGCCACCTCAGGGCAAGCCGGCCACAGACTGAGGGGAGGCCATGGGCATGCTGGCCCCTGGAGCTGCTGTGCTGGCCTCACAGGCTTGGGTGCCCAGAAGCCCCGTGCCAAGTGGGAAGCAGGCCACAGGTGTGGGGCAGTGACTGTTCTGGTTCTAGGACTTTTAAAGATGTGTGCCTCAGACCCCACCAGAATCAGCACAAAAAGCTCCAGCACTTCAGTCAGCATGGTCAGCCCAGACAGGTAAGAAGCTTTTGCAAGGTTCTGGAAGAAGGGGAGTCTGGGAAAGGTCAGGACGGGGAGAGGAGGGATTCCCACCTCCTGTATGTCTGCTGTGTCCCTGTGCTGTTCGAGTATCATCTCTGAGGCGGGCAGGCCAGGCAGTCACGCCACGTGGAGGATTTGCTCAGTAACTTAAATCAAAATGAGCTTTACAAGACAACCCCCGAATTCCCAGCACTGTCCCAGAGGACAAGTCTCTCCTTTTCCCTTCCTCCTTCTCTCTCTCTTCCTATTCTTTGTCTACCTTCCTCTACTCTCTCGTTCTCTCCCCCTCACAATTTGTCTGTCTTTTCTTGAAAACTCAAGAAAATATCAAGCAGAGGAAAGAAAGGCCTAGCTACTTAGAATGCGAAAAATCCTCTCATGTAGGAAAAGGCGGCAGTGAAGGTCAACAGGTAACTCCAAGGAGGGCCCCGCAGAAGTCCAGGCAGAGGGGACAGACAGCTGGCTACCCTCCCCAGGGCCCTGGACCCTGAACTCCTCTCCTTCAGGCCCCGACCCAAGTCTGATTAGTCTTCAGGGCTGATTGGAAAACCAAATGCTCCCATTTTCGGAACAGACCTCATACCAAGCCCATCCATAGCTGGAATTTCAAAGCCGCCCAGTTTCTGTTGCTCTGAAATTTACAAGAGGCCTCTCCGACAAGCAAACGGACATCTTGCAGACACCACGGTCTCCAGGGAAGCTGTGAAAGCTTTGCCCAGAGACCACAGACCCACTAACAGGGCCCGGAGCCCAGCTCCACTTGTGGGAAAAGGGTCTGGGATTGTAATCACGGGACATGAAAACTGGGGATTCAATCACAGGAGGCCTCTCTCCAGCTCAGGAGGGCCAGGGAGGCAGCCATCTGGACAGTTCCCTGAGGAGCAGCATTCACACCACCAAGGGCCATCGCCCCTTTGCAGAGCGGCCCTAATTGGACTTTCTGGGCGGGTCAGGGCAGCCGGCCGCAGCAGTGGCCCCTCGCTCTCTTCTCCAGATGTCAGAAGTTGCGGACACGTTTGCCCGTTGCAAAGCTTACATCATTTACAACCATTTCATCACTTCCTCAAATATCACGGCTAACTTTGTGACAATTTAATAATGACGCCTGGCTTTTTAGCCGGAACTTTCAGCCAAGGTTTCTGACCTGGGACTAAATAGTTTCTCTTCAGACACTACAATGGCAAAACCAACTAATGCTTCTGGAATGTCTAGGAGAAAAAGCAGTAGATGACTTTAATGAAGACGGGAGCGAGCTAGCGGCCCCTGGTGAAGCCGGGGGAGGGCACGCAGGGAGACCCACACTCTGATGCTCCCTGGGGCCGGGGGCCTCCATCCTGCTCCAGTGTCAGGCTCAGTTCTGGGATGGAGGTGGCTTGGTGCGGGCCACCCTCAGGCCCATCTGACAGGGTTGGCAGTCCAAGCACATGTGAGGCAATGCGGGAACTGACGGAGTTAGCCTGCGCGGGAAGGAAAGGCTGGTTCAAAGGCCGGCATGCAGGGGGAAGAAATGGTAAGCCAGGGCTTTGAGAAGTCAGGGGTGTGGGACACAGATGCATCTCCACATACGGAGGGGTGAGCAGAGACTCTGGCCCTAGCAGGTTTGAGGAGTGAGAGTACGAACTCGTAGAAGATTTGTAAGTGATCCTGAGGACAAAGCACTGTCCGTATTGATGGGGGGGGGGTGGACACTGGTGACCTCTACCACAGAGAGGAATGGCCCATGAAGATAGATTATGAGCGTGGGCATTTCCTAAGGTTGTGTGAGTGGGCCAAACAGGGGGGTGGGCAACTTTGAAACGAGCAGAGGAAATCAGCAGAGCATGGAAAAGTAATCCCTGCCACATTTCCAGGAGGAGGAGAACACACCTTACTCCCTGGGGCTCCTGACCAGGGAGGGGATAGTTTGGCTCTTCTGGAGATGGGTGTGTAGAGATCAGTGTTCTCACCCAACTCGTTTACTAGTAAAACCAAGAACAACAAAAACTTGAAAAATAACAAAGCAATGTGGAAACAGTTTGGCTTCCGAGTACCAACACTTGAGAGAGAAGGGACATTTCTTGTAGGTAGGCAATGAAGGGAAAAAGTCACTTTCACTAGTGCTGGGGTTCCTCCCTCCTCCTGAGGGGGAGGGGAAGACAGGGCCATTTTTGTGACTATCATCCCACCCCCAAGATTCTCAGCTTCCTGAGAGGAACTCCTATATGTAAAAGATACATATTTTTCCTATAACACAAGCCCCGAACACAGATTGACTAATTCTTCAGCAAGCTTTTCTAACATTGTCTCGTTTTGACCCCATTGGGCCTCCTTAAACTGGCTTTTAGACCCTACCCACCCCTCCAACTCCACTGAAGGACATGGGTACCGCATCATCTCATTAAATGTCCAGCCACTCTGTGGGGTAAGCATTAGTCGTCCCTGTTTAGTTCAGGTAACCCTGCCAATGGACATACAGTTAGCAAGTCTTAGAAAACACTAGAATTATAAAATTTTCTCCCTTCTTTCTGATTTTAAGAGACTGCAGAGCTGTAGAAAACGAGGATACTATTCGAGTCCAGGAAGAACGCTGGGAAGGCGCACGATCTGAGTCGACAAATCACGGGGCAGCAAGGAAGAATGCTTCACTTGTTAGGCTGCTTCCAGTAATCAGGAATGGGCACTTTTAGGAGAAACAAGAGGAAGCACCACTTTATTTCAGGGAGAACAGGGAAACGCCACATATGGAACTTATTATTTCCACAAGGGAGCAGCGGCTGAGAAGCAGGGATGCAGAAGAGATTTCTATACGTCCACGGATGGCACGGATGGTTAACTGAGGAGCAGCTGGAAGCGGGCTGGGGGCTGACTCACCGGATGGCACTGAGTCCTTCACAAGATACACTCCCACCAGAGCCCCAGCCTCTCGGCTGTGTGGTGCCCAGACCCCCAAAGACCAGGGGCTTCTGGCTCAGAGCCGAGTTAAAATGGACTCTTGAATTGTTTTTGTAGCTTTAAACAAGATGGTGTGTGTGTGTGTGTGTGTGTGTGTGGTGGGGGGTCGAATTCCTAAAGGAACATTTAAGCTAATTCAATTCCCTCTGATCATGGCTCTCTTCGGGTAAAACCCAAGGGGAACATCAGGTGTGATGGAACTTCCGAATTCACAAAAAGGTGTGAATAAAGAAGCCGGACAATGTATTTTCCACTTTCCCACAAAGATGCTGGGTTTTAAGAACACAATGTGTGTGTGTGTGTGTGTGTGTGTGTGTGCACGCGCGTGTGTGTGATGGGAAAATAGATACACGTTCAGAGCAAAAATCATGGTGGTATGTGACCCCAGTGGGGTTTATCCTGTTTGTGCTTAATCTGAAGGTCTCACCTTTCCCTAGTCCAACAGGGAGAAGAGAATAGATAACATGAACACAAAAGTACTTCGCTAGGTTCATATCCCACCTAAAGGACCTGGGCTTAGAGCTTTTAACCCAGTGTGGATTTTCTGAGGTTAGACTAGGATGATGCTCATGATGGTGATGACTTATTAATACCAGCCACTATTAATGAATTGTCTACTAACGGCAAGTAGTATTGTCCAGCACTGTATCCCAGAGAGTTCCATTTAATCCTCACAAAAATCCTGGGCTGTCAGTGATTGCTACCCCAATCTTATCGATGAGGAAAATGAAGCCGAGGGGTTCGAGGCTTGTTCAGTGCTGCTAGGTTAGGGAATGGCGGAGGGAATGGCAGAACTCAAGGTTGGCTCTCTCTAAAGCTCTTGCTCTTTCTAATGCACACCACATTGTCACTTCAGAGGGTGTGTGTGTGTGTGTGTGTAAGAGAGAGAGAAAGAGAGAGACTATGAGTAAGGTGAGGGTTAAGAAATCCTTAAGAGCACCTTCTGCAGTTAAGACAACTCTTCCATTTGAAGAATAAACAAATCAGGAATTACCATGAAACATGCAATCCTCGGGACCATTTTAGAAGTAAAAGAGCTAAGAGTCCCAAGGCAAATTGGTTTTAATTAGCAAAGAGGCTTCAGGAATCTAAAATACAATCTCAGTGTAGTCATGTGAATTACAGGCTAAAACCAGCATCTGCATCCTCCTCTAGCAATGTCCAGCACACGTATTTCAACTTGGCCACTGACTTGCATTCAGCTCCACAAGTAACACTACCTCCTCCCCGAAAGGGCATGAGGAAGGAAGAGGCATGTGTGATGCCCAAGGGGTCCCCACACTGCATTCTAGACCCATTATGGGTTAAAAAAAGATGGGGATACATCAGACCCAGAAGATTCTCTCTCCCACTGAGCTCCTCTTCTGCCTTCTGCCTTACGACCCCGTTTCTCCAGCCCCCAGCTTGGTCCTTCTCTCCCTACCTTGGCCTTAGTAATTAAAAAAAAAAAAAAAAAGAAAAAAAATTAACAAAATTGCAGGTCCTGGTTTTGCTTTGAAGACTAAAAACCAAACCTCCCCTCTCTCTTATTATTTAATAATTTGATTTCAAAGAGACAGATCATTTCTTTCTTTCTTTTTTTTTTTTTTTTGTATCTTCAAACCAGAAAGCCCCTTATTCTAATTACATCCTCTTGGGTGTCAACCAGCATTTGAAACTTCATTTCAAATTTCCATTTACAAAGTAAACAGGGGTATCTATGTTTGGCTCTCATCAACCAGCTTTGAAACAAAACGTGAACAGCTCTGGTGAGTCCTGCTGGATGGGGAATTCTGTTTTGGCTTTGTTGAAGGAACAGCCCCGTTGGAGCCCAGGGCTACCTGGCTTTACAGTCTGTGTGTGTGTCTCTGTTCTCCTCTTTATTAATATCAAAATTGTTAGGTAAGGTAAAGTGGTTGGCAAGAAACCCTCAATCCACCCTTAGGAAAAAAATGCTTCCTCTTGTTGAGTCTTTGAACCGTAATCCCTTCAAACCTTCAAACCTTCCACACTGAGTACATGTAAGCACTACTGGGATGACTGTTTTTCTAGAACATTCTATTCCCTCAGAACCTTTGATAGAGGGGCGCCTGGGTGGCTCAGTGGGTTAAGCCGCTGCCTTCGGCTCAGGTCATGATCTCAGGGTCCTGGGATTGAGTCCCACATCGGGCTCTCTGCTCAGCGGGGAGCCTGCTTCCCTCTCTCTCTCTCTCTGCCTGCCTCTCCATCTACTGGTGATTTCTCTCTGTCAAATAAATAAATAAAATCTTTAAAAAAAAAAAAAAAGAACCTTTGATAGATGTCTTTTTCATTTACAGTCTACAGATGTAGTCTACAGATACATCTGTACATCTACAGATGTAGATGAAGGATACTCTTCATTTCAAGTGAGGAAATTGAGGCATCCAGAGGTAAAAGCAAAGCTCAACAGCCTTAAAAACACAGATGTGAATTTGTGGCTGGGAATTTGTCCCATGACAAAAATGTGACTCTTCTTTATTTTCTCTGGGTGTTATAGCAATGACTTGTGATTTCTCTTAGATAAAAGCCCTTCAAGATTATATTCCAGGGTGAAGACACCTAGATTTTAAGAGAGGGGTGGGATTTATGGTAATCATTTTTTTCTTTTATAATTTTCCAAATTTTATGAAATAAACATTTGAGTTTGAAAATAAACATTTAAAATCAAAGCCCTATGGGGCATCTGGGTGGCATAGTCAGTTAAGTGTCTGCCTTCGGCTCAGGTCATGATCCCAGAGCCTGGAAGGGAACCCTGCATTGGGCTCCTTACTCAGTGGGGAGCCTGCTTCTCTCTCTGCCTGCTGCTCCCCCTGCTTGTGCTCTCTCATTCTCTGTCAAATAAATGAAATCTTAAAAAGAAATGAAAACCCTACCCCCAACACTATAAAGGTAATTAAAATATAAACAACTTGTATTTTTTTATTGCTTTGCTCTCAGGTTTTTTTTTTTTTTTTTAAAGATTTTGTTTATTTGAGAGTGAGTGAGTGAGAGAGAGGGAGTATGCACAAGCAGGGGAGGAGTAGTGGGAGGAGGGAGAAGCAGATTCACCACTGAGCAGGGAGCCTGAGCTGGGGCTTGATCCCAGGACTTCAGGATCATGACCTGAGCCAAAGGCAGATGCCCAACTGACCGAGCCCCCCAGATGCCCCCAGGAATGTTGTTCTATAGGAGAATGGCCTTAAGGAACCTAGATTTGAATCCGCGTAAGATAAATCATGTTACTGTCTCATGTTTTATCATTAAAAGGGGATAATGTGGAAGGAGACACAAAACAAATATTTAGAAAATATGGAGGATACTTAGATGCAGGATGTCTAGTAAAGGTTGAGTTCAGGCTTGGCCTCTAGGCAAAGAAACCTTAAATGCCCCTACCATAAACAACAAACCCCTGAAAGAACATGGCCTACGTGATTCCACTACATTTCCAACCCATATACTTCTTCTATCTTTGTTGTTGTTGTTGTTCACTTGAAAGGCCAATGGCAGTGAAACCATTCTATGAAGGAGGCAGGGAATGGAAGAAAGAAAAATATACGGAGCAGAGACTCCCATGAGTTTTCCCCAAACCATGTTCCTTTCCCTGCTGGGCAGAGACTGCATTTCCCAGGCTCTCTTGTAGGCAGGTATGATCGTGTGACCAGATGGTGGCCAAACTTTGTGAGCAGAAGGGATGTGTGCTCCTCCCAGGTTTGGTCCATAAAAACCTCTGAGATCTCTCTTTTTCTTTCCCTAGCTCATGGTGAAATGGAGAGAGTTCTTCCTAGGGCATGGAGGAGGGAGGAACCACAAGATGGAAGTAGCCTGGGCCCTTGACTAACCGCATGGAAAGAAGTCTGCAAGGCTGGGAACATCTGCCCAGACTTTGACGTAAGGAGGAAAGAAACAGCACTCAGGGCTCATCTGTTATAGCAGGAACAGTAGTACTCTCACGCCCAGCCTGAAGCTTGCATAGGGTCTGGGAGGGTTTCTGATGCGGGAGAAATCCTCGTAATAAATCATATCCTTTCTCCTTTCCTCCTATTGCTCCCTTCTGGGAACCTCACTCAAATATCAACATGTCTTAGACTCAGAATCTGAAGTCAGTCTGGCCCTGCTTGGAAGCCTCCACTTGGCATTGCTTGCTCCTCAGCTGAATGTATGTCCTGTCCATTCTCTAGCCTAGAGGGGTTGGGACGATGCTTGCAAACCTCCATAGGTGATAATGGTCTTTTGGGGACTAGGAGTGACCCATTCTGGCTCGGGATGTTTATGAGATCAACATTTTTAACTGAATAAAGCATGGATGGATCAAAGGTTGCGTCTTAAGTCAAAGTCTGAGACCACCACAAAATAGAAGGCAGGGATGCTTAGTCAACATCAGGGAGGACCCAGCTGTTTGGACTGAAATGACACAGCTGATGTCAATTTCCTGGGATATCAAAGTGCTTTAGATGAAAATCACCACGGCAGGCTAGCACTGTAAGTACGACAACCTCAGTCTTTGTCAGACAGAAGGTGAATGTCCTCCAATGTCTCCAAATTGCCATATCATGCAAAATCTTAAATCAATACAACTGGAAAAAAATACATGACCACCTGATCCAGAATATCTTGATAAAATCTCATCACTGGGGGCTTTTTATCCACCCTTTAGTGTTACTGGTATTGTGTCCTATGTAAAACAACTTAAAAAATTTTTTTTGTTAGAGAGAGAGAGAGCACGAGAGCATAGGCAGACGGAGTGGTAGACAGAGGGAGAAGCCTGCTCGCTGCTGAGCAAAAAGCCTGATGTGGGACTTGATCCCAGGACGCTGGGATCATGACCTGAGCCAAAGACAGCTGCTTAACCAACTGAGCACCCAGGCGTCCCTGAAACAACTTTTATAACAACCCTGCCAAGAGTTTTTATAGGTTATTTAAAAAGTAATACAAGTTCATTGTAGACATTTTAGAAAACATAAAAATCCTCAGAAGATTACTTGCCGTCTTATCATCGAGGAATAACCACTATTTTTATGTAACATTTTACAAGTGATTATTTCTTGTAATTTCCCTTGTTTTGTCCTTTGCATATGGGACTATGTTTCTTTGACCTCTTTTCTCTTGTAGTGATTTAGAATAGATGTATTCTCTTCTCAATCTACTGATAGTGGTCTTTACATTTAAAAAAATTTAACTTATTTACTCTAATTATTAATTTAAGGGTGAAATCTGATGTTTCATTACCTAAGACATTCAGTGTACTTTTCTTACCTCCTTCCTCTTGTCCCCAGTTACCAATTATAACTTGATTTTATATTCCTATATATATTTATTTAAAGATTTATTTATTTATTTGACAGACAGAGAACACAAGTAGGCAGAGAGGCATGGAAAAGAGAGAGGGGGAAGCAGGTTCCCTGCTGAGCAGAGAGCCCGATGCAGGGCTCAATCCCAGGACGCTGGGATCATGACCTGAGCCAAAGGCAGAGGCTTTAACCCACTGAGCCACCCAGGCGCTCCTTTATATCCCTATATTATTTTTATATGTAACTTCTACTTTAATAGTTAATTTTGCGTTTGGTATAACTATCTTGACAAGTTACTTGGATGCACACTATCACTTGTTTTTCTGTCTTCCCCACTTTGGGGCTTTTTATCTTGATATAGATGTTTATCTAGCCAGAGAGGATCTTCAAACACTTTTTTT
The DNA here is from genome assembly GCF_022355385.1 of Mustela nigripes. Lineage (NCBI taxonomy): Eukaryota > Metazoa > Chordata > Mammalia > Carnivora > Mustelidae > Mustela > Mustela nigripes. Next base: position 52,961,147 of record NC_081563.1, on the reverse strand, counting down.
TTCCCAGAAAGGGTGGCCACTAAGGGTTGTGTCCACATAATGAAATACGATGGGTCTAAGAATCTTTTTCTGTGTTCTCATCAGGCTTGCGGCTTTGCAAATGAATGGCAACTTGAGTCACAAACTGTAGACTTCATAAGTCTCTTACCATTTCATTGTTTTAGTAATGAAAATTGTTAAATTACATTGAACGTTAATAGTTTTGACATTAAGAACAAGTCTTTTTTTGGCTCAAGAAAGTTCTCTTTAATTATTCCTTTGATGCTTATGTCAACCCTAGTTTGCTTTCTTTTCTTCTTTTGGAATTGTTATTCTCTATATTAGATCATCTAGTTCTATTTCATGGATTTCTTTTTTTATGTTATTTTTGTTTTTTGTTCTTCTGAGTTCTGGAAGATATTTACCAGGTCATTAAAAAAAAATGTCATTGATTTTACTGTAATATCCAGCCATTGCTCATTGGTCCACTGTGAATATTCGAAATTGGTGTCATATTTTTTGTCCCTGCAGTTATTCCTTTTTTAATACTTACTTAACTAATAACCTGAATATATTTTAGACTTCTATACCAACCATTCTTAGCTTTTCATACACAGTATAATTTGCCTAAGTAAGGGGAACACTTTTATTGACGTATAATTGATGCTATATTAGTTTCAGGTGTACAACATAATGATTTGACATGTATTTACTGCAAACTGATCACAATAAGTCTAGCTAACATTCACCACAATAGCTATAATTTTGTTTTGGGATGAGAACTTCTAAGATCTATTCTCTTAGCTACTTTCAAATATGAAATACTGTATTAATTATAGCTGCCATGCTGTATATTACATCCCTGTGACTTATTTTATAACTGGAAGTTTATACCTTTTGATCCCCTTCATCCATTTTGCAATGACCATGCACAGAGGTGCATACAGATGTTTCTCACTTACAGCCCTCTGGTCTGGTTTCATAGATGCAATGCCAACTTTAGTCTTAGAGACACAAATTAGAGATTACCCGACATCTTCTCCCATCTGTTAGGAGTACAGAAGTCACTGGAACTCAAGAAGGTTTTTCTCATATAATGAATCTTCTCATGGGGCTGGTAGTTTCTTTCACTGTCATCTCTACAGACACAAATCTACATTGTTGAGTATGATGAGGAGTTAAGGTTGGTTGCATCAAAGACTATGTGGTCCTCATCAATGTTTTAGGTCCAAATAAAGGTGGAAAAAGGGAAGTTGAAATGTATTGACTTCAAAGTTCTGAGGGGTCTGTTGGGGAAAAGCAGGATACTGAGCAAGCCCAACAGGGGCTTTCATCTTTGGGCAAGGAGGATTCTTAGTGTTTTCTTCCCTTGTTTGCCAGGCATCCAAGCCAGACCAGAAACGAGAGCTGACCAAGCTCATCACGCAGTGCACCCCTGACTGGTGTCCTTTCTTCAGGCATCAGGAAGATCCAGGCTGACCTCCCCCAACCCCACGGCCACACAGCCTGCCCTTATTCCCAGGCCCTGGCCTTCCAAGGTGGGGCTGTTGTGTGATTTTGCTCTTGACAGCCCCCGCACCTCCTGGAAGAGTGGGTGTTGCATTTGGGCAGAATGGGGCCCATCTGTACATCCGGTGACAGAAGTTCTTCAGAGCTTCTAGTACTGATAGTTTCATGTTCCAGTGATCACTCACTTCAATATAACAGTACCTCTCTACCCTTATCAAAAAAGTTCGAAAGTTTCTTAAAAAGTTTCTCTTGGAGGCTATTTAAAAAATGAGCACATTGTCTGTTCTCCCTGTGGGAATCCCCAGCAAAGTGGTGGTGAGAACCGTCGCATGCTCAAAGAGTCGACTGGTTTCTCCTGCTGGATGCCCGAGCCTTACCTGGCCAGTATCCCTCAGAGCAGCATCCCCATCCTTCTCTTCAAGGTCTGCCAGATTCTCAGTGAGAAAAACTCTGTGCCAATGTTCCTGCCCCTTCTGTAATCGAAAGTCTTGGCCTCATAAAAAGTTGGGAATTCCTGGTTTAAACCCCACAGGCTAAGTATAAACCAACCATGTTTGCACTTTGTTCTTTTTTTTTTTTTTTTTTTAAATTTCTTTTCAGCGTAACAGTATTCATTGTTTTTGCACCACACCCAGTGCTCCATGCAATAGGTGCCCTCCTTAATACCCACCACCAGGCTCCCCCAACCTCTCACCCCCCGCCCCTTCAAAACCCTCAGATTGTTTTTCAGAGTCCATAATCTCTTATGGTTCACCTCCCCTTCCAATTTCCCTCAACTCCTTTGTTCTTAAAAGAAGAAATGCTTGATGATTCCAGAAACACCAAGGTCATTTTCTCAATAGTTTCTTCAAGCCATACTGGTTGGGGAACAAACACCTTATATTTCAACAAAACGTTTCTTTTCCATCGAAAGTAAAAGAATACGAGTAAGCCCTAAAGATATCTCTGACTGTTGGTTTGAATTCTGTCCTTGGGAGCCATAGTGAGTAAGTATCCCTCCTCTGAACAACAGGCCTTTCATTTGTCAGCATTTAGCCATCAAATCTGAGTCTTTGTGGCGCTTAACTCCCTGTGACGGCCAGCCTCCCAGATGGCTGCTGGGATCCCCAACTCCTGGTATCCGTGGCCTTGTGATATCCCCTCCCACACTGTCTCGGGGTGTGTGACTTCAGAGGTTAGGTCACAAAAGGTACTGGAACTTCTTCGTCGCACATGCTCACTCTGGCTCGCCTTCTCTCTCCTGGCTCACTCTGGGGGAAGCTGGTTGCCAGTCATCAGGACGCTCAAAGAAGGTCCCTGTGGCAAGAAAATGAGGCCTCCTGCCAAAAGTTACGCGGATGAGCTATTATCTGGCTTTTAGTCAAGCTTCCAGATGACAGCAAAGCCCCAGTGTTAGGAAAGACCCTGAATCAGAACCTCCAGCTAAGCTGCTTCTGAATTCCCGATTCTCAGAACCTGTATGTGATACAGGTTTATCGATACAGGCTGTTAAATTTTGGAGTAATTTGTTATACAGCAATAAATAAATGTACACTCTATGTTCCTACAGCTTCTCTTCAGGCGAAAAACATCTGTAAACATTTTACCTCAGAATGGATTCTGACTTTTAGTACCCATCTTAAAATAGTCCACTACAGAGTAATCATGACAATAATAACACCAATAACAAAAACATTTACCAGATGCTTTAGGGGTTGGCCTCCGTGCTAAGAGTTTTACATGGACCATTTAGATTCATTCTTAGAAGAACTCTGTGGCTTCATAGCCCTATTATTCTACCCATTTTACAGGTGGGGAATACAGGTATAGAGAAGTGTAAGGCCTTGTCCAAAGGCATGGAGCTCCAAGACGCTGAGAGGAAATCTAAAAACAGGCAGAGTGACCCCAGAGCCCATGCTCTATAGCTCTGGGCTATGGGGAACAGAGTACAGTAGGAATACCATATCCCATGACCTTCCTTCTATACTAACATAACTTAATTCTCCATCAATTTTGCCAGCAGCCCTGGAATGCTATCAGGTTATATAAACTTGTGGTCAACTAAGGCCTCTAGCTTTTTTTCCACAAAATCTGCTGTCAAACTTGACCTCCTACCCCTCCTAATTAACTCTTTTTACCCCTAATTAAATCATTCTTAACCTAATAGTGCTAAATGTGTCACTGTTCAAGTTCACGTGGTTGACTGGCTTTGATCCAACATTCTAGCAAAATACGCTTTCCTCCTTTGTTTTTTATTCTATCATACAACACCAGCTAAACTTGTGGGCTACCCCTCATTTCTAAATGTGATAAATTTGCCTTACAGGTATTTTTTTGATTTGTTCTTTAAATTCTCACCAGGAGTGGGAGATGAATCCTGCTGGCTCACCCAAGACATCCCAGATCATTATGAGAACATCAGGGAACATTTTCTGGGGCTGTTCTGGCTCAAAACTTCTTACCCTTCCTAAAAGCTCCAGGGTGAACCCAGGGATCATATACCTGGGGATCCACTCATTTAAGGAGGTCCCTGTCATTGTTCCACCTTGCCGACAAGCCACCCTCCTGACTCCCACCTCTCCCTTCTGTCCTACTGAATACTTTCATCTTGTCATGTGCCTTGCTGAAATCAGATTTTATTTTCTTGACAGCATGACCTTGGCAGCAGCATTTCTTTTTTCAGTCCTATGATGCTTGAAAAGAAAGTTGATTAGGCTGCTCTGTTTTTTGGTGGGTTCATTCAGGAGCCCAAGTATTCATTCTCTGTCTGCTGGAATAATTTGGTCTAGAGTTTTCTTCCGGGAATCATCAAGTTTTATCATCCATAGTTGCAAGACTATTCAGGTGTTTTCACTTAATGTCAGACACCTACTTGCCTTTTTCTAAGTTCTGAGCAGTTTTCACAGTTGCTACCGTCTCTTAAAAATCACCATCAGGGCTGGTATGATCTTTGCTACAACTTTCCTCAGTATACTGAGGTGTAATTCATCTGTACCTTTGAAAATTAATTCATTTATAGCATTAGTGGTCTTTTACCAAGATCCTTGCTCATTCTTTTTTCCTCTTTACTTTCATCTTCTCTAGTTTAAAGATCCTTCTCCTTGACAGAAAAGATGAAAATAAATTATAGTTAGGAGTAGTCTTTTCCTGGTTTTGTAATAACCTTATGCTACCTGTCCCAAAGAACAGACTTATTCCTCCCTTTTTCGCCTGTCAGTACCCAAAGAGAACTTTAAAATACCCTTATTAGTGTGTGGCCAACAGCCGGGCGTGCAATCCTCAGGTCCTTTTCCCCTTCAGTTCTCCTGACATTCTCATAAACACCTGCCGGCACCCACAGTAACACCTGCCACCCAGGAAGCACCAACATCCTCGTTCACTCAACAAAGTGTCATTCAGTCCCGTTCTTTGTCATACCTCTTGGGACATGTCTTTCTTTTGATCTTCTCTGCACAGCTTATTAAGTGGTGCACCAGAGGACTACATCAGAGAACCCCAGATGCACGTGGTTCTTTAAATGTGGACTCCTTGTTTTTCTCATGCACCCTCTGACTATAAACTTGGAGCCATTACAAACCTTCCAAACTCTCCAGGCCATATTCCTTTTTAGAATCCTAAACATGGGGTTGCATCTGGCTTTTCTCTGAAGTTTTGTAGACTCTGCTATCCTGAAGTTGAACTATGCCCAGGGTTTCCTTCTTTCGTGGTTACAAACTTTAACATGACATGGACATCAACCTGCTATCCTTTCTAGCCAAGATGCCTTCAAATTCAAAGAAGCAGGTGTCCCTATTGTCTTCTCTGTATTTTGAATAACACCACAACCAACAGGCATGTAAAGAATTTTTCAGGTGTTCGATTTGTGGCACACTGAAATTTCCAGAAAATGTACCAATCTGCAGTTTGTTGTCAAACCACATTCTCTCCTTATGACTATTTTGGAATCAGCATCCAGCCAGTATTAATTACTTGGATAAATCATCCACAGAATTGATGCATGATGATATTACTTTTGATGTTCCCTCCTTTTAATCTTGATGGATTAATTTTGACTCAAACATACATGTCTCTGTTGAGTGTGTGCCCAACACTTTGGGGCTGCCTGACAAACATTTTCCTACTTCCTAATGGCACAGATTTTCTTTGGGGGAATTATCTCTTCCATCATGGCTTTACACAGGTTTAAGGCTGCAATCGGATGCCCTATCCTCCCTTATGTGGTCTCTCTCTAGAATTTGAATCTTGAGGAGACAAAGAGATAACGCAAGTGGAGTTCATGCATGTAGCTGTGGTGTGCTGAGCCCCACCTTTGTTTGGAGACAGGTTCTGTAGTTCCCAGATCCTGGCCCTCCGGAACCACCTTAGTTTTGTGCATTTTTAATTATGATTCTCCAGCTTTACTCCTGATTTTTGTGAGTTTCCAACAGCCTTCCAACAAGGTTGTTTTTATTCAAGTTAGAACTGATTGTGGCAACTGAAGAACCCCAGCTGGTATGCTCCAGAACCAGGTACAGTCTTCCAAATGATTGATTCCACTGTTCCTTTCCACCAAGTCTCAACTCACTGGAGTCATCCACTGATTTTCATTTTCAAAAAACATTTCCCCAACAAACTCACAAGACATAGGGGGATTAAAATTTCAAGTTTAATCTATCAGCTGCCTCCAAAGTGAGCTTGAAGTCTACCAGTTTCCAGAAATCTTAAGTATTGTTTACAGTAGTGCTGTGTTCTACATCATTACTGTTCTTTTTTAACTCAGGGTCTGATAAACATAACTTCATGGCCTCCTTTAATGTCTTGTGAAATTTAAAAGTAGATTCCATATTGTGTCTGAAAATTGACAATCAATTCAAAGGGCTGAGTGTTACTTAATTTTCAAACTACACCAGCTACCCCCTCCATAGCATCTGGTTTTATAGTTTTGGGTCTTTCTCTCTCCTCCAATTTTTCTGTTTAGGGACATACAGATCAGATGGGATGCTCTTTGACCAAACATGTATTTTTTTCCCGTCTTTACGTGCTATAGTTCATCTCCTCATAGTACCTTTATAGGCTATGGTCATAGTTCCATACAATGTTTATATCAGCAGCAGGACCACTTTGGTGGCTGTGTTGGCCTTTCCACATCATGTGTCAGATGGTCAAGAAAAACCAGATACCTGCTAATTAGTTTCATCAGGGCCAACACCACACCCTTTAATAGGAAATCACAATTCCCAACCATATTGTTTCCTCGTGGAATTGAGGACTCTTTGGATCTTCTACTCTCCCATGTCTCGAGGTGATGGTATTTGAAAGGCAGAAGCTCACAGAGCAAGTCTCTTAATTCATGCATTCTAAATATATTTTTCCTAGCCTGCCAAGTCAGTAGGCCATTGCTTTCTACTGCCCACTGAAGTGGATCTTTTCTGCATGTGCCCACCTGTGAGATATTTCATCAAAACGGGCAGACAACATAGCAAAAATGCCCTCTTGTAGACCTGAATGGTAAAACAATGAACATACACATCTACTCCACACCAATCCTTATGGGAAGGACCCAGGGAACAAGGGCAATATATGTCACCTCCTTTGATCTTTGTTTGGGTACCTCCCTCTAGGGTGCATTCCTCCCGTATCAGACCCCAATCACAAGCACCTCAGTGGTCTCTCAAAAACATCTGTAAATCTCACCTAGATCCTTTTTTTTTTTTTTAAAGATTTTATTTATTTGACAGAGAGAGAGACACAGTGAGAGAGGGAACACAAGCAGGGGGAGTGGGAGAGGGAGAAGCAAGTTGCCCGATGTGGGGCTCGATCCCAGGACCTTGGGATCATGACCTGAGCCAAAGGCAGATAGATGCTTCATGACTGAGCCACCCAGGAACCCCTCACACCTAGATTCTTATTGCAGCTCCTTTCCCCTCCTTGTTTTAGTACTTTTGAAATTGACAAAGCCACATGTGTTCACAGTAGAAAACTCGAGACAGCTCGAGACAAAGCACAAAGAAAGATAAAACCTAAGTCAGCTGTAAGCCCATTTCACATAGATAATCACTATTAGTGCTTTGAAGGATAACCTTTGTCTTTTCTTTATTCTGTGTTCTCACTCTGTCCCCAAGAGGGAATAAAATGGTGCTACCATTAACATTTCCCTAACTCAGGAAAGTATTCTGGTGCCCACCGCCAGGTAACCTTCAATGGCTGAAGTTTTCCACTGATCCATTTTCTTCAGCCAGTCTCTTCTCACTGGATGCTGTGATAGCTTCCCAGTGTCTCAGTTTTGTAGATAATGCAGAACTGAGTATCCTTCTACATAGATATTTGTTTATGTACATCTGTGATGGTTTTCTTGGGTACAGAATTGGCGTGACAGAGGAATATTTATTTCTAAGACTTCTCAGAATGTCAAGCTGCATTCCAGGACATTTGTAACAATTTATATTCCCCTTAGGGGGAGATGAATAGTTCTTCACACCCTTCCCAACACTAGATACGATCCTCCATTTCCCTCTTGACCGAGGTCATGCAGGTAGATGGGAGTCTCATATTGAATTTTCTTGATTACCTATGATGCCCATTGTTTTTTCATATGATTATTGGCATTTGTATTTCAACTCTAGTTAATTAGTTGTTTATACCTTTTGCTCATTTTCCCACTAATACGTCTTTTCCTATTTATTTGTAAGAGGTCTTTAAAATAATAAGAACTTGGTGTCCTGTTATAGATACTGCAAATAACTTGGGGTTGTGTCTTCATTTTATTTATGCAGAAGTCACCTTGCATTATGACTAGAGATTGCAAAGATATTTATCTACTCTTCTACTATTTTATTGTTTACATTTATTCTAAACCATCTATAATTTTAGTGTATAGTGTATACTTTATTATTTTCTGAATATCCAACCAATTTTCCCAATACCACTTATACATTTCCTCACTTCCCTACTGATCTGAAATGTTATCGTAATCATACACCAAGTACTCCTTTTGTGGTCTATTTGGTTCCAGTGAGATTCTGGCTATTTCTGCATGGGGACCAAACTGTTTTCTTTATTGTGATGTTGTAACATGGTTGACTAGCTGGTGATACAAATTTGTCATTCTTCTCTGCCTCAGCCCTCATTTTTTAAAAACAGATAATCCCGGGTTTACTTTTTTCCTGATGAAATTTGGATCATTTATTTTATTTTTTTTTAAAGATTTTTTATTTATTTATTTGAGAGAGAGCATGAGCGAGGAGAAGGTCAGAGGGAGAAGCAGACTCCCCATGGAGCTGGGAGCCCGATGCGGGACTTGATCCCGGGACTCCGGAATCATGACCGGAGCCGAAGGCAGTCGTACAACCAACTGAGCCACCCAGGCGTCCCGAAATTTGGATCATTTAAAAGGCCCCTCTCCCATAGCCAAATCTTTTGGAGATGGACATTTTAAATGGGCTTAGAGAGGACTGGTTCATACAAACAGGCAGATTTCTTAATCACAAATGCTAGGCTTGTCCGTCTACTCAAATCTCCTTTGTGCATCCTGCAGGAAGGTTCCATGGAGCTCCAGCACACAATCACCATGGCTGGATTTATTTTTTTTCTATGTAATACCCTCAGCTTAGCGCTAAGTGTCCCTGAAAGGATCTGCAAAGGCCCCCAGCCACCCTGCCTACTGCCATCGTTGTGTGCCCTGGCTGCTGCAAGATGGACAATGCACAACACTCCACGTCGGCAGCCTGAGCCCTGGGGGTGGCTAGGACACCCACTCTGAGGGACTCTGGCCCAATTGTTCCCTTCCCTAAGTCTCAGTTTCCTCCTCTGTGAAATGGATTTCCCTATATAGGCAAGTTAAAGTTATGTGTTAAAGTTATGATTCCACCAAAAGTGAGATGGTGGATGGGAGAACCTTTGGAAGAGGATGGAGTCTCTTAGAAATTAAAACAGGATGGCTGTTATTAGTGGTATGCTTAGAGGCACGCCAAGAATAGAGGGGTATTTGTTTGCAGCTAGTTTAATCTGAGAAAGCTTGCTGGAGGAGGTGAGCTTAGATGGGGGAGCTTGTGAGGTACAGCAGATACAGGAAGCAGGAAGCCGGAGCCCTGATGCAGAGCGTAAGTGCACAGGTCCGGGACGAAGGCAGTAGGATTTGCGGGGGGGTGTGTAGGGGGTAGGGTGAGGCAGATTAGATCAAACACATGGGAGAGAGGGACCACGGCAGACTCCTGACCAGAGAGGAACAATGGAGGGGGACAGAGTTCAAGCCAGTGTTCGTCAGTCTGTTTCTCTGAGCTCAGTCTTGAGAGGCAGCTCCACAGTATCTGCCCACTCCCCACAGAAAGTGCCCAGTGCAGAAAGTGCAGCCCAGTTCTGACATTTCCTTGGTCCAAAGATGGTCACAGAATCCAGGTACATTAACTTAGGGGTCTTGGCATTGAATCTGACCTTTGCAGGAGTTGAGAGAGCCTGGGGGAACAGAGCAAGATGGGCTTTCCTGGCCCAGGAGACAGGATGGGGCATGGAGACCTGTCGTGGATCACCTGGACTGGGAGCCTCGGGCAGGAGCAGCCCCTTTATCCCACCCCCAGACCCATGCGTGCAGAGCTGGCCCGGAGTGGCCGGGCTGTCAGCCCTCGGGGCACAAGCGCCACGGTGCTCTGTACTGCCTGCCTCCCTTGGCAGGTGAGCGCCTTCTCCCACCAGCTGTGGGACAGGTGGGTGTTGGAATGCTGCTCCCAGGCACCCTGGCCTCTCTCAACCTGGCGTTTCACACACCCATTCCTTAACCTCATTCTCTGCCATTTCATTCCTCTTCCCACGCAGTGTTTACTAAAATCTCAGCTCCCCACGAGACGAAGCCCAGGACCAGGGTTCCCTGGGCTGCCCAGGGAATGTTCCCACAACTGGGCGAGCCGCCAGAGCAGAGAACATAGGTTGCCACCCTGGAGACTGCAGGACCCGGCCACCCAGTTCAGGGTGAGGGACCCCACTCATCATCTCGAGGATGGCTGATGTCCTCAAGCACAAGAAAAGCATCAGGCCATGTATGAGGAAGAGGGGCTTCTCCTTTGGGGTTTGTAAATAACCAAAAAGGGCCGGGGGTGGGGGGACTTGCAGAAAAAGGAAGAGAAAGAACTTGGGTGGCTTTGCTGTTTGTTTACAAAGCAGGAGCCAGCAGTCAAGGAACAAGTGAGAACCCTCGCAGCCTTTTATAATCACTGTGTCTAGCTGCAAATTCTACAGTGCAGGACCTTGCTGCTCAGTGTGGCCCACGCACCAGCAGTGTTGGCCCTGCCCGAGGAACTTGTTAGAAATGCAGAATCTCAGGCCCCACCCCAGAACTGCTGAATCAGAATCTGCATTTTAACCAGACCGCCCCCCCACTCCCCCTTTCTCAATCTTGGCTACACATAGGAACCACCTTGGAAAAGTACCCATGTTTAGATCCACCCCCAGAGATTACAATTTAATTATTCTGGGGTACAGCTGAGACAATGGGATTTTTACAAGACTCCCCGGGTGACTCGAATATGCAGCAAAATTTGAGAACCCCTGGTCTAGTACACATATAAACAGATTCAAAGAAAAAAAATTAAGAAATTCCTTCTTGGACTATGAGATGGAAATCCACAGGAAGCTTTGCAAACAACTAAGGAAATTCATTGAGAAAAAACTGAACACGTCACCACTGATTTGAGGTGTCTCTACCACACAGCACGGATAAATGTCTTTAAGAAGAGAAGAAGTAAAACAAGATTGAATCATACTCCAGTGAATTTGAAAGATAGCACTTCCTCTCTCTTATCTTCTTCCCATCTGTGACTAAGAAAAAAAACCAACACAACACCAGCAACTCCTCATATGACACATTCAGACTATGGCAAGGGGGAATATTTCTGTGCTTTACTCTTCCTGGAATGATGTGATTTCTGCATTGCACATTTCGGGTCTGATAATGCGCTTTGCTTTAGGGTTACATAAGTACAGTGGAAGTTCTTGTGTTCCTCGCAGAATACAGACTTTCCTTTTACTCACCTACTCCTTTAATGTAGTTGGACATCAATCTTTCTAGCCTAAAAAGGAGGTTTTATTTCACTGCCAGGGGACAGAACTTCCAAAAAACACAAATGTCTTTCAGCATCATGTTGAGTAAATAATCAAGGGGGTATGAATCGCTCTCTCTCTGACTTCCTGCCTTATTTTGCTTTACACTCATAGGTGAGCTATGAAAAGACATCTGCCCTAAAGTTCCAGCCACGAGGCAGGATGTCGGCCCCAAAGCCAAGCGGAGGCTTCCGGGGCTCCCTGCATGTCGCATGATGATCTGGTGACGGAGCAGGCCCACGGGACCACGTGCAGGCGCGTCCTCGTACCGGTGAGCGCCTTCCTTTCAACTGACTTGTTTGTTAAAGTCCCTCGAGAAAATATCAAGGGACTCTTGGCTCGGGTCTCCTCAGTCATGTCAGGTTTTACGCGTGACCCGACTATATGCAGTGGGGCCTGGATTCGGGAAAAACGGTCAGTATTTAGTACTCCCAGCCCAGGAGCACTGCAGAGTTCATAGGCCCATCCACCCACCCACCCAGCTTTCCCTGAACTCCTACAGGAGGCGCTGTTTGCTCCCACAGCCCCGCCACAAACTCAGGAGGTTCTCTGAGAGCGGGGCTGAGGGCCAGGACCTGGGCTGCAGCACGGCGCTTCTCGTGGGCTGTTGGGCTCCCAGGGGTGTGGTGTCAGGAATGGCGTTGGAACGGAGTCGCCCAGGACAGCCCCACGTTGAGGGAGGCGAGGGTGAGGTGTCAGGAGGTAGGCCAGGCCCAGGGCCTTTCAGTTCCATAGGCTGCAGGGGACAGCAAGCCTGCAGACGCAAACCAAACCTTCCAGCTTGGCATGATCCAGAAGTCACACCACTGGGCATGGGCAGAGGAGCTCCGCTCTGCCCCAGGGCCCTCCCCCAAAGCCCACCTAGGCTCCCACGCATCTCCCTGGATTCTGAACTGGTCTATGTGAACATGTGGCTTTTAAGACATTAATTCTCTTTATCTCCATGAAAATTCAGGAGGAACACAAGTGTATGCTGTGAAAAGTCTCCCTGTCACCCTGTCCCCTGCCAGCCAGGCCTTTCTGGAAATAGCAGCGTAACAGGGTCTTGTGCACAACACTGCGGGCATCACCTGCCTTCTTGCAAGGGCTCTGCTCTGATGAGTGAATCTCTCTCTCTGCTGTCCTCTGACCCCCTATGGGAAGTCTCTCATACAGCTTCCCTGCCATGTGGCGAATACCATGACTCTGTCGGGTTCCCACCCTCATTGCTTGGGAACTCCCAGGACACCAGTCCACATGGCGTGGGTTAAGAGTTCGCAAATCTCGGGAAATGAGTTGCACAAAGGTCCATCTCCAGTGTCTTACAAGTGAGACCTGCCACTCTACACTTTTCTTGTCACTAAATGTTAACTGAGTGGGTTCTATCACCTGTGCAAGAAAACTTACTGTAAAAGAGAAAAACCATGATATCAAGAAGAACAGAGATACGAAGAAGGATTAAAGGAAAGGAGGGAAGACTGTAGATAGAATCTTGGCCTCAACACAGTAAAGGATTGAGAAGGGGAACAAGAGCCATAGAGCATGTCTCATACTGACCGGAGCCTTCCACAGCCTATCATGGCCCTGGCAGGTACTCAGATGTGCCCGTCCTTCTCCACACCTGGCCAAGTGGGGCCCAGCGGAGAGGATTCTGGAGTAGGAGTTAATGAGTTCTGTCTTCGGTCCTGGTCAGTGGAGCATGGCCCTGGCATCTCCTCATCTGGCTTGGGGTCAGGTACGGACGAGATGAGTAGCTGCTGGTGACAGCCATCAACCCCTATCTCTCACCACCACCGACAAGCAGGTATTATCTTTCCTGTCTTACAGATGAGGAGACAGGCTCAAGAGGTTAAGTGACTAGCCCAAGGTCACGCTGCTGGTTGATAACAGAGCCATGGACCCAAGCCTGTCCGGTTAATCAAGTCGGGGATTCCCACCCCCACTTTTTCACTGTGCTAGGTTGACTTGTTCACCTTGATGTTCCTTGATATGCCTTTTGATTACTGAACTGCATCTGTGTGAAGAAGGGGTTTTCCATATTCCCATGTTTCACTTCAAAACCCCAGATCCATTTCACAACCTTGCTACACGTTGGGATAACAAGTTATAACTACGAACCTCCTCCTGTGCATTTCTCAATCACCAACCGTGCTTCAAGTGTGCGCCGCAACACAATGGTGCCTTTCATGTCATTCCCCAATAGAAACAGTTTTACTTTCGGTGTGAATGCTGAATTCTACAGTTTGTTCCCAATGGTGATATGATTAATTCATTCTTATTTTTAAATGTAGTCTTGATCCCTTGTCGGCTCAAACACCAGTTTGAAAAGTGCATGTAGAGATTTACCTTTCATATATTCCAACTCAAACAGTAATGGGTGCTGATTATGGTTCCTGTGCTAATGAGGAAAGAATATATGTAAGAAAACCCCCAAATGCCCACATATCAAATAATTAAACATACATACACTCTGTGGTATCAAGTGATAATTCTCACCACTAACGTTTCCAAGTTTTTTCCGGCAGCGCTAACTAGGTGCCTTCCGTGGGCCAGAAGGCAGACCGTGCGTGAGCAGAGAAGACTGAACCAGGCCCACTCCTTCTCCTGGGAGGCTCCTGTGGGTCTGCTGGGTTCCAATGCAGGGCCCTGCTGTGCCACTATTCCCTCAAACTTTTCATTCTCTGTGTGTAAAACTTTGCAACCATTTGGAGGGGTCTGAGTTGGAGGGATCTTCCAGAAGATCCTTCAGGAGGTCTCGGATCATCGTGGGAGAACCTGTGAGGCCTGTGTGCTAAATGTCAGGTTCACTTTGCTATGCTTTTGTCATGGATCTAATGACTTCTAACCTGTGTGTGTGTCCTCCACGGCGCTCATTGCAATATTCCAGGATCTTCCACACAAGAACATGCCACACACCCAGGCGCACACCCCAAAAAGGAAAATGCTAACAACAGTGTAGCCAGCTTCCAAAACAAATAAACTAAAACCTACTCACCAGCCTCAGCCATATTTATCAGTGTCATAACAGCCATGTAGCTAATGGTGGTAAACAAATGCTCAAGGAGGAACGGAACTTTGCAGCAAGAAGCCAACCTCTGGGATGAAGAAAACGAGATCAAACGAGGCTGTGACTCAAATCCAGGTCTTGGAACTTCTCACCAGGGACCAACTGATGTATAACTCTAGCTATACTCAAGTATAAATTTGATCTTTCCATCTTTTCCAAATATAGGAGTTTTCCCTTGCTGCTGTAACAAAGTACCACAAATTAAGCAACTTAAAAAGAACACAAACATATCTTTTTACAGTTTTGGAGGGCAGGAGTCTGAATGGGCCAAAATCAAGGTGTCATCAAGGGCTAATTCCGTCTACAGATTTTTGGGGAGAATGCGTTTCCTTGCCTTTTTCTGCTTCTAGGGTTAGCCAGAGTTCTTCGACTCTGATTTCCGATTTCCATTTCTGTATCTTCCTTCCCACTCTGATTCAGACCTTTCTCCTCCTCTCTTTTAAGGGCCCTTTGATTACAATAGATTTACCAGATAATCTGGGATAATCTCTCCATTTCGAAGTCTTTTACCCTAATCAATCTGTAAAGTAACTTTTGTCATGTAATGATCACAAAATCGGGGGCTCAGGATGTGGACATCTTTGGGGGATTGTTATTCCTTCTACCACACCAAACAAAAAGAATACTTTCTGTTTGCCCAGTCATCTGCTGTCCATAGAAGAATATTTGCAAATTTGCTGGCCCTTCTAAAACGTAAAACTGGGTAGAGCAGCAGGAAGAAGAAACTGGTGTCCTGTTTGTACAGGTACATTCAGAGAGTCAACACAAGCTAGAGATTGAGAAAATGACCACGTCTACTAATGCTCTGCAAACCTAAGCAGATGTTCAATATTTAAAACTGTAAATCTGGCCCCAAATTCACAGCAACTTGAAAGATACAAACTTGAAAAACATCCATAAATATGGAAAGAAAAAAATCTCCAAACAATAAGACTATCAAATGCATCACTGCCATTTACTTTACATGTATGCCTCATTTGACCCTCAGCCAGTGACCTGAGTACTAAATGTTTGGTGTGGTCCAGTAATATGGTCACAGGCCCTGCCCATCCACTTAAAGCAATTCTAAACCTTCCCCAGCTCCTCTTACCATCTCAATGCTTGGAGTTTTCCTGCTTAATTATCTTGCTGCAATGAACACCATTGGAACTAAGACATGACCCAAATCTACCCATGCTCATTTCCTTAGGATAAATTCTTAGAAGTGGTATTTCTGGGTTAGCAGGTAAGCAGGATATTTTAAAGCTTTATGATGAGCACTACCAAATAGCTCTCATACAAGTTGTAATAATTTATACACCCAACAATACAAGTCTCCAACCTTATCTACTTTGTTCACCAACACTTATTTTTATCTTTGCTAATTTGATTAATGAAAATGGTATCTCACATTAATTTGCATTTCTTTGATGACTAATGAGGCAAGACATGTTTTTTAATGTCTGTTGGTCATATTTGTAACTTAACTATTCAGATAATTTGCTTGTTCTCATATTGGTGTGTTAAAAGTTTTGTTATGGGTTTGTAAGAGCACTTTCTTATGAAAGAAAGGACTCCTCTTTAGGATTCAAATACTGGCAAATATTGCCTATGGGTTTTCTCCATAGTGGTTTTTTGGGGGGGTGATTGTAATTTTAAGTACCTATTTTTTTTATGGTTTCAGTTTTCTTTTCTTCTTCTTTTTTTTTTTTTAAGATTTTATTTATTTATTTGTCAGAGAGAGAGTGAGCGAGCACAGGCAGGCAGAGTGGCAGCAGAGGCAGAGGGAGAAGTAGGCTCCCTGCCAAGAAAGGAGCCTGATGTGGGACTTGATCCCAGGACACTGGGATCATGACCTGAGCCGAAGGCAGCCGCTTAACCAACTGAGCCACTCAGGTGTCCCTGGTTTTAGTTTTCAAAGTTTTGATTAGTTCCCTTTTTAAAGAATAAGTTATATAAATATTTACCTATGTTTTCTTTTTTTTTTTAGAGAAATTTTACACTTCCACTAAAAGGTATTTCAATAAACTAGAACTTATTTTAGGATATCATTAGGGTTGCCTATTTAACTTAATTTCTTTATGTTTAGCCTCTGACCCCAGAATCATTTGTGAGGTCTTCCCCTTGTTTCCCTGGGGATAGGAAATGCCATTCTGTAGCACATCAAACTGTTTTGTGTAATTGGCTTTCTTCAGGAGCTTTCCATGCCAGCTTGAATTGGTCTATTCTCGTTCTGGTGTCTCAAAGTTTTAATTAGAGCAGTTTTATATTATTTCTTAATATTTGATAGTACAAATCCTCCTACCTTTCAAAGCAACAATTTCTTGTGTCTAATTTATCCAAGTAAACTTTAGAAACCTTTGTCAAATTCCCTCTTATTCTAAAAGACTAGAACTTTAAGTTTCTAAAGTAATAATGGGAAGAATGGATAATTTTATAATATTACACCTTCCTATCGAGCCACTGATCTTCATTTAGTCAAATTATCAAAAAGGGCAAGTTTTATGCCATTCTTCAAATAGATCCTGACCATCTTTTTAAGTCTACTCCTACACAATCCCTATCTCACAACTATCTTTTCAAAAGATTTATTTATTTTAGACCGAGAGAGTGAGAGTGAGCAGGAACTTGAGTGGGGGAGGGCCAGAGGGAGAGGAGAGAGAATCTCAAGCAGACTCCTTGCTAGGCTCAGAGCCTGATGATGTGGGGTTCAATCCCAGGACCCTGAGATCATGACCTGAGCCAAAATAAAGAGTCGGACACTTAACCAACTTAGCCGCCCAGGCACCCCTGTATCTCACCACTATTTTGAAGGCGCTCTTCACCTGTATATTTTTAATTGGTTACTGATAGTTTATAGGAAAACCACTGATTGCTTATTTTCTTATTTGGACCCTAAAAATACTCCAAATATTTCTAATAGGCATTCTGGTAGTTTGCGTTTCCCTTACATAGTTTGCAAAGGCAGCAATGTATTTCCTTTCCAACAAGAGTTTGCTGAGCACCCTCGGTCAGTCCTCTAGTCTAAAAAGTCTGACGGCTCTGCAGATCTTAGCAACACAGCCAAGCTGCCTCAACACCCACGCGTGTAAACCTCCCAAGCTCCTGCCGCTGGGGACATGTTGCTACCAGAGTGTCAACAGTGTTGTCTGGAGCTTGACCTGGCTCTCCATTTGTTGCCATAATTATTTTTATTGTTTTCCAAAAAATTAGACTTGAAAACATGCCATACTTCTAAAATAAGGATCGTCTAAAACCTCCATGCTCAAGCAGAGGTCTACAACTCTCTCCAAAATATGCTTCCACTGGACTATTTCCTAGTTACTAGCAAGTTCTTCTGCACAAAATGGTGGGAAATGACCCATTTTCCTAGGTCATGGATAAAAAGTTTTGAGCCACAAGAATAAGCACAAAATAGTTCTTACTAAAATCTACCAAGGTTCAGGGGTGCCTGTGTGGCTCGGTGGGTTAAAGCCTCTGCCTTTGGCTCAGATCATGATCCCAGGGTCCTGGGATGGAGCCCCACATTGGGCTCTCTGCTCAGCAGGGAGTCTGCTTCCTCCTCTTTCTGCCTGCTTCTCTGCCTACTTGTGATCTCTGTCAAATAAATAAAATCTTAAAAAAAAAAAAAAATCTACCAAGGTCCAAAATAAGGCAAAACTTTACGACTGAACCGTAACCTCAGACCTGACTCCAGCACACACTCTTGCAGGCAGGTAGATGGAGATCAAATCACAGCTCTTTTTACTAATACTGACCTTGGACAAGCCACCAACCGCCTCTAGGCCATAGTTCCCTCATTTATCAATAGTGAATGTTACAAAAACGTGATGGAAAGCACTGGGCCATGCTTGGTACTCATTCCCTCACTCACTCAAATATCAAGTGTCTCCTGCATGCCAAGTACAGTGCCGGGCACTGGGGATACATGAATGAACCAGACAGACAAGGCCACTGCCTTCAAGGAACTTAGGTCTACTGGGGAAGGTAGGCAAATAGTGAGTAAACAAACAAATGGAATCATGAAATCATGACAGACAGCAGTGAGGACTATGAAGGACACGGACAGAGGTGTGGCCGAGAGCTGCTGTGGGAGGTCACCAATCAGCAAGAACTCTCTGAGTAGGGGAAGCAGATCCGAGGTCTGGAGGACACAGAGAAGTCTGGTATAGGGGAAAAGGGGCAAAGAGCATCCCAGGCAGAAAGAACAGCAAGTGCTGAGCCTAGAGACAGAGAAGGAGAGGAGGACAGAGAGTTGGAGCAGAGCAAGGGAGAAGGACAGACCTGTGAGCAGCGGCTGGAGAGGGAGGCAGGAGCAGTGTGCGGCAGGGCCTCTCGGGGCAAGTTGTGCCTGGGCCTTGTTCTGAGAACCCACGGCTTCTGCTGCTGCTGTTCTTATAACTGATGGTGATATGGGAGATACTGCATTGGGTCTGTTCTTATAACTGATGGTGATATGGGAGATACTGTATTGGGTCGCCATTTAGACCAGAAACTCAAATACATGTTCACTATCTCATTTGTAAGAAAATATACCACAGAGGTTCCTTTTAAGATGGCTCAGCTTTCTGTTAAATTCAGTGAGACTCTAATATTGCTCCTAGATCCAATGTCATGCACAAATCAATGAAAAAAAAAAAAAACCACCACCATAAACTTCATTTCCTACGTGGGAACTGGACATACAGAAAAGCTACACTGGGGGGGTCCCTGCCAGTGGGGTGCTAAGCTCCTTGGGCAACTTTCCCTTTAGGCCTATTGCATTCCAGTCCTGCCAACTTCTGATGAAGAGCCCGTCATGGGGAGAAGGCTCAGGCCAGCGGGTAGGTAGGAAGCGAGCTCCAGATTTTGGATAGGCTGGGGTGGCGTATAGTCTAATGTTGGACACACAGTCTTCACAGCCAAAGACCTCAGTGGCATTAGTCATACCATGAAGAATCATTTCAAAGGATCTATATCATAGCTGTGTAGGCCAAGGGATTCTTTCAATCCCTTTATAAGCCCACAATTCATATCAAATGCACAAATCTGTATTTTTATAAGCACCATTGCATTTATTTCCTGCAAGGAACTCTTGCATTGTTCTGCCTTGAAAACTGTTGGATCTGAGAGGAAAAATAATTAAAAACAGCTTATTTCAGCATTAAGTCTTAGCTGTGTCAATGGAAGAGAGCCAATGTGGTATTTTTACGACTAAAGAAAAGAGGCTTCTGTGACAATTTCCAGGTTACGGAACAGCAGCGTTTCAAGAAGCTGTAAACCAGTTGGCTAGATCTCAGGATCTAACGTAACACTAAGTATGAAACTATAGGAAACAAGATACTACAAAGAGTAGGTGAGAATGCTATACCTACTCACAAAAGTGGACTGACTTCACTGAGCGCTGTTGAATCTGCCAGCCCCAGTGATCCTCCAGGACAATACCCTGGAGACCCAGTTCCTGAGGATACGGATTTCCTATGCTGCTGAACTCATCAGAGAGCAGAAAAGGGGCTGCCCCAGGGCCGGGGTGCTCACTCTCTGTCCTGGCATGGGATTTGGGTGTCAGTGGGGAATGAGCTATAGGAAGAGGTTGAAAATAGGGCTGTAGCAGATTATAAGTCTCAGATCAAAAAGGAGAGCAAATGGAAGAGGCCTGGGAAAGGCTATGGTGGAACAAAAGCCGTAACCTAAGGGCTAAGGGCTTGTAACAGGCCAGAGAGAGGAAAACAGAGGCAGGGAAGGAAGTTTTTTTCCTTTGCTTTTCTCACCTTTGTCACTAAGATTGGCAGACGGGACCAACTGTTTACTGACTGTAGGAGGAGGCAAATGCAGAAGTGTGGAGGATACTTTCCTTCTTCTCCTGGCTCTGTGTGTGTGTGTGTGTGTGTGTGTAGTAAATGGCATGCGTACAAATCCTGTTTATATAAATGTACACACCCCAGTGTATAATATCCAATATCTGTTCAATACTATAGTTGACAAAGATTTTCACACTTATTTGATCTTCGGTACTATTAACAGATATGCAAACTGGAGGCTCCCTCCGTCAATAACACAGTCAGGATTCAAAGGCCCTTACTCTTTTTCTTACACCTGTGGCTTTCCACCCTGGACGCATATTAGAATCCCTTAGGAAGACTGAAAAAATACTGATGCTTGGACTCCCCACCCCCTGTGAATTAGGATTTCTGGGGAGTAGGGTCAGAGCATCAATGTTTTTAAAATTCTCCAGGTAATTCTTATGAGCAGCTAAGGTTGAGGACTCCTGTCCTTCTCAAAGGTCTTTAAATTATAGTATAAATAGGGATTACCAAGGGAGTTAAAAATGTAGATTCCTGGACCTCACCTTTGAGATGCACATTAAACTTTTGTAGCAATATACAGATACCTCTACTTCAAGGCACACAGAATTCTTTTTTTTTTTAAATTTTTTATAAACATATATTTTTATCCCCAGGGGTACAGGTCTGTGAATCGACAGGTTTACACACTTCACAGAAGGCACACAGAATTCTTGGTCTTCCTCCCCCCCTTGGAAGTTTAGAATGGCCATACAAGTGCTTCAGGCAATGAAATGTGAACACTGAAAAGTGACACATATCTGGGTAAGAGCGTCAACAATGGGCACCAGATCTTACATCCCCCTCACTGATACAAACACCTAATCTGAAACATCAGTTTCCCTGGAGAGTGACCCAGGGCCCACAGTGGACTTTGAATGAGAATTAAACTTTTGCTATTAAGGCAATGACATTTGCCACTACAGCACAACCTAACATTTCCTGACTGAATGTGTCAGTCTGGAGTGAAGTGTGGGGATAAAAATTTTCATAAGCACCTAGGTGATTCTTGTGTTGGCAGCCCATGGCCTCCACTTCTAGAAGTATGCCCAATGCTGTGTTAACTTTATGTGTTTCATGTCTTTTGTGTGTCTATGTGTTTCATGTCTTTTTTTTTTTAATGATTTATTTTTAGAGAGAGAAAGGGAGAGAGAGTGTGTATGGGGAGGAGCAGAGGAAGAGAGACTCTCGAACAGACTCCCTGCTGAGCATGAAGCCCAACTTGGAGCCCAACTTGGAGCTCCATCTCATGACCCTGATCATGACCTAAGCTGAAATCAAGAGTCAGATGCTTAACCAACTGAGCCACTCAGGTGCCCCGTGTTTCATGTCTTTATACAGAGATTGGCGAGCTCAGAGAGAGAGGATTCATTCATTCATTCAACTTTTGCTGCGCACCCACCTGTGTTAAGCACTGAGTTTTTACCTTATAAACAGATGAAGAAGACAGAGCTTCCCTGTCCTTAAGGAGCTTACCAGCCCGGGGGTGAGGGGGATACAAAAGATTTTAAAAAACGAAGGGATGGAGACAGAAGAGGAATAAATTAATCCTGCCTACAGATAGGCAGGGCAGCTTTCTGAAAAGGGAGACTGTGGCCTCCATCTTCAAGGACAGGTTGACACTGCCCAGGCAGAGCGTTTTCCCAGATACAGCTCTACCAGAAAGCATCAGACAGTTGGCTGGGCTGCAGCAAAATACTTGGAGGAGACGGCGGGAGGGCCCAAGGGGCTGGCATTCAGGGAAAGCTCCAGGATGGAGGGAAGTGAAGTGAGAGGGAACCAAGGTGCCACACGGCTCTAGAGCTGTGTTGTCCAGCAGAAATAAATCTGAGTCAGATAGGTGATTCTACACTTTCCTGGAAGCCACCTTGGGGGGCGGGGGAGTGAGATTGATTTGAACATTTAACCCAGTAGGGTCAAGATAGTGTCATTTCAATAAACCACCAATATAAACATTAATAAGAGAGTTCTTAAAAAGAAGAATGACGAGGTGGTCTTCCGAGTCTGGTGTGTCTTTGATATTTGTGACACCCCTCAGTGTGCACTAGCTGCATGGCAAGGGCTCCACAGTCACTCGTGGCAGAAGTACTGGAAGGTGCTGCTCTAGGCAGCTGCCAGAGGCTACGAAAGACCTACTTTTCGGGGGCATCTGGCTGGCTCAGTCAATGGAGGATGCCACTCTTGGTCTCAGGGCCATGAGTTCAAGCCCCACACTGGGTGTGGAGCTTTCTTAAAAAAAAAAAAAAAAAAAAAAGACATTTGTTTCCAGGAGGATACACTGAGCATTGGGCACTCATTCACCTAAAAAGAAAACATGAACTCAGTATCCTCCTTGAGCCTGATTTTTTTTTTTTTTTTTAACAGTATAAGCTTTTGAACACCAACAAAAATACAGTGCTATTTAAAAATATTGTCATTGTCCCAGCCCTCTCCCCCAAACCACACCCTGGTTCAGGGGATTCTATTTACTCGCAAATTGTACTACTTAAGCTGAGGTCAACAAAGTAAGCCAATCTGCGGTAAAAATGCCAAAAAGACACCTCTGAAGACTTTTTACAAGAGGAAGTATTTGGACAGCTCTGAGGCCCCAACACTCTTTACCAGCTTTGATCATTTTAACTAGAGGAGTGACCCGCAGGGAGCAAGACCGGCTCAGAGGAGCTCCCTCCAACAAGCAAAGTGGAAACAGGTTGTCGGGTGCCACCTCTGCTCTGTCCTAATCACAAGTGCTCTTTCAGGGAGGCCAGCACGGAGGGGTACACGGAGGTCTAGACGTTTTACCACATTTCCATTTCAGAATCCCTCGCCAATATTAAATTTGGGGCGCCTGGGTACTCAGTTTGTTAAACGTCCGCCTTCGGCTCAGGTCATGATCCCGGGGGTGCTGGGTCAAGCCCAGTGTCGGGCTCTCTGCTCAGTGGGGGGTCTGCTTCTCCCTCTCCCTTTACTCCTCCCCACTGCTTATTCTCTCTCTCACTCTGTTTCTTTCAAAATAAAATCTTTAAAAAAAATATTAAGTCTATGGGATGCCTGGGTGGCTCAGTGGGTTAAGGCCTCTGCATTCAGCTCAGGTCATGATCTCAGGGTCCTGGGATCGAGTCCCGCATCGGGCTCTCTGCTCGGCAGGGAGCCTGCTTCCCTCTCTCTCTCTGCCTGCCTCTCTGCCTACTTGTGATTTCTGTCAAATAAATAAATAAGATCTTAAAAAAAAAATTAAGTCTAACTTGTTGAAAAATGAGTGGTCTGGAGGCCATACTCTTCTATGGTTCACAGATAGGAGATCCCGGATTTTGAACCAGTCAGGATCATCTAAACACACATCCTTACGCCCCTGTCATTGCTGAAATGGTTCCGGAATGGGAAGACTTCGCAGGCAGTAGAGCTCTGATGAGAGATGCCCTCCAGGGGGCCTTCTTCAGTCCCTTCAGGCAGAGCACAGCCCATGTTTGGCATTTCAGGACACTGTTCTATTTACAACTTGGGGGGGCGGGTGGCAGTCATTTAATTCAAGTAACCCTTGGCAGGTCTACTGCTCACCCCCACACTTAAGGGCCCTGAGGGCTGAGACTGTCCGTGTCCTGTCCCTGCTGCCCAGCATAGCCCTCTGCAGTCAGTCCTCAAATTCAATCACAAGGATATAAAAATAATACTCACAGAAAGATGGACTCAACGCAAATTGGGCCAAAGATCCCTTCAGCGTGATATCCCCTTTCTCAAGAGTACCAAAGAACTATTTTTTTTTTCTTTTTTGAAAAGATACGCTTTTCCTCCATGTTTTCACCTGGATCATTAATCCTAAGAGCCGCTGAATCCCAACAGCTCCGGCTCTTCAATTAGGAACACTCTCAGACTAACTGTCTAATTATTTCCCTCTCTTTATGCATCTCGAACCTGCGCTCCCGCTTAAGATTCTTAAATCATTTCGAGTAAAAGGGGAATTAGGAGTGCACTGTTCTCATATAAATCACTATAAATAGTCCCCACATGTGATCATCAGCTTCTCCCTGAACCCTGCCGGTGAAGCAAGAGCAGATGTTAGTCCTTCAAACAACACCGTCCGAGGGCTGTGAGAATGTAGCAAGTGAGAATGTGAATTCTGCAAGCGAGTGACCACACCGTGTTCACTTCTGGGGTCCTGTGACCTGGGCTGAGCCCTTCACAAAGGAAGCCGTCTTGGCTTCTCGACCTTCCTTTTTTGTCCTTGGGTTGCCTTGGCGAGCCTCCAGCCTTTCTGAGGGGTGGCTTTCTCCCATTTCCCGCCCTGCTCCTCCTCCTCCATCTCCCAGCTCAGAGCAGAGCACGCCATCCCGCACTCGCCTGGCACCAGAGGTGCAGACCGCTCCCTCCGCACTGAGTGCTGCAGTTCTGAAAGCGAAGCTGCATTTCTGGGCATCTACTAGGGTGGCAGGTTTCATAACAGCCCTTCCCGGCGGCAGGGTGGGGCTTCCTGACCCGCTCAGTGTCAAGGGCACGCCCCTGAGCACTGAGTTGGGAGGCTGACCCTGCCGTGGCGGAGGTCCTGTCCCTCAAACTTTAATCACGTCCCTGCCATCAGTTGGCTTAGGCTATCTTGGTACTGCAGATACCATTTCTCACATGACTTTACTGCTTTCTTACTCTGTCAGTCTAAACAAAAAGATTTAGGTAACAGATATTTCCTATGCTCCTAGCACAGCGCCAATGCATTATATATGTCACCTCCCTGAATCCTCATCACAACCCTCTGAGGTAGGCTCGGTGGTTGTCTCCACCTTACAGGTGGGGAAACAGAGGCAAAGAGCGGTTAAGGAGCTCGCCCGAACTCATAGTGGCCAAGGGGCACAGTTCAGGCTTGAACCCTGGCTGTCTGGCTCTAGCCCGTACTGCCATTGGCGTGCAATCAGATCCACCTGATCCTCATTTTAAAAGACTGAATTTATTTATTTGAGAGACAGAGAGAGAGAGAGAGAGAAAGAGAGCACACACACAAGCAGGGGGTACAGCAGGCAGAGCAAGAGGGAGAAGCAGACTCCCCGCTGAGCAGGGAGCCTGATGTGGGGCTCAATCCCAGGACCATGACCTGAGCTGAAGGAGACCCGTAACCGACGGAGCCACCCAAGTTTCCTTTGACCTTCATTTTTAAGCCCCTTTCTGTCAAGCCAAACTGAAGTGGATGAAAAAGGCGTAACTCACCTGCCAGTGAGAGGCTGTCACCAAGGGAAGCACCTGATCAAAGAATACTGTATTTCTAACCTAAAAACCACCCCCCACTGGAGACACGCCCTAGGCAGCTAGCAAATGGGGAGCACTGCACATAAGATGGGGAGGACTGGGTTTTCAGCCACGTGGACTTTGTGACCTTGGGGTCTACAGGTTTGATTCTCTGCATTTCATAAGCCTAGTAACAGTCATTTCAGAGAAATCTTTGCAAAGATTCCTTTAGGAAACACCTGTCAGATTAAATATTTGTGTACACTGTGAAACACTCACCACCCAAGTCTAGTGGCCTGTCACCACACAGAGTCACATAAAATGAAATACAGTGTTATGGCTCCTATTCCCCATGCTGTACATTGTATCCCTGTGACTTATGTAGGGCTGGAGGTTTGTACCTTTTGAATCCCTTCTCCCATTTTGCCTACACCCTCCCCTCAGGCCACCACCAATCTGGTTCTCTGCACCTATGAGTTTCATTTATTGATTTTTTAGGTTCCAGATATAAGCAAAATCATATAATACTGTCCTTCTCTGACTTCTTTCACTTAGCACAATACCCTCAAGGTCCCTCCATGTGGTTGCATATGGCAAGAGTTCATTCTTTTTTATGGCTATATAGTATTTCATTATGTGTGTACACACACACACACACACACACGCACACTCCTTTATCCATTCTTCCATCAATCGATGCTTTGGTTGTTTCCATATCTTGGCTACTGTAACACTGCAATGAACACAAAGGTGCATCTAGCTTTTCGAATTAGTGTTTCCACTTTCCCCGGGTCAATACGCAGAAGCGGAACTGCTAGATCATAGGGTAGTGCTGTGTTTGATTGTTTGAGGACCCTCCCTACTGTTTTCCATAGTGGCTGCACCAGTCTGCATTCCCACCAGCAGTTTCTTTTCTCCACATCCTCACCAGCATGTCTTATTTCTAGTCTTTTGATAGTAGCCATTCTGACAGGTGTGAGATGATAGCTCTCTGTGGTGTATCACAGCCTTTTTTTTTTTTTTTTAAAGATTTTATTTATTTATTTGAAAGAGAGACAGCGAGAGAGAGCATGAGCGAGGAGAAGGTCAGAGAGCAAAGCAGATGCCCCGTGGAGCTGGGAGCCTGATGCGGGACTCGATCCCGGGATTCCGGGATCATGACCTGAGCCGAAGGCAGTCGTCCAACCAACTGAGCCACCCAGGCATCCCAATATCACAGCCTTTTGAAGGTCAAAGTGGGTCTCTATTCTGGAAGAGGTTTGTAAGTACTGAGCTGGAGTTAAATCCCTGGGAAATTGTCTGCAGTGACAAATGCAATATGGTTATTGTTTGGTTAGATGTGCACCTAGAGCCTTTCTACAGCCTTTCACTATGGCGGGCTGTGTTTCTCTAACAGGAGAGCCTCCCATGGAGTGTTGCGTGATTCACGATTGTTTCCACTTGTCATGCTTCAGAACACCAGCAAGATTTCACAGTCAGATCTAACATCTTCCACTTTCAAGACTCCAAGAATGCCTTCTGAGACCTATGGTGTAAGGTGAGCAGAGATGTTCATTATATCCCAAGCCCCTCAAAGTTGTCAGGATGGAAAAAGGCCCAGAAAAGAGATCCCCAGCCAGGCTGCCAAGTGACAGCTGGGAAGAAAAATGTTCTTCTGAACCCTGGGCTACATGGCAAGACCATGTGAGCAGAACCGGGGCCTGTGTTCTGTTTAATCTTACCCGGTTTTCCCCTTGCTTGCACTACTGTGCTTTGGTATTTAGGGAACATTTTAATTCATGCAGCCTAGTGGAAAAAAGGGTCCAGGTGTGAGAAATCACCTCCCACCCCACATTCAGTTAGAGGAGTAGGGCCAAAACTTTCAAGTCGGGAAGCTAAGAAGAGGGATGCAGAGGGACCCGCAAAACAAACGGCCGTGGAGCCTGCTCAGGAGGATGTGTGAGCCGGGCTGGACTGGCAGATCGAGAGGACCCTCCCATAGAAAATAACCGGACTCTCTGGGCGGTTTCCAAACTCTGAAGCTGGAAGTTTGGGCTTGGGCCCTCAGTAAGCAAAGCTGACGCCTTACCCCAAGCTGCCATGGTCATAATTTCACGACAGCAAAGCTAATGAGAACGAGGATCTTTTGAGGTGATGGGCTGAGTTCTGAGGGGTTTTTTGTTGTTGTTGTTGTTTCCCAAGCTCTCCAGGGAATGATGGGCATGAAGTAGAACATGTGATGTGCTGAGCACTGGGTGTTATATACAACTGATGAATTATTGAACTCTACATCAAGAACTGATGACGTACTGTATGTTAACTGAATTTAAATTAAAACACACACACACACACACACACACTGGGGGCACCTGGGTGGCTCAGTGGGTTGGGCCTCTGCCTTCGGCTCAGGTTGTGATCTCGGGGTTCTGGGATTGGACCCTGTGTCAGGCTCTCTGCTCAGTGAGGAACCTGCTTCCCCCTCTCTCTCTGCCTGCCACTCTGCCTACTTGTGATCTGTCTGTCAAATAAAGAAATAAAATCTTCAGAAAAAAATAAAAAAACACAACACACCAAAAATCCAGAAAGTCAGTTCTGGAACAGGAATGCAGCCCAGACACTCAGAACCAGCACTGTCTAGCTGAGGGGGGGCAAGAGTTCCAGGGAAGGGGCGCATCCTTGCCCTCAGGAGAAGGTGTCGTAGCCCACAGGGTCCTGCGCAATCGGCTTCTTCCCCCTGGGCCTTGGCACAGGTGGCAGAGGCCTACAAGTACAGATTTCGGGGCCACACCTGTGCGGGGCCCAGGAACCTGAGTCTTGCAGTCCTCAGGATGGCCCTTCTGCACACCGACATGGCCTCAGGACAGAATGGAGGTGACAAAGTGGCATGAAGACAGAGGTCTTGCTTCGCTCTATGAGATCACTGATAACCTAGTAAGCAAGGCAGCAGCATTCGCACTTGGAGCGCCTACTGTATACGCACACAACTCCAAGTGCTCCGCGCAGAAGCTCTTCATCCTCAGAAGAACCCCACGAGCAGGTGCTACTAGATTGTGTTGTAAGTAGGGAAGCTGAGATACAGACAGGTTAAGTAGTTTACTTGAGGTCTCACAGCTAGTTAAGTGGCAGAGGTGGAATTTGAACTTAGCCTGTCTAGTTCCAAATACTCACATTCTAGAGACCGGCCCCACCGCCCAGAAAGGCCCAGCTTCTCTGTGGAAACCCAGAGGTGTTGCAAACTTTGGGTTTCTGCACAGTAGATCCAGATCTAGAAACAAAGGGCTATTAGAGTCTGGAGAAGCATCCCCAGAGCTGGGAGGTCAACTGGGGATTGTTGGATCGGGACCCATCTCTCCAGACAGCAAGGTCCCTGGAGGGCCTGCGTGCAGGGGAGCAAGGTGTGGGCTTCAAGCTGCAGGGACCAGGCAGCCCTCAAGCAGGGCAGGAGGGCAGGTCCCAGTGTTCCAGGAACAGCAGCCACCTGAGCCTCGGGGACCGCTGCAGTCACTGGACAAAACAGGAGTGCCTGTGCCTGTGCTCAATCCACGCTGGCCGACGGACCTGCGGGCAGACGCTAGTGACTGCCTTTTACTTCCTTTGAAAAAGAGAGCCCCCACCCCTTTTTTTCCTGATTATTAAAATATGCTTATTGCTGATATGGCAGAAACAAAGGAAAGTATGAAGGAAATGAAAAATCCCCTATAGTCCCATTCGCCAGAGATAATCCCCCTCCCGGCCTGACCACCGCAGCTGGGTAACCAGTTGGCCTAGGAAGACAGATCGATAGGATTCTCTCTGGAGCTTCGGAGGGACGAGGCACAGAGATGGAATGAGTTGGTACAGAACTGTCTTCGTGGTAGGTACAGGGTACACAAACAGCCGCAGCTGAGACCCCTGCCAGTCCCTCTGGCTCCTGCAGCCTCAGGGCCAGCCTATGCAGCATTTCCAGGGATCTCGTGAGGCCCGATTCCATAAAAAAATCAACCCCTTCTTACCTACGCTGATGCGCAGTCAGGTTCTATTCTTGCAACGTGGGGGGCTTGGCAGAGTCAGAAGAATGACCAATCGCGTGGAAACCAGCCCAGCACCATGGGCCAAGTGGAGCAAGATGCAATTTTTTCCCCCTCAAATAAATATACGGCTTTTACTGCATCTTTGAAATATCCTAAGTCTGAAGAATCTGTTTCTGTAGCTAGATAACCGAGATCTTATTCATTGGCCTACTGAACGGTTCCTTTTTCAGAAACCCAGACACCATCCAGAAATTTTCTGCTATCTTTGTTTTTAACAGTTATGGCTTGCTGAATCAAAACAGTGAATTTGACACAAGTTCAATATTGTTTCCTTCAAAAATGAACTCATCTTTCCAGGCATGAGACATGCAACGAGCCTCTCTTGGTCCCGTCTAAACCCTGTGGATGCAGGTTTCACCCAACAGATGCTGGATTTCTACAAAAGAACCGTTCTCCTGAATAATGACGCTAGCACGAAAGTCAGCGTACACGGGCCTCATCTTGCAATGGCCGTCCAGTGTAATGCCCTTGATCCCGCTCTGTACGTGACTATAGATTGTGTGAACTGTGTATTTAATAAATGTGTGTTAAATAAATGTCCAAAACTAAAAAGCAGGAAAACAGTAAGGCTTCTAATGGCCTTGATTTGTTAAAAATCCACAAGTTGCATCACTGGCCTTGCTTCGTTCAAAGATGGCACGTGGTCTCTTAACTGGGCTCAATCGAAAGAAACCATGCGCCTCAGTTGCTCAGTCCCCTCCTCTCCTACAAACATCAATACCAGTGCCCTCAGCATGCAAAAAGTTAGCTAGTTGGCTAGTCTGGTTTACAAGCCCATTACTGTTTGGACCAGTTAAGCTGTCTATTTACCAGGAGGACATATGTGTTTTGTTCCCAAACCTGTTTGTGTTGGTTGTACTCGCTTACGTATTTACGTGATGTAATTCCATATTACATAAACTAATGAGATATCTGTGCCCAAGTTGTTGTTTCTATTATAAGTTGACTGTTTTGGAAAGACCTGTTAAAGGGGAATAGATTCAAAGAACTACTTTAAATTAGCGGTGAACAAGACAACTATAAGAAATTAGGTATATGTGGAGGGGGCGTGAATAGGTCTAGAAAGATTTACGGCTCTGTAAGCTCTTCCACTGAAGAAATCAGACCTGGAAATTACAGAGGGTGCAATACAGGTACGGATCATACAAGTAAATGATGAAGAATGCCAGTTGGCAGGAGTCCACTGATAACTAAAACAAGAATATCGCTGGAATTCTCGGTCCTAAGTTATCCAATCTCATTTTTACAAAATGTTGGCTTGGACCCCCTAGAGTGATTTTGTGACTCACGGTTTCAAAAGATGCTGCCTAATTCCACTCCTTAATTTTATTGATGGGGCACTGAGGTTCAGGAGGGTTGAAGAGATCTAGTAAGGTCAGACAGCTAAGTGAGTCAGAATTATAACCATGGATTCCACAGCCTGTGGCCTGTCTGCTACCCTGAGCAACCTTCCCTCTCATCCAGCGTAGCTTTCTTTGCAAAAAGTAGAAGGTGAAGTGAGGAAGTGGATGACAAGGGGAAAGCAAAGAGTCCCTCATTCTCTCCGAGGCCCCACGTTCCTCCAAACATCCTCGGAAACAAGCCAGTCCCGGCACACACCGGTGTATGCTCTTGCCTCCCGGACCAGGACATTCTCACATCTCCTGTACTACCGACACATATTTGGAACAGTGAACCGTGTACTTGCGTAGAGCACGTGAGCCTTCTAATTTTAGAATGACTTCAGCTCCACGTGGGAAAACTCCAGACAATGGAACGGGGAAGCAGTTTGCAGTTCTGAAAAGCTTTTGTTAGGTGAGATGAGCAATAAACAGATCTCTTGCTTGCTGGCCGACCCACGTTCTACCTGTTTCCCAAACAAGTTACGCCTTCAAAGACTTCTCCCTGGGATCTGATTTCCCTCCCTCAGTGCACCCCCAGCCAGAGCTCACCCTCTCTATATAGTTAAGCCCAATGTCCTCACCCAGATCTGACCACCATCTCCCCAAGCCAGCGAGCACGGTGACCCTCCTCACGAACACCACCACCACGTAACTTCGTCACCACGTTCTTTCATCACCGCCACTGCAAAGTCTCCCAGACACTCACAAACACTCCCTGGTTCTGGCTGGGTGGTAGTGGGCATGGACTAGAGGAAGGAGAAGTTCAGGGGTTCCAAGAGGCATGCAGATGGAGCAAGGCAGATGGCAGGGGGAAGCCCAGAGCCCGCTGCCAGGTGTCTGAGCAAGGGCCTCACCACACCCCTTGGCCATTACAGGGAGCCTCATGAAAACATGAGAACCAGATGGGCGGCCTGGGAAATGTACAACATTTCAGAGGGTTAAGCAAGGAGCCACCCAACAACTTAACCGGCTGCGTTCTGTCCCTTTTAAGGGGCATTAAAAGGCGCCTTTTGAAGATAGGTCATAACTCCTTCCTTGGGAGGGTGTGACAGATGTTCTAATCTGTATGTGCTGCCACCCTCCTTCTGCCTCCAGCTAGGTTTCTCTGCGTGTTTTACAAAATAACAACCAACCAGATAAAAATTTTCTGTCTTAACCCCAGGACTATTGACTTGACTCCCACAGCAATTATTTCCCAAATCATCCAGCAAGCAGTCAGCTGAGGCGGCCTTAGGTCATCATGAGGCTCATATTAGGAGCTCCCGAGCTACCTTTTTATCTGTGTGGTGGGCTTTCTGAGCACCAGGATGGAGAAGGGCTGCTTCTTCATACAGTCCTAGCAGCTAGAACTTTTTTTTATTGTGTCGTGTTAGTCACTGTACAGTACGTCATTAGTTTTTGATGTAGTGTTCCATAGTTCATTGTTTGTGTGTAACACCCAGTGTTCCATGAGATTCATGCCCTCCTTAATACCCATCACCAGGTTCACCCATTCCCCCACGCCCCTCCCCTTTGAAACCCTCAGTTTGTTTCCCAGAGTCCACAGTTTCTCATGGTTCTTCTCCCACTCCAATTTCTTCCCCTTCATTTTTCCCTTCTAATGTCTTCTATCTTATTCCTTATGTTCCACAAATAAGCGAAACCATATGATAATTGACTTTCTCTGCTTGACTTATCTCACTTAGCATAATCCCTTCCAGTCCCATCCATGTTGATGCAAAAGTTGGGTATTCATTCCTTCTGATGGCTGAGTAATATTCCATTGTGTATATGGACCACATCTTCTTTATCCATTCATCTGTTGAAGGGCGCCTCGACTCTTTCCACATCTTGGCTATTGTGGACATTGCTGCTATGAACACTTGGGTGCATATGGCCCTTCTTTTCCCTACATCTTTATCTTTGGGGTAAATACCCAGTAGTACAATTGCTGGGTCATAGGGTAGCTCTATTTTTAATTTTTTGAGGAACCTCCACACCAAAGTGGCTGCACCAACCTGCATTCCCACCAACGGTGTAAGAGTGTTCTCCTTTCTCCACAACTTCTCT
Source organism: Mustela nigripes (assembly GCF_022355385.1). Classification (NCBI taxonomy): domain Eukaryota; kingdom Metazoa; phylum Chordata; class Mammalia; order Carnivora; family Mustelidae; genus Mustela; species Mustela nigripes. The sequence goes on along the minus strand of NC_081563.1, from coordinate 52,928,095 downwards.
AACATTTGTTGTTTCTTGCCTTGTCGATTTTTGCCATTCTACCTGGTATAAGGGTGTATCTCAGTGTGATTTTGATTTGAATTTCCCTGATGGCTAATGATGATGAACACTTTTGCATGTGTCTGTTAGCCATTTGTATATTTTCTTTGGAAAAGTGCCTGCTCATGTCTTCTGCCCATTTTTTGGATTTGATTATCTGGTTTTTTGGGTGTTGAGTTTGAGGAGTTCTTTATAGATCTTGGATGTCAGCCCTTTGTCTACAGTGTCATTTGAAAAGATCTTCTCCCATCTAGTGGGTTGCCTCTTTGTTTTGTTGACTGTTTCCTTTGCTGTGCAGAAGCTTTTTATCTTGATGAAGTCCCAAAAGTTCATTTTTGTTTTTGTTTCTCTTGCCTTTGGAGACGTGTCTTGAAAGAAGTCCAGGAACTAGAATTTTAGAACCTAAGTGTAAAAAAGCATCTGATTCCAAGAAAATGAAACACATGGCCATCACACCAGTGCTTCTCTACTTAGAGTCCATGGCAGGCATCACCCATGGGTCATGGCCATATATCCTAAGAGCCTGCAGGCAGCCTTATAATCTTTCTCAACAAAGCCTACCAAGCAATCTCTACCAATTTATCAGAGTGGTCATGTGAAAAACCTTATAGGCTCTTCCTGATTCAAGTCCAGCAGATGAGGAAACTCAGATCCACACAGGAGACAGATGGACAACTTGCCCAGGGGCTCGGCAAAAACAGACCAGCTGGGCCCAATCCCCAGATTCCTGACCTCCAGCCTAAGGCATGTATCTCTCCAGTGTCCCACTCAAAGTGGATGTCTGAAAAGCCTTTACTGATGACAATATGCTAGTTTCCTATGCCTCTGGCATAACTTACTCTTCACATTTGGAGCTCTGAGAGAGGGAAAGACTGGAAGAAAACAATGAAACCTCAACAAGAAAGGCCAAAGGCAACTTTCAAGTAATAAGATCATGGAATTTTTTTCTCCAAAAGCACAAGAAAACCACATGGGATTAGCCCCATGTTCCCTAAGTTCATGTGCCACCCTTGACTGGTACATGGAGTTTACAATTTTCCCTCTGTGCTACTCCATCAAAACATTAGAGCTGAATCCTGAGTGTGCCTGTGCTCTAGTGCTAGAATTTAAGAATGTATCAAAACCTTCTTATATCCATTACTGTTTTTCATTCTTTCATTTTCAACCTTTAGAGTGAAAAGACTTGCATATTCATGTCATGGATAAAACCTTGTATAGCTTCTGTCCTACAACAACCCATCCTTTTTTTTTTTCTTTAAATATTTTATTTATTTATTTGATAGAAAGGTGGGGGGAGCATGAGCAGGGGGAAAGGCAGAGGGAGAAGCAGGATTTCTGCTGAGCAGGGAGCCTGATGTGGGACTCAATCCCAGGCCCCTGGGATTATGACCTGAGCTGAAGGCAGAAGCTTTAACCCACTGAGCCACCCAGGGGCCCCTATAACAACCCAACTTTACACCTAAATGAACAGTTCTGGGATTTAGTGAGGGAGCCCCCCCACATCCAGAGAATAAGGAGTTAGGAGGGATTCAGATGTGCACGTCAGTCACTCCATCTACAAAGGAGCTCACTTAACAAAAACAGTGTTCACCCAAAAGGAAATGTAAGTAGAAAGCAAAAGATGAAAGCATTAAAGGAAACGCAAATTAAGTGAAGTACAACAGAACAGTGAATGCAGCAGCATCTACCCTCCAAATTTAAGATCTAACAAGAAAGGATTATTGTTACTTCTGTTGGTGTGACTATGGTTTTGTTTTTTGAAGTCCTTATCTGTGAGCTATAAGTAACATTCAAGTGAAATGGACTTTGCTTTAAAATATCCCAGCAAAGGGAGAAAATCAAAATGGTTTGAGAATAGAGGGAAGAAGAATGGCAGATAATGCTAATGGGTGATGGGTCTATGGGGATTGATTTCGCTAGTATTTCTCTTCTGTGTATGAAGATTCCCATTAGTCCACAGTAGCAAATGGTTTCACTTACTGAACTAGGCAGGAGTTCAATACGCAATCTTTGGGGGTCGTGAGTGTGGCTGGTGGGGTGGACCCCAGTTTGTATTGCACCCACAGCAGGATCTCAGTTATGTCTGGCAGGGACAGAGTGGGGGTCGTCAAGGCCTCCCAGGGCCCAAGGAGTCTTTGAGAAGGAAGGTCACCCTAGAGGAAGAGGAAGTTAGACAAACAAGCCTGATTCAGGTGCAAAGCCCTAGCGCCTGGAGAGGTGGCTCTGACACCATCATTGCCATGTGGGCCTGCCTCCTCACCCAGCTCTCTCTGGACTCCTGTCTGGGTCCAATAGGGCAGGGTAGAGAGTACGTAAAAATGGGAGAGAGATATTCCATCAACTTCTCTAGGGCCCAAGTCCCATAGCCAAGTGACCTATCAAACAGAGGCCAGTCAGACAGCCCACATCCCTTCTCCACAGACCTCCAATCAGCTCTAGGATCTCAAGGTGCCCTGCACGCTAGATGTCATGGCATTGCCCCTGCCCTCACCTGCCACACTGGGCCACAGAGCAGCCCTCAGCCTGTTACAGGGTAACGTGCAATGCAGGAGGGCGTGACGAGTTTTGGGAGGGTCTATCATAAAGAGGAAGAACAAACATCAGGTGCTTGTTGATGTCAGAGACATTCTCATAGAAGCAAGTCCAGAAAGACGGAACACAAGCTGGTCACTAGCACAGCAAGGACAGTCATTCTGGGATGAATACAGCAGGTCTTCCCACGTTTGCTCAGGAGAGACTGGGAAACCCCAAAGGGCCCTGGCAGGAGCCACACCTGACGAAAGAAACTGAGGGAGGACACCCCTCCAGGCCTTTCTTGTCTGTATGAATGGACGAAGATCGGGAAAAGGTTAGAGTGACTAGGGCGCCAGGCTGCATCAGCATCTGCCCTCACTGGATGGCAATGCCAGCATCTGGCCTCACTGCAACTTACCACCTGCAAGTGACTCAGTAGAGAACCTGGCTCTTCGCCTCCAGTGCGGACTGAGGGGGGGGGGGGGGGGGACTATGGATGCACCTGGGGGCAAATGCATCCTAGGAAGGGAGACGCGACAATTCTGGGACCAGCGTGGTGGGGTCACGATCCAATGCTCCCACTTTACCCCTAGTATATTCACATCTGAGCCCTTTGTGACGGGGGAGGTAATTAACAAGCGGCAGCTCTGGCAGAGCCCGTACCCCAGCATCGGTGCTCTGGGATAGGCACACCCTTAAGCAGAGCAAAACACGGAGGAAGGGAGTTATTTCCATCTGTGGCATCATGAGCCACCAGGTGGCTTGGATACCTTAAGGGTCCAACAGCATCAAGGATAACCGCTCCAAGGGGGAGAGCGTGGGGCCACAGAAGTGCTGGCAGGAGCGGCTGCATCCCCTCCAGTGGGTTTGGAACGAAAGGTGTGGAAGAGGAGAAGAGCAAAGTACCAGGGACACTGTGTGGTTGGTTAGAGGGTTAGAGGGTTTATGAATATGTGAGAACCGCATGCCTCCTTGCTATACACATCTTCCTGCCTGAAAGAACTAGGGAGATACAGCAGGGGTCCGCCGCAGAAACAGATGGGAACACACGCCCAGAATAACAAGGGAAGAGTGAAACTGGCAGACTCATGACCTTCTGGCATGAGAGTTAGCTCACTGCATTTGAAGAGCTATTTGGCAATTTGTTACAAGAGTCATAAATATATTTATTCATGCTTCCAGAGATATACCCTGAGGAGAGAATCTGAAGGAAGGGAAAAGTTTCTAGGCACAAAGAGGGAGCATCATAATCTAAACTGGAGGCAACATAAATATCCAGTGGAGAACGCTTAATTGAATCACACATGTCCATTTTAGTAGAACATCATGACCTTTTTAAAAAGATTTATTTATTTATTTGAGGCCACGAGCGTGAGCAAGTGAGCATACCCAAGCTTGGCGGGGGAGGGAGGAAGAAGGGCAGAGAGAGACGGGGAGAGAATCTGGAGCAGACTCCCCATTGAGTGTGGAGCCCGAAGTGGGACTTGATCTCACAACCCTGAGATCCTGACCTGATCTAAAACCAAGAGTTGGATCCTTGACTGACTGAGCCATCTGGGTGTCCTGGACAAGACATTTTAAAAGGATAAATTTCAAGACCCTTCAGCAACATGGAGAAATGCACAGCTTGAAAACTTGAGTTTAAAAAGCAAGAATCAACACCGTTTCCTCAGGACGACTAACCGTGTAAAAATAGGAGCACACCCGGACAAAGCTAAGAGCAACTCGAGAGTAGATGCATCCGCAGTACTCTGACCAGGAGACGTCTGCCTTCTGCATTTCCCAAACCTCCCAATACGTTGATCTAGGATCTCCCAAATAAGGGAAATATTACTAGAAATGCCATAAAAGACGACATAAAATAACAAAACAAAGATCACCAAGCAGAAGCAGACACAGGCTTTAGGAATCTGGGTTCCTCTACAGATGCACTACTAAGTGAGCTTGAACACTCGGCTGGTCTGGAGCTCTCCAGCACCCCTGCCCACAAGGACTATCTGAACAGAGCTGGGAGATGGCAAGCCTTAGGGGAGGGGAACGGCCTCCTGCGCCCCGACTCCTGCAACGAAGATCCCTGAGGAGCGCAACCGGGCCCCTGGCGTGAAGGGCACCCAGGGGGTAGGGGACAGCCCTGCGGGAGCAGAAAGGGCAGGAGCCCACAGGAAGCTTGGAGGGCAGGCTCCACCTGCCAGCCAGGTCTGTTCCCATCCAGTACTCCCGCACCATCCCCCAGAGGGGGCGGGACTCACCACTCAGGGCAGACGTGCTGTTCTCCAGGGCCTGGCACACAGCCAACAGGAGACCTGCATGGGGAGAAGAGAGGAAAGGTAAGAGGCTTTCAGGACTTGAGGGAAGGTCCCCTGAAAAGAAAAGACCAGGCAGTTCTACAGAGTGGCCAAAAGGCAGGCCTGGCCACATAACTTGGGGGGCTCACTGCAAAAGGAGAATGTTGGACCCCTATTCAAAAAGCAGCAAAAAAAAAAAGTGTGCCTTTAAAGGTACTCAATATATTATTTTTTTCCTTCCTTCCACGGTCTCTACCTGTTCTGGTGTTTTTTAGTTTTTTTTTTTTTTTTTTAAACACTGTGTAATTCTTTCTTATTGTAATGAAACACACATAAGATCTACTGTTGTCCACCATTTTTATGTGTACAGTTCCGTAAGATTAAGTAATTCAGGCTGCTGTGCATGTCATGAGGGTGGTTTCGCTGTGTCCGTCATCTCTCTCTGAGGTGTAAGGATCCTGGCAGGCTGAGCCCTGGGTGCCCAGGGTCCCCAGGGACAAGTGTGTACATGCACAGCTAACCCCCCACAGCTGGTTTTCCTTCCCAACAGCAGCTGGATGATGTGTTGTGACCCAGTCAGGGCAAGGCCATCTGGACAGGACTTTCTTCTTCCCAGAGACTCCAACCGAGGCAGACAACTGACCCCCAAGGGTATTACAAGGTCTGTGTCTGGACGCATCGGGTATCTAGATCAGGGGCAGGGGACAGCCTTGTCCCTGTCTAGTCACCCGCCGAACAGGCTATGGAGCTAACACCACCTTTTCTTGTGTCCAGGGCAGAATGTGGCAGGGGTGAGAACCCACTCAGGGAAGGCAGGGAGGTGGCAGTCGGTAGGATTATGGGAGCCGAGGCTCCAAGTCCCAGGACACTCTCTACTGTCCCACTGAACTTCACTTTTGAAACACAAATTCAAGGGTAAAAACTGTTAGGAATTTCAAGACTGCAACTGCACAGCATGTGAGGGTAGGGACTCCGTCAGAAGACACAGGGTGCATGCCCACGAAGCTGCCCCTACAAGCAGAGGACTTTCTGTGCCCTCCCATTACAGTACTGGAGGTTTCTGGAAAGAGCAGTAAAGTTCCAATAAAGAAGGAACCTCTTGGGAGTTACACAATCAGCATGCACTAAATTAAAATGACTTCCTAAAACTGAAATGTAGAAAGATACCCTGGTGGCCACACACAGGCCGTGCCACCTATAGGTTACCCTGGAAGACAGGGGAATCAAGTCAGCACAGGAAAGAGTCAGAGGTGGGTGCTGGTACTGCTCCACCAGCACCCACTCTTGCATGCAGGTTGTGAGGGCCCCTTCCCCTTTCCACTCAGGTGCAGACACAGAAGGCCTTGATTCTCAGGGGAGAAACTTAACTAGGCACAGGTAGAACAATCATGGTCAGGGCTTTCCTTTTGGCCTTTGAGATAAAAATACATCACAAAACAGCGGCCCACTTTTCCTGGAGGTCTGGCATGGATTTCCTAAACCCTTATACAGCCCAGGAACCAGATACTGGGGCTAGAGTGGGGCAGGGGGCGAGGAGAGAAAGTGGGTAAGTAAATTCAAACGCCTTTCTCCATGCAATTCCTTCTTGCTGATCATTTTGGAAGCATGGCTCTTGGGATTCCTCTGGTCATGTTTATTTTTTTAAAGATTTATTTACTTGAGAAAGAGAGTGAGAGAGAGAGAACATAGAGGGGAGAGGGTCAGAGGGAGAAGCAGACTCCCTGCTGAGTAAGGAGCCTAAGGTGGGACTCAATCCCGGAACTCCAGGCTCATGACCTGAGCCAAAGGCAGTTGCTTAGCCAACTGAGCCACCCAGGTGTCCTCCTCTGGCCATATTTAAACAGCCAAGTCTGGAATCCACACATCAAGCGTCTAAGTGAGGACTCCTGCCAGAGACAGGTCCACATTGTCCACTGGGGACCAGCCATGACCTGACTTTGCTGGGACTGCCACCAAGCACTCTGGGCCCAAGTCAGCCAGTGACCGGTGGTAACATAAAGAACACGGGGATTCTTTGCGTAACTCTGAGGAAGCGCTACTGGCCTGTCACAAACTGTCCCTGAACCAATGACTTATCTTGCTCCCTCCCTCCTGGGCCCCATAGCCTGTCAGTCAGCGAAAGCAGAGCCCATACAATTCCTGGTCACCGTATCAACTGCTGCCTGAGCAAAGCCAGGACAAGAAAGCAAATACCGTCCAACTGCAGCCAGGACAGAGCAGAGACGGACGCTCACTCTCCAGCGTCCATGGAGGGGTCACCTCCCCACCCCTACCCCAAGCTGTGGGGCAGATCACCTTGCCTGCTCTCTTCCTCACCCATAAAGCCGTCAGCTGCCGAGCTCACAAAGGCGTTCTGGGAACTCATTGGAGTTTGCAAAATCACCACGTTCCACAGATGAAAATCACTGGGTTTTTTGAGCAATATGGAGACTAGTTCCTTTCTACACCCGCAAAATCTGACGGTAAACAACCCAGTGCCCTGCAGTCTTGGTTCAGGCACAAATTCTGTTGATGAGAGGAGAGGCCTCTGCTTTCCTGAGGGTTCCAGGTCAAAAGACAGGGGTCAGACCTCTTTCACTGCCCCCTATCCCCACTGTGTGGGGGTGCCCCTTACTGGACAGGTACCCGTTCTGGGCCCGGCACCCAGTTTCGGGCCTTCACCAGACTTGATTACCCATGGTAACCATCTGGTGAATCAAGCCTTGATTCCCTGCCTTCAGGTCCAGCTTCTGGAAACACGTGGTTTCACAAGCAAGGAAACAGGAGGCTTCCAGAGGCTTCCTGAGCTCCTGCAGTCAAGTTCAAGCTCAAGGCTGTGCGAAGTCCATGCCCAGAACAGCGTTTCATCATCACACCGCTCACGGTCCTCTAACCACAGTCTGTCACGAAACACTGGCAGGTGTGTCTCACCAGCTACAACCTCCAAATAAGTCTGAACAACAGACAGATTCAGAAGCCTAGCCTCGAGGCCTCATCTCTCTGGTCTGCAGGTGTGTGCTGCTTGTTGGGGCTTTCTTGCTGCCTCCAACTTCCCCTACTAGGAGCCACATCTTCTGAGGGGCTAGAGTGTGAGCAATCCAGACCCCCAGCCGCCTCATCTGTGTATAGCTAGGAGCCCATACTGCCAGCCCCACGGCTGTGCTTGGAAAAGCCGTGTGAGGGCCTTCTAGAAACCTGTGGCCCTGGTAGGCTTGGAGGCTCATCTAAAACAGGAAATCCTTCCCTGGGGCACCTGTGTGGGGATGGGCCGGCTGCGGCCTGCAGTGGTCTCAGGAAGACCACACACAGTTCAGATGGGGGCCTGGAGGCTGTAGGCACAGGCTCTCTTCGCTGGCCACAACCTCCCCACCCCCAACCCTGTGACCTCCTTCTGGGGCAGGAATCCCTTCTGTGCTGCTTTTGCCAGGACATTTCTGCTTAAATAGCTATGAAGATGGGAATCCCTGGATCATGGACTTCAAAAAGGAAAAAAAGGGTTAGTAGTGGGGGTGGGGGAAAGCTATGAAAGCTGATCCTCCACACAGAGAAGAGTGGAAACCCAGACCTGCCCTTGGCGGGGGTGGGGGTGGGGCAAGTGTTGTAGTGCTTCTAATTCAGCTGTTTGGAACTTAAAGTTTCCAACAGAAAAAACATCAATAAAGAGGCTGACCTATTTATCTGGTGAGTTCACAGACCAAAGCCACCATGAAACCGGTTCACTGGTGGGGCAGTCCTAACTGCTACTGAGAGGTGTTGGGCTCTTATCTCCCCTGGGCCACAGAGCAGCAACCCCCCCCCCTCCCCTGGTCCCTCAGTGCAGCCCCCTCACTCATGCATGGGATTGGGACACCCTCTCTCCTCTCCCACCCGTCAGCCTGGTGACCTCCTCCTCTGTGGACACTCAGTACTGGTGCCCAGATCTGGGGGACGCATGCTCAGCTCCCTGGGAATCCTGGTGGCATTGACCTTGCCTTGCTCTGGTATCTATGACAGCTAGTGTTTGCTTCCCGGCTCTGACCCAGTCCACTGTTCGGATCAGCCGTTCCTCCTAGAAATCAAGAGTTGTACATTTCATTCATGTTAAGATCCCATAAGTCAGACTGCCTGAGTGAAAGAGGGAAGCAGAGGTTGTGGTATCAGGGAGATGAGGGGAGGGCAAGAGGGTGCTGTAGACCCTTCTGGATCAAGGATACACTGGATTTAAAGGAGGTGCTGAAAAGAGGTGTAAAGATGAAGAAACAATGCAGGCAGGGGAGAGGGGCAGAGAGGGGCAGAAGAGAGTATGGGTGCTGGAAGGAGGGAAGCCAGGATTCTACCCGCCCGCCCCCCCCCCCACCTCTGCCTTTCCTCTCCTGCTGTACTCAGGGCTGGAGGGTCATCGGGGACACAGCCAGGAGCTCAGGAAGTGGTGGGTGGGCCTGAGGTCTACAGGGGACCCACACGGAGCAATTGTGTGGGCACAAAAACACATGTGAGCAGGTCACATAGGACCCAGGGCCTGCTGGTATGACTTCTAAGGCCTCTTCCCTTTTGAGCAGCATCCCAACATTTAAGGTTTACCTGTAAGCATGGCAGGATTTTTTTTTTTTTTTTAAGATTTTATTTATTTATTTGACAGGCAGCGATCACAAGTAGGCAGAGAGGCAGGCAGAGAGAGAGGGGAGGAAGCAGGCTCCCTGCTAAGCAGAGAGCCCAATGTGGGGCTCCATCCCAGGACCCTGAGATCATGACCTGAGCTGAAGGCAGAGGCTTAACCCACTGAGCCACCCAGGCACCCTAGCATGGCAGGATTTTAAGTGCATAGCAAAACCTGTAATATTGTAGGATTTTATCAGTATTTTTAAATGCAAGAGGTTTTGATCCACAGGACAATGCTGTCTGGTTTCAGGTTCGGAACTGGTTAGGAAGAGAGAAGGAGAACACTGCAGGGGACAGACAAGGAGGAAGTGTGGTAGGACCAGGACACGAGCTTGCTCCTGGCGAGTGTACCCATAAATGTTGCGGCTGGAGGCAGACACATGCAACCCCCGTCACTCCCGTGTAGGGAGGGTGGCCTTCAGAGAGTCGATGGTTTTCTCCAAGGAAGAGGTGACAATTCACATTGGCCCCTGCTTACAGAGACATCAGGGACACTTGCTTCAGAGGGTGGCAGGCAAAGCCACAGAGGAATTTGTGGAAGAACTGGCCAGACAGGATTAGGGATACTCTGGGGGTAGCAGGCAGAGTTCAGAAATATGTGACATGGGAATGAATCACCTGAGCAGATGGGCTTATGGGACAGAGGGCTCTTTCTTCCATCAACCCAGCCTCTGGAACACCACTTTTAAAAACACAGGCCGGACCCTGCTACCCAAGGAGAGAGCCTTCCAGAGAGACTCTCTGAAAGTGTTAGTGTCGTGGGGCAGGTGAGAGGTGGCCATGCACAGCGAAGAGACCAGTCGTGCAGGGAGGCGGCAGCTTTTAGTTACAAACCCACACAGGCTAAGGTCCTGACTCCCTGGCCCCAACAGAGCTGTCACACGGGACAAGTTAAGCAGGAAGACATTTCCACGCCAGTGGCAGGTGGTGGCGGGAAAACCACTGGAGTCTGGATGGTCTTGCGAGCTCTCCCCTCTGTGTCCGGAATTCTGTCCTGGGATGACCCCTGCAGCTGACAGTGTTGCTACGAGTAAGAGCTGCAACACTGGCCTGAGAGCTGACTACGGGCCCTGCAGTCTCCCTTGAGAGTCACACCAAGTGCTAGGAAGTAGATACTGTAGTGCTTGAATTCTGGAGGTGAGAAAGTAGAGGGGCAGGAGATAAGTAACCTGCCCAAGGTCCCTTAGCTTGTAAGAGACCTATACTGCAAGTTCCTGTCACCAGGTCCAATTGGCCTCACTTGGCTTCTGCTTCTCCTGTGAGGTACAAAGAACACAGGCATGCTAGAAAAGTCCACTGCCACCTCCTCTCCCTTGTGGAGAAGCCAGGTACGCACTGCGGCACGGGGAACACAGGTTAACAGGGAGCCCAGAGATGACGGTTCCCTATGAACGGGGTCACCCTTAGCAAAGCACTTCCCCTCTCTCAATCTTAGGCTCTTTAAAGGACAGAGTTGGGCCAGAATGTCTGCCAGTATATAAATTCCAGGCATCTATGAAGATACTGGACTGTACATCTTCCTCAACCATCCAGCCAGGGAAGGGGGGCACAATGGCTTCATTCCAACATGCTGTAGGTGGGTCCCTGCCCACAGACCAAGTAAAGCCTTTTGTGTGTGAACAAGCTTGGTTTATGGTAATTTTGTCCTTCAATTTTCCAGGGTGTTTATATCAAATATCAGAAGATGGGTGAGACCCTATTTCTAATCCTAATCAAGCACTTTCTATCTCTACGTTTTCAGCACAATCTTGAAAATATACTCCAAGCTCACAGTCCACGAGGGAATGAGCTTGGGTTAGTGAGCCTGGGACTCTCAGCTGTCCCTCCTGGTGACCCTCGGGGTGGCCGTAAGTGGCAAAGTCCAGCTTGATGGGTCTAAGCAACACCTCAGGACTATGACATCATGGAAAATAAGCCAGTGTTGGCTGAATGCTCATGGGTAGTTTCCATAACCATCTCAATATATCTGTGCATGGGAAAAAGCCAGTGTATTCAGGGAGAACCTTCAGGATCAGGGAGGAGGAGATGAGCAGAAGGGTGTCTCAGCTGCAGGGTTGACCGTTCTCTAATTCTGACTCAGGGTCTGTTATGGCAGAGCAGAAGGGAGCCCTGCCCTGGGTTCCAGTCCCAGCTCTGCCATCCTTCCCTGCAAGGCCTTGGGTGTGTTAAGCTAACCTTGCCGAGCTTTAGCGTCCTCATTCACAAATATGGAGGACGACCCCCCCCACAGGGCTTCCGTAAGAATTAAATACGACCACTCTCCAGTAGCCTGCACCTCAGCCCACGTGTTCAAAAATAAATTCGGCTCATCCCTGACCTGTTCCACCTCCTCCTGGCTTCTAGGCGGGGCTGAGGAACCCACAGCCATCGGCTACCCCTCCCTCCCCTTTACCCCATATCCAAGCCCAGGCCTCCTCCGCAGTCTGCCTCCACATCGTCTATCATCCATCCCCGCATCCCTACTGCCAATGCCCCAGTTCAGGCCTCATCATCTCTCCTGGGCTATCACAATAGCCACCTGACTGGTTTGCCTGCCAACAGGGTTTTTTTTTTTTTTTTTTTTTTTTTTTTTTTTTTTACCTTTGCTCCTGCTGCCAGAGTGAGTTTCCTGAAACACTTGCTAGACCACAGCACTTCTTTCCTCTAAACTCCCCACAGGCTACCTGCCCACATAACCCAGTCTGAAGTCCTGAGCAGAGAAGCAACATGCAGAACCTGGTCCCAAACCCCGTTTCCACCTGCTATTCCCGCCGGACCCACAGAGTCCAGCTGCCTGTCATGGTTCCCTTTTCCCTGTATACAACCTGCCCTCACTCAGCTCGGGGCCGTAGGTTCATGGTACCAGGGTCCAGGTTCCAGCCCTTCTGGCTCTTTGATGCTTAACTGCCTGAGCCTTAGGTTTCTTTGCTGTAAAAAGAGCTAAAAAGATATCTCTTTCCTGCACAGGGCTGTGATGAAGATTAAATGGGGGGAGGGCACCACGGAAAACGTGGGGTACACACAGTGGCATGTAATAAACACACGCAACACATGGAGGTCCCACCTAGAGCTGCCGGGAATGTTCGGCTGATCACTCAGGCTGGCACGCCCCTTCCTCTTCCTTGCCCTTGGAGGTCAGATTTGCCTCTCAAAGCCCCACCCAAATGCCAGAAATAATCATTTCTTCTTCAGAGCAGACCTTATCTGATTCTTCCTTGCAGTTTGGAAGTTTTCCCATCTTCTCGGTCTCCCTCTCTGCTGTGGCCAGGAACCACGCACCGCTCATCTCTACCCCTCACCGGGCACCATGTCTCACACCTAGTTAGGTCTTTGACCCACATATGCTGAATTGAGTTCCTCTAAGAGGTCACTAGCTTGAAAACAGAGTGGAGGGGTGGGTGTTGAGAGTGCGTGGACAGGGAATGGGAAAACCAGCAGATCCTCAGAATTCCTTCCTCCCTTCCATGGTAGACCCTCCAGAGACACAACTCTAAATCTTGGTTCTCATTCTGGTTTCAGCCAAGATGAACAACTCTTGAAACCTGGTATGCACGCATGCATTCATTCAAGAAGTACTTACTGGGGGCACCTGGGTGGCTCAGGTGTTAAGTGTCTGTCTTTGGCTCAGGCCATGATCCCAGGACACCGGGATCGAGCCCCACATCAGGCTCCCTGCTCAGCAGGAAGCCTGCTTCTCCCCCTCTCTCTTCCCTGGCTTGTGTTCCCTCTCTTGCTGTTTCTCTGTCAAATAAATAAATAAATTCTTTTAAAAAAAAAGTACTTGCTGAGTACCACTATATGGCAGGCACCATTCCAGGGGCTGCAGACCTAGAAAAGGACTAAAAGTTCCTTGTCTTACAGGGCCTGCAACAGATCCTTCCTGTGAGAAGCAATCCTTCCCTTTCTTGGCAACCATTCACACTAAACTCCATGATAGACATCTGAGGCACCATCATTCGGCTGGCTGGGGCGGGGGGGTGTAGTTAAAATGTATCTTCTACTTCTTTTTCTTCTTTTCTTAAATCTTATGTATCTATTTGACATACAGAGGGAGCACAAGCAGGGGGAGAGGCAGGCAGAGGAAGAAGAAGTAGGCTCCCCACTGAGCAGGGAGCCCGATGTGGGGCTCAATCCCAGGACCCTTGGATCATGACCTGAGCCAAAGGCAGAGGCTTAACAACCGAGTCACCCAGGCACCCCTGTGTCTTCTATTTCAATAATGACGTGAACTGGCCTCCGTAGAAGAGAGGAATGGGCAGTGCTATCCTTCTCTGGAGCCTGGAGTGAGTCTCCAGAACCTGCAGGCTGAGATGGTCCTGACTTGTTTGGGCACCTGCTGACAGACTCCAGAGAGGGTTATGTTCATATGCTTAAGTCATAGGCTTTTCCCGAAAACTTTACGAGAAAACAGGAAGACCTGCACCTGGTGACCCCAAGGAGGAAGAGACAGAGTCAAGAGGGGCCCAGAGCAGAGTGAATGGCTTGGAGCAGCAGGAGGGCCAGCCCAAGGACTGTTTGCTGAGCGCTACACGCCCAGGGGCTCTTTGGGCCAAGGCAGGACTTACTGAAGGAGTTTACAATCTATAGGAGGAGACACAACGGAAGCAAACACACGTACCCACCTTCTGCAAGCATCTCTCGTGATCTCTATTCAAGCCTTTTGTTCCACCCAAATATGTCTACCTGGTTCAGGTGTCCTAAATTTCCTCATTCTTTCCTGCTGCCCCAGCCTCTTCTACCCAACTTTCTGGGCCCACTAGACCCTTACATCCTCCACAGCACCCTTCAGACCTCTCCAGCAAGCATGCCTCTCCTTTCGGCCGTGGACAGGGTGGGCCCTGTCAGCACCGGGGGGTGGGGGGTACCGGGCTGTGTGGGGTCCACTGAACTCACGCACATGGGCCAGCCCCTTGCTCTCCTTCTCTTGGCCAGGACCTCATTTCCCACTGTCTCTGGTTTAGAAGAACGGATGATTTTGGTCTTTCTTCCCCTACCCTCAAGGGCCAAATGAGAATATTTACAAAATGCTTTAAGCTCTTTGCAGTCGAGATCTCTATTAATGCCCAGGACTGAGGCCTCCTGCACAGGCATGAGAGAAGGAATGCGGCGGCAAAGGGTGATGTGTGCTTGGACTTCAGGAAAGGTGTGCCAAAAATATAAAGGACTAAATAAAAAGCAGAGAGACCCTCTCAGCTGGATGTGGAGGCTGCCCGTTGGGATACCTTCGTTTCTGAGATCTGGTGGGTGACATCACACCTCACACTGCCACACAGACACCTTCCTCTTCTAACACCCCTTCCTCCCTCAGAACCTCCTAGAACAATGCCATCACTGATTTGGTGGTATAGAGGACTCACTCTGCTGAAGCAAAGCACATTCAGGGACAACATATCTTTACCAAAAAATGGGCTAGCCAGGATGCACCAAACATCTCCCCTGGGCAGGAATGGCCCTGTGCCCACTCCCACCCCCCACAGATCGATGCTACGCCCTTTTTTGTGGGGAGGAAGCAGTCATCTCTTGGACAGAGTTTAAGCCTTAGCAAAGGCCTGCGCCAAGGGCTGGGTACTGAGTCAAACTTCCTTTCCCAGCAGGCCTGCTCCCGTGCTGGTTGCCTGAGGGCCCCATGGAGGGACTGCGGGGCAGCGGGGGGAGGATCACGGAGCCCTCAAGCCTGCTGGAGAGCCCTGGTTGCTGAATCACTAACAGGCTCGACCAGAGCTGAGCTCTGAGGTGGCAAGCCGCTGTGCCAGGCTGAGGCACCCCGAAACCTGATGCCACCCGCTGACACAGATCAGAGGCATTAGAGCGTCTGTGGAAAGGGCTACACTGGACATCCTCAGAGTCCCAGAGGAGAGAAGGAGTACGGGAATGGGCTAGAGACCAGGCCAGGATGAAGTGGCAGACTCAGTGGTCCTACCTGCAGGGTTCAGGTCCCTTGGCACCGGGACAGATGAGCTGAGACCTGGCTGCCAGGAAATCCAGAAATCAAATGCCGGCTCTGGAAGAGCCCCCCAGGGACCTTATAATCACACACCCCCGCCCCCTCCGCTGAGGCCCATGGCCACAGCTCAGTTTCTCCTGGCCTTGCGGCCCCACCAGGGCCACCCGCCAGGCCCAGGGTCAGCAGTGGCTCAGGCTCAGGACCTTCGACTGGCTGAGTTAGTCTCTCAGCAGTCCCAACAAAGTCCAGCAGATCCCTCAGCTACGTCACAGCCATCAGTACACACCACTCACAGCAAGTAGCTTGGAAGCAGGCTGGGTGCCGGGAGGAGATAAAAAATACGCAATCCTTGAACTCTGCCCCATTTCCTCCATGTGAATGGCTTGGTGGTGACAGACTCATCCCTTCCCGCTGCTCTACTCGGACACCCTCAGAACCACCCTGCCAAAGGCATTGCAGCACTTGGGCCAAGATAAACACCAGCGTGACTTGGAAGAATTTCAGATCGATGTAGCATCGACCTGGGAAGGGAGTGGTGGACAGAGCGGGACAGACAGCCCCGCACCAATGCTATTCAGGCTTCCATCGTGTGCTGTGTTCTCAAGGCTGGCCACAGAATGCCCCTTAGGAGAACTCACTTGATCAGATGAGGGCCACTGATCGAGAAGCAGGGGCCAAACAGAGGAAACAGATTCCTGGGACTACAGTTTTAAGAGTTAAGGGGGAAACACACCGAAGTTCTTGTAACCCTACATTTCTCATCCCCCATCCCACTGCTGACTGGGAAAATGTTAACTGCTTTTCCTTGGGTCTTGGAGGTGAGGGCCAGGAGGAGAAGAAAGAAAGGAGAAGAAAGAATGAGGGTAAGAAAGTTTCTTGGGGACAAGGGCAGGTGCCAGATGCTGAGAAGGATCCAGACAAGAAGAGGGCAAGAGGCACTGGACTGCCAGCCTTGTACTGGGAGATCCCTGGGCAGGCCACGCTTACCCTGGGGTTCTCACTGCCAGCAGTGCGCCCTAGGGAGAGTCTGAAAACTGGTGGGGGTGGCTTCTGATGGTCACAATGACTGGGGGGCACTCCTGGTATTTAGGCAGTAAGAGCAGGGACACTAATTTATTGTAATGCACAGGATTTTGTCTTGCGTAAGAGGCTCATAGTACACCCCGTTGAGAAGTCCTGCACCCACCAGGATAGTCCCTTCAAGCACGGGGCATTCAGCCTCCAACTGCACATGTGCAGCAGAAGTACCCCAAACTTGGGGGAAATGGAATAAGCCAGAAGTCTCATGAATGGATGGTGGCACTCATTAGAGCCTTGTGGTCTCTGGGAAGCTCATGGGGGGGGGGGGGTGGAGGGGGTTTCTGCTCATTGCCTGCTTTCTTTTAACTGGGATGCTCTCTTCCCCCTTCGCGGTTCCCTTTATTCCTCTGTCCATCTGTCTGTCTCTCTGTATTAACCCGGAGTGCTTGGGTTGCACAATATGAACCCTACCTATAAAGTAATGAGATTGACCAAGCACAAACAGAGCCCACTCCCAGTGTTGTATAGTCATGGGGTTCCAAAGAGACTCCCAGAAGCCCTAGGGGGAGGAACTGATAGGAGGAAGGATATATTCTCGTCTCTTGGCCCGCTGCCTAATTTTAGGGTCCCCAACACATTTCCCTCTACCAATGTGGATTCTTTTGGCCACAGGGAGCACTGCCATTCAATGAATGCCCCCAAAACACTTAGTCGCATGGGCAAAGTCTGCTCTGCTGCGAAGACAAACCAGTAAGGAATAGGGCATGCATGTCCCCACAGTTTTGGGGTGGACAACATCACGTACCTTTTAGTTGTGTCAACTTAATGCAATTTAAAGGAAGACCAAAAACCTGGGAAGACATAGTAGCCCTCTTGGGAAATGGGAATGGGATCTCTCACACCAACCTGCTCCTGACCCTTTCCCTGTTTACTCTTTTGAACCTCTGCAAGGGGAAAAGAGTAGAGAGGAGAAGCAAAAGGGAAGAGGGAACAGGGAAAAGATGACATTTTCTGCTAGGGTGGTTTAGCTCGGCAAGAATAGGAGAACGTCAGAACGACGTGGGTGGCAGCCTGCACATTTCAGACCCAGGCAGGAGCACAGTGAGAAGGGGGTCTTGCTTAATATTCAGTGTATTTCCAAAGCATTGCCTAGAAAAAAAAATCAGACTTATCTAGATGAAGGTGGTCTAGGAAGCAAAACCAGCTGGTAAGAAGGTACAGCTCCTCTGGGAGACAGCTGCAGGGCTTGTGGCAAAATAAAACATCGTGTAACCATATGGTCCAGCAGCAGAGCTTCCTGGTGTTTACCCAAGTGACTGAAAACCCAAGTCCACAGAAAACCCTGCGCACACAGGTTTATAGTGGCTTTCCTCATAATTGCCCAAACTTTAAAATCACCAGGAGGTCCTTCCGTAGATGAATGGATAAACTGGGGTATACCCAGATAGAGGAATATTAAATGCATGGTAAGAGGTTTTAAACTGTAGGAGTCCAACTATAGAACATTTTAGAAAAGGTAAAATTTGGCAGTTGCCAGTGGTTTAAGAGAGGGAGGCAGAGAGAAGTAGGGGAAGACAGGGGGCTTCCGGCAGTACAACTTATTGTGTGTGTGTTGGGGGGGGGGCCCAGGTCACTACACGTTTGTCAAAACTCTGAGAATGTATAACACAGGAATCAGCTCTAGTGTGAACTAGGGACTTTAAATTTAGTTGAAAAGAGCATCAGCATTGTTTGGGGGAGGAGAATACCACTTTTATTAGCAGTTTGGGGTTTCTCCCTCTGAATATTTTCTTGTAGGCTTAGATCTTGATCCCCCGCACCCCCGCAAGTACTGTCCATACCCTGGAACCCAAGAGTCTGCCCTGCCCTGCGGTGGTACCATACTTTCTTAAGCATTTTCCCAACTGCTGGCCATCATATTTATGATTTTAAATTAATACTATAGCTGCTGTCTTTGAGCTTACAGCTACCTTTTGGTGCTATTCCCAATTATATTATTATTATTTTTGTGTATTGTTGGTGCACGATGTTACATGAGTTTCAGGTGGACAACAGGTTGTCCACCTGATTCAGCTTCTCCAGAGGCTGTGCTCTGCTTACCACAAGTAAGCTCCCATCGGTCACAACGCAGCGCTATTACAACACCATTGACGGCATTTACCCTCCGCTGTGCCTTCCATCCCGTGACTTAGTCATTCCCTGACTGGAAGCCCGCACCTCCCGCTCCCCTTCACCCACTTTGTCCATCCCCCCTCCCCTGCCTCCTCCCCTCTCACAGCCATCGGTTTGTTCTCCATATTTATAGGTCTGATTCTGCTATTTGCTTGTTCATTTGTTTTGTTTAAAAAAAGTAACTTTCGTTAATAATAATGTACTAATATTGGCTCATCAACTGTAGCAAATGTACCACAGAGGCATGATGTTAATAGTAGGGGAAATGATGTGGGGAGGGGTGAGGAAGTCTATGGGAATTCTCTGTACTTTACACTCAATTTTTCTATTAAACCTGAAACTACAAAAAAAAAAAAAAAGTCTATTAAAAAAACAGCTGTTGACAATTACCACAGTAGGAAGCTGAATTATTTTACTCTATGTTCCAAACTGTCCCATCACTCTGCTTCCCTAAGTTCAAGTCAAATGTCGCCCTAGGAAGGTCATGGCATAAGCAGCTTGAATTGGACTTTTCTGGAAATGTGGAGTAGACACTGCTCAGCCTTCCATGGAGGCCCCGGATCTGAGCCTCCCTCCTCGTCCGTCAGCTTGGCTAAAGTATGGCTTTGAATTCATCACTGTGAATTCCAGCTGGCTGAAAGCTCAGAGGACAAGAAGTACAATTAGCTCTCTTACATCGTGAAGTGTGTTGTACGGGTGTGCTCGATAAACCTTTCCTGATAGCAGCTCCCAGGGAGAGGCAAGGAGCAGCTCTGGTCACGGACTGGTCTGGGCTGCCACACACCCTGAGTCTCACTCTCAAACTGAGAGTGTGACGGATGAGAGAAAACAGAGGAGAATTATGTTCCTTGTAGAAACAGGCCAGAGACAGAGGAGGGGCGGGAGGGGGAGGGCTCTTCCAGGGAGAGGCTGGTAGGGACAGTCAGGAATCGGAGGCCTTCAAAATAATCGCGGAAATCCAGTATCTTGGTTTCAGGGCAACTGGCCTTGCTTTGGTGATTTTTAGTATAAAATAGATAACACATTGTAGACATGCTATCACTCAGCTGAGGACAAGTTATGAATACAATTTTCAGTCTGTTGTCAACTGGCTGTTGGTTCTGAGACTGAGGGAGCAGTTTCTAGAAGGGTGGTTTGATCCAACCCAATTCCTTGACCCTCTCACTCCATCTAAGAATGGGTTCCCAAGCGGGTGTCAAGCACAGCATTCGTCATACCAAAACGAAGCGCCAGTTACAGAGAAGCCTTCCATCCCCCTCTTCCTGCCCTTTTTTTATGATCCAGGCAGGAAAGGAATGAGAGAGGGCGGGGGCCTTTTAACTGTCCAACATCATCCTTCTGTGAAGACCCACACACAAGGTGATGAAGCAAGCAGCTTATTCCCCAGCCCTTGCATGGTCATAACCTGACACTTTATTGCATGTTTATTTTCGGTCTCCTTGGGACCACGGGGGGTGGGGGGAGATGGGAGTTTTTCAGTTGGCTCTATTCTCAGTGCTGAGGACAGTGCCTGACAGAGATCACTCTCAACAACACTCACTGAATCAATTTAGTTGCTTTTCAAGCCAAACTTGTCAGACAGTTCCAGAGACGGTCAGGGAGCATGAACCACAAAAAACAATACTTGAACTCCTATTTGAGCGGGAGCACTTCATAGGACTTTATAAAATCTAGGTTCTTTCATTCTGGTATAAGGCAACACCATTAGAACTATTCTATGGTGACAGCTCTCCAAAAAATCATTCAGACGCTGGAGTGTATTCTTCATCATGGAGGTATGTGTGCGCAGATAAATAGAGTTGTCATGGTCTGAACTGATGACATCTGACTTGAATAAATGAGGGGACTTGAATAAAATGAGGGAAACAGTCCTGCAAATATCTACTGAGGAAGGAGCATCCAGAGCTGAAACAACAGCAAGTGCAAAGGTACTGAGGTAGGAGTCAACATAGTGTGTTCAAGGAAGATCAAGAAGGCTGTAGTAGGACAGTGAAGGGAAACGAGGCTGGGAAAATGCCAGGGCAAATGTCTCTCATGGGGAGAGCTGGGAGTCTGGATTTCCTTTCAAGCTGGACAGCCACAGGCAGGTTTTGAGCAGAGGAACAGTGGCACCTGATGTAGGTGTTATGACAATCACCAAGGAGACTGAGAAGGGAAGAAGCCTTATGGAGGCAAGACTGGAAATTGGAGGAGCAGGAGGAGACACCTGCAGGAGTCCTGGTAAAAGGTGAGAGAGGTGGCAGGGGAGGCCTCAAGAAGTGCTCTGGTATACAACAGAACAGAAACAAGACTCACTGAACTTGGGAGGTGTGCTTTGGTCTCGTTCCTGCAGGGACCCCCACTCTTCACCCTGTCTCTGCCTCTACTATTCCTCCACTTTCTCTTCACCTTCCTAGGCCATGGTCAACCTTCAAGGCCCAGTTCAAACATCAATGTCTGCAAAAATCTTTCCTGCCCAACTCAGATGGAGGACCTCATCTCCCTCAAAAAATTAAAAGAAGAAATGAATAAACAAACAAATAAGAACACCGGCTTAGAGAAACCCACTAGCAGGCTTAACACAAGCCAATTTTCTCTTGATCCTGATGTTATCAGACTTTTCTAAAGAGCTTTCACTGACAGTTCCCTTGCAGAGTCTGCCCAGAATCCCTGAGATCCCCCAGAATGCTACAAACTGGAATGAAGTTTCTACCCCTGGTTATTCCCAGGCAGGTTCCAGGAATCTCTGTCCAAGGTAACCGCAGGCTCACGTGTGAGACCCACATCCAACATCTAGGAGAAGCTAGCCTCTGGGTGATGACAGCTGGGCTCAAGGCTTTGCAGAAGCTTGCACAGTATCTGACCCTGCCTACCATGTGTCCCTCCCACTCCTGCCTGCAGACTGGACTAACGCATTCCTGGCTGGAGGGAGGAGAAGGGCCCACAAGGAAAAAAAAAAAAAAACAAAAACCAGTGAACTCACCTGGGACCAGAGCACACAAGCTACAAATGTACAGACCAAGAGATTATTCTCTGCTCTGGATTTCTCTGTCCTAAATGTCCTGCCCTGTGCAAGCACAGCCTCGCTCACTACTGTGCTTCACATCTCCCCATCCCCCGGTGCCTGGAAGAGAGACACAGAGACAGGCAGCCCCGCTGATGCAGGTATAATGGTGAGTTGGGTGTGGGGCTGGAGCACTAGGACAGGCCACATAACCTTGGGAAAGGAGTCCTTCCCTCTAAGGAAGGCAGAAGTCAGCGTTCCTATCTGCTATGTCAATGCTATTTGGGGAGCAAGGGGTAAGAAGGAAAAGGAAAAGGAGAGAGAAGAAGAGGGAGACTCTGGGAGTAAATTATTCATCATCAATAAAAATGTATCTGTCAACTGTTAAATGTCAGGTATCATGCAAGGCACTGCAGAAATTGAGAATAAGGGAAAGAGGAAAGGGGAAAGAGAAAGTCAAAAAGTAGGAACAGAAATCCTTAGATGAATCCTCCCCACCCCCCCGCCCACACACATACACAGGCTCACGGTCCACAGAGCAAGA
The DNA here is from genome assembly GCF_022355385.1 of Mustela nigripes. Taxonomy (NCBI): domain Eukaryota; kingdom Metazoa; phylum Chordata; class Mammalia; order Carnivora; family Mustelidae; genus Mustela; species Mustela nigripes. The sequence continues at coordinate 52,905,998 of NC_081563.1, read as the reverse complement.
GGTCACCCGGAGACACCCCAGTGTTAGGACCACAAAATGAAAGTAGATTCTTCTTCCCTAGCATAAGGGAGGCAGTACCTGATAATACCAATAGCTGTTCATACCAATTTATCTACATCCTAAAATGGAAGGTTTTTATGTAAACAAAGCCCTAGATTTTCAGAAAGTTTCTGCCCAGGGAGCCTCTGAAAATAGCTCGCCAGGTGATCAACAGCCCAGGTACAAACAACGAAGCCTTTTCTAAAGAGGCTCAACTGGGGGAAAACCAAGAACATGCATGGGTAGGTGGTGGAGAACAATCCAGACGTCTTTAATGCTTTCTAATGACCTCATTGGGCGCCTAAGCATGCTTTTACACAAAAGTTAATGACTTTATCTTTAAGGCCAAACAGTGAGGCCCTTCGCCCACTTCTCCGCTCACAGCGGAGTCAGATGACATCACGGCCCCCAGAGGGCATCTTGGCGGAGCCACGGCCAGCCGTGGGGAGGAAGACCACAGGCCCAGGAAGGTCTTACGATTTTGCACCCCGACCCTCTTCCCCTTTTGTGAGGGCAGCTGGCACCTGCTCATTTAATGAGGCATATTCCAGGGAAGACCCTTATCATCCCGTTTTGTGGGATGATCCCGGCCCTGTGGCTCACTTCTCCAGGCTGGGAGCTCGACTCGGCTATCCGGCCGTGGCTCCCAGACAGAGCGGCTCCGTGCTTGGCCCGGGAACAGTCGCCCCCTGGAGCGGAGCCCTCTCCCCGTCGCCCACAGGGGAAGAGAAAGCAGCCACACAGGGTTGTTCCCTGATCAGTAAGCGAAGCACACGGACGAATGATTAAGCACATGTATTTCCTTTTCTCTGCTGGGCAACAGTGGGTTATTCTGCCACCGTCTCATCCCAGTTATCAGGAGCTCAGCAGCTCCCTGCTCCTGGGGTTCCTTGGGGTCTCGGGTCAAGCTGAAAGGATGAGGGCATCTGAACCCAGAACGGACTGCTCTGCTGCAAAAGAGTAAACCTTTCTTTCATCTTTTTCTCCTGCCGAATGTCACAATGCAAGAGCATCAGTTGGAGGAAGAAATGCTAGATAGTGGGTTGCTGGAGAGGAGGGGCTGCAAGTGAAGTTGAAGGGAGCCTCCAGGGCAGTGAGGAACAGGCCCTCAGAAAATACAAGGGGGCCTTCTACTCGGAGAACAACAGAATTTTTATGAGGAGGTGCTATCTGGGTGTTTGAATCTCAGGCGATAGTTGAGTTTCCTGGCTGCCTAAAACATCAACTTTCCCTCCCCCGATGGGCCAGCAGGATGGGCTTGTGCAGAAATGACCAGCTGGTCAACCCTTTTCTAGAGGGGCCAGGGAAGCTACTGCAGGGGAGGCCATCGTCTGTAAGCCAACTAGAGATGTGAATACTCTGGAGTTACAAATTAGGGAGACAGTGTTCTAGAAAAGGATTATCAAGTAAGGTCCTTTAAATAAGACAGTGATTTTTAAAAATAAATGTTTAAATTTTTTTATAAACATATAATGTATTTTTAGCCCCAGGGGTACAGGTCTGTGAATCGCCAGGTTTACACACTTCACAGCACTCACCAAAGCACATACCCTCCCCAATGTCCATAATCCCACCCCCTTCTCCCAAACCCCCTCCCCCCAGCAACCCTCAGTTTGTTTTGTGAGATTAAGAGTCTCTTATGGTTTGTCTCCCTCCTGACCCATCTTGTTTCATTTTTCCCTTCCCTACCCTCCAGAACCCCACGTTGCCTCTCAACTTCGATAGGACACCTCTTGCTAACAGATGCACAGAGATCAAGCACAGATGCCCGCAGACACCGTTCAAACACATGGCGGCTGGAGCTGCAGAGGCTGAGTGTAGTTCGGGGGAACGAGCTTGGTGGGGCCACTCTCGCCACCTCGGGTACAGGGTGCCTCTATAAAAGCTCACTGCAAAACGGGTGCTGGAAGCTATTTTCACTCCTATGATTTCTCCTTCTAGATTTCCTTTGCTTAGCAAAAAAAAAAAAAAAAAAAAAAAAAGGCACTGATGTAGGTCTTTTGTAAAATTGAGTGGCCTAACACGAACTTTCATAAAGGCGAAGAGGGCACTTGTGGACTATGGGACAAAGGGTACGACTCCTTTACCTAATGGAAAAAATCCCCACCTTTAATAAACCTCGGTAAAATGTCCCCACTACGGCCCTGCTCACACCTGAGGATCCAGGTACTAAACTATCTATTTGGACGTGCAAAGGCCATTAAAAAATGCTGCCAGCCAAATGAAGGATGTTCCTACATATGAGTGAAGCAGGAAAGCCCATTTCTGTTCTGATCTGCTGCTCTAGCAAGTCAGTGGAAATGTCTGTGTGTTTTGTGGGTCCACATCATGGCTCAGGTTAAGGGTGAAGCTACCAGCAAACGTGCTAACACAGATTCTATCTTTAGTGGGGCTGTGAAGAACTAAAGGTGTTAAAGCAAAAGTGGTAAAGACTCTGCCTACTTCCGCTATTATTTGGGAGACATGTCAACTGGTGGGGCATAGGAGGGAGGTGAGGAGGAGAAGAAGCCAGGAGTTGAGCAGAAGTCTCAAGGGCTAGAGCTCATGTGCATGTGACTTACAGGCATGTCACTCACTGGAGGACAGGCTGCTACATAAATGGAAAAAATCACCCTTTAAAACAAATACCTTTTAAACAATGTATGGTAGGTTGGGGGAGGAGGGGTAACTGGGTGATGGGCATTAAGGAAGGTGCCTGATGGAATGAGCACTGGGGGTCACATGCTATCAACGAATAACTGAATTCTACCCCTGAAACCAATGATATACTCTATGCTAATTGAATTTAAATAAAATAAAATTTTAAAAATGAAAAAAATGGTTGACATAAATGCATACCAGCCTCCATGAGTGAATTTATTACTAGAGGTACACAATGAAATAGGGCAAGTAGCATGCATCAGGTGATTATTTGTCTCTTGAACAGCTAACTCCCGACCTGAAGGAGAGAAAAAAAAGACGTGGGCCACATTTGTTTCTATTTCCCAGCAGTGGGAAGTGGCAACATTTCTTGTTGGCTAACATGACAATTACCTGTATGGCAATTACTCTCACTATGGTGAAAAACCTTAAGGGAGTGGCTGTTTGAAAAGTCCAATTACACTTGGCCTACAGTCTGCTACAAAATGGGACTTTCGCACGTGAAAGAAACTAGGCACCTCAGCACCCACAGGCTTCCGTGAATGACACGGAGTAGCGGGACGACTAGATCAGTAGGCAATGCACCTGGGTTCGAATCCTTGCTCTGCTACTTCCTGGCTGTGGGAGCGTGGACAAGTCAACATTTTTGTGCTTCAGTTTCCCCATCTGTAGAATGGGGATAATCACCCTATCTCATAGAGCTGCTAGATGGGCTAAAGGGATTTGTATGACACATAAAACTCTAAAGAAATTACCCCCTACCATGCGCTGTTTTAAGTGATAGCCATCATCTCCTCAGGTCATGCCCTGCCCAAAACCCTGGTCTTAAGTGCAAGGTACCCACCATGTACCTTGTGTTAGATTGTAAAAAAATATAACAAAATAAAAAAAGTGTCTGCTTCTGCCAAGAATTCAGGGATTGGGGGCAAAAGCTAGGGCATGGCCCTCTTTGCATTATTATCACCAAACCCAGGAGAAGATCTCACGCACATGAAGTGTTTGCTATAATGAACAACCCATGTAGAAAAGAAATCCCCTAAAACGAATGAATAAATAAATAGCATCCCTCATTTCAATCTGATGGATCTTCTTTTGGTAATTCATCCCATTGGCTCTATAGCACAGCCTTAAATGACTGAAGTAGCCAGTTTGGGTGGATTAAGAACCGGATGTTGCACTAGGCTTGATTCACAAAAATTAAAACTACTGTTTGATCACTTGGGTATATTCTACATGGGATGACAGTTGAGATGCTCCAAATGCCTCTGTCATTACTGTTAAAAGAAAAATGGCCGGTCTTTAATCTGAAATCCAAAAAATCCAGTTTAGTTGAAAGGACCGTTTTGTTTATTTTTCCCTCTCTTCCGCAGTAGAGGAAAGAGGCAATTCACAAGAAAAGAAGCTCACATTACAAAGTGAGTTGATGCTGTTTTCCTAAGTGTAAATCTCTAACTTTCAAGTGGTTCACTGGGGCATAACCAATCCTTTTGCCAAAAACTTCTACAACCTACAGAAGATTCAAAATTAGAACGTACTCGAAATGATGGCCTCTGTCAAAGAAGATCCCACTATCTTGATCCTAAAAAAGCACTAGTCCAGGACTTTTTTTTAATGACTTTTTAAAAAATTTATTTTTTATTTATTTTCAGCATAACAGTATTCATTATTTTTGCACCACACCCAGTGCTCCATGCAATCCGTGCCCTCTATAATACCCACCACCTGGTACCCCGGCCTCCCCCCACCCCGCCCCTTCAAAACCCTCAGATTGTTTTTCAGAGTCCATAGTCTCTCATGGTTCACCTCCCCTTCCAATTTCCCCCAACTCCCTTCTCCTCTCTAACTCCCCATGTCCTCCATGCTATTTGTTATGCTCCACAAATAAGAGAAACCATATGATAATTGACTCTCTCTGCTTGACTTATTTCACTCAGCATAATCTCTTCCAGTCCCGTCCATGTTGCTACAAAAGTTGGATATTCGCCCTTTCTGATGGAGGCAGAATACTCCATAGTGTATATGGACCACATCTTCCTTATCCATTCATCCGTTGAAGGGCATCTTGGTTCTTTCCACAGTTTGGCAACCATGGCCATTGCTGCTATAAACATTGGGGGTACAGATGGCTTTTATAGATTCTTTTCTCTCCATAAGATAAGTTAAAATAGATCAGAGTTCTGCTATCCCAGTCAGGAAGAAAACCTTATTCGGTGAATACCTCATTCACAGGTAAAATGCGAAGTTTTGCATCAGGTACCATGCAGGGCTAAAGAGTTGACCCTCTGACCTAGCAATGACCTTCAGGCACCTAGAGACCCAGAAATAGCTTCTAAATCATTAAAGAATGGTGAAGGGACTTAACAACGCTAATGAGTACGTGCCTAACAACAGAAGGTCAGGCTATAGGATACAAGAAAAAAAAGATGAATCCACTATAATAGTCAGAGACTTCAATGCCCCCCTATCAGAAATGGACAGATTCACCAGCAGAAAATCAGTAAGCACGTAGTTAAACTCAACAGTACCATCAAGCAACCTGAGGTCATTGATGCCTACAGACAGACTACATCCAACAACAGAATACACTATCTTCTCAAGCTCATATGAAATTCACCAAGATACACCATATTCTGGACCATAAAATACACATTTAAAAGGCTAGAAATCATACAGCATCTGCTCTCAGACCAGAATGGAGATAAACTTGAAATCGATTAGCAGAAATACAGCTGGAAAATCCCCCAAATACTGGTTTAAACAATATACTTCCAAAGAACACATGGATCAAAGAAGAGATCTCAAGGGCAGTTACAAAACATTCTGAACTAAATAAAAACGGTGATACAACTCATCAATATTTGTGGGATGCGGAAAAGGCACTGCTTACAGGGAAGCTGACATCGTTGAATGAATATATTAGAAAAGAAGAAAAAGCTAAATTTTCATCTAATAATCCAAGTTGTCATCTTGGGAAAACATAGGAAAGCAAATTAAACCTGAAACAAGCAGAAGACTAATGAATGTATTAGTTTTAGTTACTGTTTTTCCTACTTTAAGTATCTGAAAACCAGTCCTCCCCATGAGACAATGCTCCTCAAACTTTCTCACTAGGACCCCCCGCACAAATGGCAAAGAGAAGGAAACTCATACCTATTCCTCTAGAGTCTGGGGCACGCTCTGAAATATTCCAAATGGAAAAAAGAATCACAACTTATCTTTCTATCCTGAAAATTAATTTTGTTATTTCAATCTTGCATTCTATCAACTAGTAGAGCTGAATTTGTTTTAATATATAAAATAATATGACTTGCCAGTTAAATTCCTTTTTGATTCTTTAATTATTCCTTATTCCAGGGAGATGTACCCATATACGCCAGGCTCTGAGCATATCACTGCGTATCCCACAGTACTCCCATTTGAAAAGGAGACGTGCAAATACACAGTTTTGGTTAACCAGAACATCACATGGAGGACTGCAGGCCTGCCTCATGACCCCCAATTCATGAAAAGCGCAAAGTTCCAGAAACAATAGGAGCACACAGGCAGGTTCGCCATGCCTTTCAGTATACATGCTGCCGAAGCAAGCACACGCCATGCCTTTCAGGACAGTGAGACCCAATGTCTATCGGTCTTCAGCCAAGCTGAGGAATGAGGTCGTCATCCTTTCTCCCCGGGATTCAAACACAGTAAGTATCCTCTCTACCACCACCCACGTTTCTTCCTCCAATATGCTCAGGTGGGACAGAAGTAGAAGTCTTGTCATGAAAGGGAGATGTGAACATGAAGGGACATCCATTGTAATCCAATGTCTCCTTTCCCAGTTTCAATGTTTTCTGCATCCACTTCCTGGGGCAATGATGCTTCCCAGCTCAGAAGAATGGTTCGCTATGGGAGGAGCCTCAAATGAATGGAGCGGAACAAAACCTCCACAGGTAGACTGAAGGACTCCTAAGTTGTATCAAGTGACAAAAGTAGGATTTGCTATCAGTGATTAGAGAATAAACTGTTAAACAAACACACATGGAGCTACTGGACCCATATTTAGCAAAAAGGCAAGTTAGAGTCTTACCTCACATCTTACACCAAAATACATTCCCCAAGAACTGAAATTCAACTTGGAAAAGTAACAACATAAAAGTAGAAAGGGAAGGGTGCCTGGGTGGTTCAGTGGGTTAAGCCTCTGCCTTTGTCTCAGGTCATGATCCCAGGGTCCTGGGATCGAGCTCTGCATTAGGCTCTCTGCTCAATGGCGGAGCCTGCTTCCCTTCCTCTCTCTGCCTGCCTCTATGCCTACTTGTAATCTCTGTCAAATAAATAAATAAAATCTTTAAAAAAATGCCTTTTTATTTGAAGGGGAAAAGTGGGTATAAGAATATCTATATCCTTTGCAAATGACGTATCAGATAAAGGGTTAGTATCCAAAAATCTGTAAAGGGCTTATCAAACTCAACACCCAAAGAACAAATGATCCAATCAAAAATGGGCAGAGGACATGAACAGACATTTCTGCAAAGAAGACATCCAGATGGCCAACAGACACATGAAAAAGTGCTCAACATCACTAGGCATCAGGGGAATACAAATCAAAACCACAATGAGATACCACCTCACACCAGTCAAAATGGCTAAAATTAACAAGTCAGGCTATGACAGATGCTGGTGAGGATGTGGAGAAAGGGGAACCCTCCTACGCTGTTGGTAGGAATGCAAGCTGGTGAAACCACTCTGGAAAACAGCATGGAGTTTCCTCAAAAAGTTGAAAATAGAGCTACCCTATGACCCAGCAATTGCACTACTGGGTATTTACCCTAAAGATACAAATGTAGTGGTCCTCGTCCAAAGGGCCATGTGCACCTGAATGTTTATAGCAGCAATGTCTACAATAGCCAAACTATGGAAAGAACCTAGATGTCCATCAACAGATGAATGGACAAAGAAGAAGTGGTATATATACACAATGGAATACTATGCAGCCCTCAAAAGAAATGAAATCCTGCCATTTGTGATGACGTGGATGGAACTAGAGGGTATTATGCTTAGCGAAATAAGCCAATCGGAGAAAGACAACTATCATATGATCTCCCTTATACGAGGAAGTGGAGATGCAATGTGGGGGGGCTTGGAGGTAGGAAAAGAATAAATGAAACAAGTTGGGGTTGGGAGGGAGACAAACCATAAGAGACTCTTAATCTCACAAAACAAACTAAGGGTTGTGGGGGAAGGGGTGTAGGGAGAGGGTGGTGGGATTATGGACATTGGGGAGGGTATGTGTTATGGTGAGTGCTGTGAAGTGTGTAAACCTGGCGATTCACAGACCTGTACCCCTGCGGCTAATAATACATTATATATTTATAAAAAATAAAAAAATTATTAAAAAAATAATATCTATATTCATATAGAGAAAGAGACCTGGTCAGATACTTGCTAGTTAAACTTTGACTCTGGGAATCAAACTTGGGGGTGCTTTTTTATTCTTCTGTTCGTAAATTTTGATTTTGATTTGACTTTGGAAAAGGAGTGAGTGGGGGCGCCTGGGTGGCTCAGTGGGTTAAGCCACTGCCTTCGGCTCAGGTCATGCTCTCAGGGTCCTGGGATCGAGTCCCACATCGGGCTCTCTGCTCAGCAGGGAGCCTGCTTCCTCCTCTCTCTCTCTGCCTGCCTCTGCCTACTTGTGATCTCTCTCTGTCAAGCAAAAAAAAAAAATTTTAAAAAAAAAAAAAAAAAAAAAAAAAGGAGTGAGTGGGATTTAACCAAGGCTGGCAGAGAAGGTGTGTCTCTAGCATGGCCCACGAGGGGGGGAGGTGGGGACTAGAATGTGCCTGTGTTCTATGAACCCTAAGTGGTCTTCCCCAGAAGTATGATTGTTTTGGGGTTTTCTGTGCATGGCAGGGGAGTGGCTGCTGAAGTTTAGAGGGAGTCCAGATCCAGAAGGATTCCCTATCTGTGTGCCTGAGGAGTTCACCTCACCTCCCTAAACAATGTTTGGGCCCCAAGCTTGCTTTCATTCCAGTTCAGGGGCCTATGATTCATCCCCTGAAACACTAATTATAACACCCAAGGTCTGCTATGTGCAAAAAACATCTGTCATTGTTTAAATGTGCTGGCAGGGAGTGTGTACAGCATACAAACCGGCCCGATGGTACGCTCCTCCAGTGCAAAAATAATAACCCAGACACTGTTCCAAGGCAAGAAGTGTTCAAGCCCGGAGTTGCCAGCTGAGCTCTGACCTAGGGAGGTGAGCAGGTTAGGCCCCTCCAGAGCTTAGAGTCCTTCCTCGCCCCTGCCATGGTAACAGTGACAAGCCTTATGCTGCTTCTTTCCATCGTGAAAAGTTATGTTGCATTTGTTTTTGCCCTGCTGGGTCCCAAGGCCTGGCAGAGGGAGGGGAACAGAGTGTGTAATTGCAAACCTCTCATTTATCAGCTTCGGCTGCTTTTGTGTCACTACATGACGTGTACCATTTAGCCAGTTAATCTGCACGTCTTGGAAGTACAGCAATTACCCGGCGAACGCCTCAGACCCAGCGAGAGAGGACGAAAGAGCAGGAAAGGCACATCTATCCTTTACGTGCCCAGGAGAATTGTTTACTGACCTCATTCAGACTCAGATCAAAGGCCCTAAAGAACTCAAGCTGAAGATACGGTCTCTGTAAGAATCCAATTATTTCCACCTCCAAGTTCTGATCTTAAAAACAAAAACAAAAAAAATCACCCCAAAGCAAATGAGCCAACAACAGCAAAAATCTCCCACAGGAGCACTGGTTGTCTTGCTTTGAACACTCTTGTCACATCGAATGGACCCAATAGTGTATTCGGAGGTTTTTAAACTTCTTAAAGCTTAAGGAACCAACAGGAAGCTAGTCAGTAGCCTTTGCTAGAAATTATACTGCCGTGCATCACCCAAACCAGAAATGGTATTACTGTGGCAGCTTCATCACACGCAGTTAGGCAAATAAATGGGTGAAATTTCCCTGGGCTCCTGGGAACAATACTAAAATGAAGCCTTCATTTGAATTTGACTTAAGATTAAAAAGAAGGGTTTGTTGTTGTTGTTTTCCCCCAAAGTATTGTTAACAAAAACAAACCTGAAAATGTATTTTATTTTGGGGGCCCAGGTGCTTACTTACTTCCCTGTTTGGTAAAGTCACATTAACCGGGGCCATAGATGCGTAAAAAAAACCCAAACCAAAACAAACAAACTAACCCCCCAAAACCAAAAAGCTTTTAGGTTGAAAGGAGATTATTTATAAAATCCATGCTAAAAATTTCAAAATCTGAAATGCATAGATTGTGAGGAAAATAATTACAAAAAAATGACACAAGAGGAGGAGAACTTAATTAAACTGACCACTAGCAATTTCTTTCAAGCCTTCACAGAGCCACTTAATTCCATGATATTTTAGCTACTCAAGAGCATGAAACAGATGGAAGCTTTTAAAAGGTATTGTATGAAGGAGACATGATGCTGATATCAAATCCTAAAAAAGAAACCAAGGCCCCAAACACTTCAGAAGGGATCCAGTCTAGCAGTGTGCCCAGAGAATAATACCACAGAGCCATGAGGGATTCATTCTGGGAATTTAAGGATGGCATTAACATCATTGACTTGATCAAAGTCCTCAAAACATTTGGAAAAAAACAAAACCCACAACTTGTATTATCTTCCTTGCGTTAAAAAACAAAACAAAACAAAACAAAAAACAAAGCAAAAATGCCAAATCTTTTAGTAAGTTATGAAGACTAGTACCTTTTATTAACGTGATAGTTCATGTGTGTAGATACACATATATACATCTTTGTAGATATGTAGATAAAGACATTCTCACGTGTATATATGACCAAGTCATCCCCCTACTTAACTGTTAAATGCTACAAACCCTATCAGTAAGTCAAGAAAAATACAAGCATATCTACCACCTTTTAAAAAGTGTTCCTGGGGCGCCTGGGTGGCTCAGTGGGTTAAGCCGCTGCCTTCGGCTCAGGTCATGATCTCAGGGTCCTGGGATCGAGTCCCATATCGGGCTCTCTGCTCAGCGGGGAGCCTGCTTCCTCCTCTCTCTCTCTCTGCCTGCCTCTCTGCCTACTTGTGATCTCTCTCTGTCAAATAAATAAATAAAATCTTAAAAAAAAAAAAAGTGTTCCTGAAGTTCCAGTCATTGGTAAGAAGATGTAATAAAAGATAAAGACATTAAAAGGAAGGAGGCAGAGCTATCATTATTCAAGATTGCATGGTCACGGACCTGTGCACCTAAGAGAATAAACCGTTACAAAATAAAGGTATATTTAAAAAAGCTTTAAATGCTAGCAGCAACCAGTTAGGATAGAGAGCAGTGGGAAATGTAGAATTCGCTAAAACACAAGCTCTGTGTCTTATTCTTGGCTGATTCCCCAGCATCTAGAAGCAGTCTCTGCACAGAGTAAGTGCTCAATAAATATTTGCAGGATACATGAGTGAACAAATGCACAATAAGCACAAAAATACAAAATAATAGAACCAAAATAAAATTCTACAGTCTCAATTACTTATAAGAATTTAGCATGTGATAAAAATGGAATTTCACGCCCCAACAGACAGAACAGTTTATTCCATAAACAGCAATTGAAACTATTAACCATCTTTTTTTTTTTTAATGAAATGTGAGTTGTACCTCATACCATACACAAGAAAAGTTCTGGATAGAATAGTTCAACATGATACAGGAGACCAGGAGAAAAAAAAATAAGTATTTGCCCTATCTTAGGCTGGGGAAGGCTATCCTAACTGCATAAGTGAAGGTAGAAAGCTTATGGGGAAAGATTTATTTTTCTAGTTTCTGCTACATAAAAACAAAAATGTGCAGGATGTCAAACACACCATAAACAAAACAGTAAAAGACTTACAAAAATATTAATATTAATATTAATATACTTTCTATATAAAGTGTGATAAAGCTCTAAGAAAAGAATAAACAGGAAAAAAAATTACAAAAGTTAAGATGCAAAGAAGAGGACACGGCCAACAAACAAATCGAATCATCCTGAAAATGTTAAATACGAGGATTATGCTGAGCTCTTTTTTCCCCCCAGTCAACTTGGCAAAGTCTTAAAACTAACTTCAAGTGTTAGGGAAGAATCAAGAAAATGGCATTCATATACTGCTTGTGGGAAAAAAGGCCAATTGCTAGGAATTTATCCTAAAGATGTGCCAAACACTTATGCACAAAAGTATCTGTTGTACCATTTATCTTCCTTGACTTTAGGCATTATAAATTTAATACAGGCTTGTTATAAAAAAGTTAACAGATTCAAACCAAAGCACTGTATAATACATACGGTTCTATGCCTTTCCAAATTTAAGATATCATGAAACCTTTATTCTTTTAAATAGATACATAGTAAACCAATGTATTGTTATATATAACTTATTTAAGGAATCTTCTTAAATAATTACAACAGTAGGTACTGGCAACTTGTTACGGTTCCAAACAAAATCAACAATCACCATCCTTTACATTTTTTCTTTGCGCATACAGGCAAGTGTTTAGGTAGGATCTATATCAAAAAGTGGAACTAATGACCCAAGTTATGCCCACACTTAAAAGTGATAGCTACTGCCATACTGACTTCCCAAAAAGGTATGTCAACTTACATTCCCAACAAAGTGTGTGGATTCTTCATAACGATGAAAAATGGGAAAAATTTATATGGTCAAAAGGGTTTCAAAATGGGTTGTAGTAAATATAGTCAAGAGATTACTTGCCAGCCACTAAGAATGATGCAATGACACTAAGGATGAATGTTTAATAACATAAAAATGTTTATTATAAAGGTTGTCAAGTTGCAAAAATGAGTAAGTTAAATGGTGTGAGTCCATCAGAATTCACAGCTGCTTTCAAAGAATATCTACCTATACATTCATCCACAGTCTGTATGACAAAATGTTAATCACGGTTATCGTTGGGTGGTAGAACTATAGGTCATTGCAACACTTTTTCTCTTATGCTTTCTAGAATTTTCCAAATGGTCTAGAGGAAAAAAATATTTTTGTGATCATTAAAAACACTAAATCCTAATCTTTTTTAAAAATAACAATTATTCTGAAGACTAGTTGTATCTGTGTTGTTAGAATTTACCTGCAACCCTTGATTATCACAATGAAGATTTTTCCAGAATGCATGTTAACTATGTGGCCAAATGTTTGCCAACTGAGTCTACAGTTCGGAGAATCCAGGACCAGATACCCCAAGGGGATCATTAAGTGCTTAGTGGTCTCCTCTGAGGCTCTACCCATTCTCTGAATAGGCCAAGGGCAGAGACGAAGACCCAGGATCTCTGTCTCTAAGGAACCCTCTACCTAGTAGAGAAGACAAGCACCAACCAATATCAATCCAAGGCAGGACTTGGAGGGACCCGAACTCTACTGCTAAGGTTCCCAGCCAGAAAAGCTAACACATTCAAAGATTGAAGCCAAAGAAGGCAAGGCATCATACAAGCTTGCTACAAAAAAGTAGTTTATATGTACATCCCTTCTTGAGGAAGTCCTTAACCATCTCTCCACAAATACTTGAGAAATACAAAGACTAAGGTGGGGGAAACTGAAAGCTTTTCAAGGTAGGGAAGGAAACCCCGCTCCCAACAACAACAACAAATTAAAAGCAAAAATGCTGAGCACAGAATTCCCTTGACTGGGGAAAGACTCCATGTGAAATTTGTTTCCTTTGACTTAAAGGGAAAACACAAAAGGCACTCATAAAGACATAAAATTCCATTTCAACAAACTTCCATATTCAAGTCATATTCAGTACACCCAATTCATAATGTGTGAAAAGACTACTCAGATATATATCTTTAAAGATTTATTTATATCGCTTCTCGGCCTTTTGGCTAAGATCAAGTGTAAAGATTTATTTATGAGAGAGAGTGTGAGCACGTGTGAGTGGGGTGTGGGAAGGGAGGGGCAGAAGGAAAAGATTTAAAGCAGACCCCCCTACTGAGCAAAGAGCCAGGTCTTTATGTGGGGCTCGATCCCAGCACCTTGAGCTCATGACCGGAGCCAAAATCAAAAGTCTGTCGCTTAACCAACTGAGCCAACCAGGCACCCCCAAGACTATCCAGATTTTTAGAGCTCATCTAAAGGGAATGTGCCTTGTACTTGAAGAGCTCCTAAGAGATGGTTCTGGTAGCCTGGATTTTAGGCTTTCCTGATTTTCATGAAAAATTTTTATACTTGACATTTCACAAGGAGAAAAAAAAAAGCATAACAAAACCAGAAGTCACTGTAAAAGTACTCGAATTCTCTATTTAGATGCAATCAAAAAATATTTTATTTATTTAGAGAGCAAGAGAGAGTGAGTGGGAAAAGGGGTAGAGGGAGAGGGAGAATCTCAAGCCAGCTCTGTGCTGAGCACAGAGCTCAATGGAGGCTCCATCTCACTACCCCAAGGATCTCCACCTGAGCCCACCCAAATCAGGAGTCGGACCCTTAACCGACTGAGCCATCCAAGTGCCCGTAGATGCAATCTTAACCAGGTTAGCCTTTAGCACAGAATTCAATTCATACTTTAAATTGAGGTCATCAAAAATTGTTGAAATGGCAGCAAAACAGCGGTCAATTTTTGGCAACCCCCCCAAAAGAAAGTGTGACATGCTTAGTGTTGATCTACTTAAGTCTAATAACAAAGGACCATCACGTTTTCCAGGGCCAAAGGTCAAGAACACTTAATGACAATTAAGAGATCTCAGCAAGAGTTCTTGCTCTGCTCTGGTCAACAAGACAGGCTGCAGGAGCACCTTTAATAATGGCTCATAAACCCACAGCAGCATTCAGAAATGTCAGGACAGACTAGATGAAACGCAGTTGGCTAAGCCAGAAGCTGCCCGAACATCAACTGGCTGAAGAGCGATGGTCCTCCAAGTGTCCCTCTCTTCCCTCCCCACCAGCCGCATAAGTGACACCTAGACACCTGTCAGACACACAAACCCTCCCACCTCCTGCAGGACAACCTGGTGTACCAAGCCCTCCAGGTGGCCGTGGTTCTAGGACACTGCTGTGGAAGGTCCTACAGCGGTTTTTACATGTGAAACCAAGCACAAGATGCCCAGTTGGGTGTGTCAGGCTCGTCCTGTCTTGGCTGACCCACGCCCCACTTCCCACGGCCCATCCCTTTTGGTGGGCAGCCTGAAGAGTAGGACTTTGTTCAGACACACTTTCAAAAGGCCCTTAGAGATAGGTCTAATGGAAAAGTCAGCTAGTTTTCCTATGTTACCATAGAAACAGGAAGCATCATTTACTCTTGTAAGAAAGGTCCCCTTTGCAGGGGACATTGAATATTTACAGAAAGATCTCTTTATCCTAGGAAACCAAGTTTTGGAAAAGCAAATATGGGAAACTTAGCCTCTAAGGCTTCCATATACACCTTAACAGCCTATGTTCTAAGTGAACTTTCCCTAATTATGGCTGCCCAATAAGGAAAACATGTGTCCTGGGCAAACCTACGCGGTCTACTCTGGAAGATTGTCTTAGCTCCTGCCCCCTACTGGTCCCTCGGCCCCAAATCCACAGGGAAAGGGGCTTCATCTCTACCCATCCTTAATGACACTTGAGTGTCCTAGGACCATTTTTTAAGCTACACACAGTCCTATTTCTGGGAGCTGCCATAAACATAATAATGTTTATTTCTGGATTATAAAATCAATTTCATTTTCTGTGTCATTCTTTATTTGTATAGTTTATAAACAGCTTCTGTATTTACTATCTGATCTGATTCTTGTAACAACCTGTGAGGTAGGTGCAGTTTTATTATTCTCACCGAGAAAACTGAAACTTAGTGGTGACCTCAATAAACTGACCACTGAACGTACTGTTGCCATAGGGGGGCACCCTTTCCTTTGGAGGAAAGGCAAATGTTTTGCATCAAAAATTTAGAAATTCATGATGTCCCCCCCACCCAGATTCTAAACTTGCTTGAATTGGTATTTGCCCAATGAGACTCACTAAAATCGTTAAGTAGGTTTCTAGGTTAGGTGGTATTTCCTGGCTTAGGAAGGGTGGAGAGCTGAAAGCTCCCAGCTGCAGAATGGATACAACCTGCTAGGACATCTGGAACTCTAAGGGGTCCAAATTTACAACGACAATGGTGATGGATGATGGCCCTAAGATTTTTTTCAACTCCTACTACAAGACAGGCACCGTTCTATGTTCATTAAATATACTTAACCACCCTATTCACAGCAACATTTTACAGATGAGGAAAACAAGGCACGGAAAAGCTAAGTAACTTGCCCAAGAGCACACATCTTGCTCCCTGCTCACAAAGGAGGATGTGGGACTGGAGGTGACAAGCCCCTGTGAGGTGTGCCTGGCCAGTGACGGAAGTCCGACATGGAGGGCAGCCACCACAGGAACCTGGATGACGTTTCCAGTGTTGCCTTTTAAGCAACAGTCTCCGCCTGCTCTCTGCCAACACATCAATCAACGCTCAGGTTCAAGTAATCAGGAACATCAGCTGAGACTACAAACAACCCACTCCTTTTCAGACTGTCCCTACGAAAGCTGGGGAGGGGAGAGATCTTGGTTTTTTCGATTTGCTGATTTGCCTAGAACTGCCTTCAACTAATTTAAGAAAAATTAGAGAGGGAAGCAGCACTGGAGGAAATGTGCAAATTAAAGATGCATGTGGCACTGATGAGTGCTGTTTAGTAATCTAGCAGAAAATGAGATGGGAGGCAGAAGTTGTAGTCAATGATCAGAACGAACGGCTTTTTTTTTTTTTTTTTTTAAGAAATACAAAACAAAAAAATGGGTATCCTGCCTTTTCCTTTTTTTCTTTTTTCAACTGCTTCTATTTTGGAATTGTATGAGCAGCTTTTTTACACACTGATCAACCTTTTTAGGTTTATACATCTTTTTCTCAAGGAAGGAAGCAAAGATAAGGTTCAACTCTTGGGCAAAAAGGAAAAATAACATGATGAATGCTTGCAGTCTTCATGGGCAAGTGCAGTATGGGGGGGGCAGGGCAACTTTCAAAGGTGTTCTCAAATTTGCACACCTTCATCATTTCCCATCTCTAATTTTCAGCTAATGACCTAAGGCCTCCTTGAGATCCTCGGAGTCCACCAGAAAACCCAATTTAACAAGTTCTTGGGCATTCCATATAATCTCTCCTTCAAGAAAAGTCCCCAGATCTGGAGAGGAGACTATGGTGACGACAGGTGACATTTCAAACCCTCAATTCTTCCACACTCTAATAATCCTGACCCAACTACTTACTAATAGTGGGCCTGTGTGCTTCCTTTTCCTCCTCTGTAAAATGAAGATGATACCTTCTTCATCAGGTTGGTGAGAAAAGTTAATGAAATCATCTAAAGCATTTAGAACAGTTCCGGGCACAGAGTAAGTACTCAGAGAGCATTAGCTATTATGACCATTACTGCCAGAATTTGCAAAACACATCGCAGAGGCACCCACAAACGGAAGGCTTCTGATGTATTCGTCACGTTTTATTGCTTCAAAAAAAAATATATATATATATATATATAAAATCAGAACAACCATCAATACAAAAAACCTAAAAGGGTTTTGGGAAGGGGGGAGCCGCCCAGAATCATGCCACCTGTTGGTGAGTTTCAGGTGAGGGAGGGTACAGCCCAGAGCACTGGGTTCCACTACTGCCACCGCACCCCCTACCCCCCACCCCCGTTTTCTCTTTCTCAGCGTTTCAGGCGCAGGATTAAAGGCGGCTCTGCAAGCCCCCTGAAACTGGGTGAGGCTGTGGGGCTGGGCATTAGGGGTGCAGGTGGGTTGGGAGGGTTCCACAGCTCTTCTCAGGCTCCAATAAATTCTCCAGGTAGGAGCTACTTGCTTTACAGGGTTAAACTCAGAGGACACCGACTGAGGAATTCATTTCAGGGAGCTGCACCAATAAACCTGGACACCTGGGCTATTAACCGGCTGTCTCAACACCGCAGAGGCCGGGCGCCGCGAGGGGCGAGAGCCGGCCGGCGGGCCAGCGCAAGGCGCTGCACCCCTCACCACTTACACGCAGACCTGTGAACTTCACCGCGGAAAAACTCAAGGGCTCCACAGACAGGACCCAGGTTCGCCGGGTTAAACTTCCCCTCCCTTCCCCCATCTCTCGTTCCCTTCCAAGAACAAACTCAAAGGAAACTGGCAACGCTCCGTCTAGGGTTTCGCTCCTGCCCTCGGCTGACACTTCAACCACTTCTCCCAGGGAAGTTAATTAAAAGAACAATTAATCCGCACAAAAATCCAAAACATACCCCAAAGCTCGAGAGCTCCTCAAGTTAGAAGATTGAGGGCGCCTCTGCTGATTGTGACCATCTGCCCGTCACTGGGGCTCAGGGCTAGGCAGGGGTTACGACTGGGAAGCGGGCAGGGTCCCGCCTTAGGGGCTGACGCCCGCCGCTCCCATCGCGTCTACGCTCACCGCCGTCCGCGTAGACGGGCTTGGTGGGATACTGCCAGGTATGCAGGTAGGTGTGAGCAAGTGGAAGAACACACAGCCGCGGCGGATTAAAGTTCAAGCCCGTTCACACACCGCTTCCCCTTCCCCGGCCGGCGTTCTCACGCACGGCCCGGGCGGCCACTCCCCAGGGAAAGCCTGGGCGCTCCACAGTCCCCCCCTTCGGAAGGGGCTCCCCAAATATTTAGGAAGCCCTCGTGACTCCCCCTTGCCCCCCCCCCAGCCCCCAACCCTTGAAAAGCAGGAGCCTCCCTCGACTCTCCTAGGCGGACGCAGAAAACCCCCGGGAAAAGAGCAATGGAGGGGCCAGGGGAAAGCGGGGTGTCGCCGAGGGCAGGTGGCTCGGGGCGCGCAGCAGGCAGCGTACGTACCCAGCGCGAACAAGGCGAGCTGTCCAGCCGAGGGGACCATCTTACGGGCGGCGGGCAGCAGGCGCTCCAGCCTCCTGCCCTACCTGCGGTGCCCGAGTGGCGAAGCGGCGCCGCGCTGCGGGGGAAAAAGGCGCCGGCGAGGCAAGGCCAGCCCCCGGCGCGGGCGGGCGGAGGCAGGACCGAGCGCTCTCTGCCGCACTCACCCCGCTGAGCGGCCCGCCGGGCGGAAATGGGAAGGCGGTTACCGTCACCTCTCCGCCACTCGGCGACCGGGCCACCGCGGACCACCCTCCCGCCCCGGTGGGGGTGCCCCCCTACGGCCACAGTGGGTGGGGGTGTGGGGCTGGGGGCGGGGACGCCGCGCGCACCGTGCAGGGCGCGGGCGGCGGCGGGCGGGGCGGGGCGAGCCGAGCGGGGGAATCTCGGAGCCCCGCCGCGCGAGCCCGGCACCCGGGCGGCCGGGAAGGCAGGAAGCGCCCGACTTAGCCTCAGAGTAGCCGCGCCGTGCGGCCGCCGCGCAGCTCGAGAGTGCGGACGCGGTGGTCGCTTCCAGGCTCTGCACGGGGGAGCGGAGCCGCGCGGACGTCCGGCACCTGCGCGGACGGCTGCGGGGGGCTCTCCCGGCCGGGGACTGGGGACGCAGCCCGGAACGGGACCGGCGAGCTTCGCCCGCCGCCTGCCAGGACTTGGCCCCAGGAGAGGGCTCTCCAGAATCAAGAGAATTTGTTCAGATAGGCTTCCTACCCGCACCCTTATCCCGATGAAGAATTCTCGATGATAGGAATGCCGGCCTCCAGGGCACATTGTTAAGATCCCCGGGCTTTCATATATCCGGCCTGGGATGAATAATGACGATGGGTCTCTAAGGGTACCTGGTTATCCACCATTAGTACCACCCCAGTCCACCCCCACCCCCACCCCCCCACCCGCACCCCGCCACAGGCAGCTGGGGCCAAGAACGGGTAGCGTGCTGCAAGGGGGCCAGAGAGAGGGATGTATGGGCTGGAGCCACCTGGGCGGCTCTTTAAGGATTTGTGGCTTGGAACTGGCCCCTGGTGCCGGCATTTGGACAAGTGGAGGGCATGGAGGGAAGATCTTCTGGGTGGAGAATGGAAGACCCAGAGGTTTCTTGGGGACTATCCCAAAGTCCCCTGAGGATGGTTCTTAGAGGACTGTATGCCCTCAAGAAGCGGTAACCCATCTTATTTTCCAGATGTCCCAAGCTGAGGGACTAAATCTTTTCTCTTGACCCCTCCCGCCTGGCTGCTTAGGTTAGACCCACTTTCCTTGGGTGGGTGGCTGGGCAGTTGAGGTGGGGGGAAATCTCTTGCTGTTTTCTTGGCCTAAAACTCAGACTTTCAGGGTTGACTTTTGTTAAGTTTGTTTCATAGGAGCTGAGGGGCCTAGTTTGGAAAAGGAGGCATCAGGCCGCTGGCCTCAACATTTGGCAGGAAACACCAGTGTAGAAAAGGATTTTGAAAACACCCTAAATTTACTTTGGGAAACCATTCCTTTCAATACATTTGTCAGAGGATACTTGCTGTTCTTTCAACCCTTAATCATCTGCAGTGAGGGCTGTGTGGTAAGTTCTGGAGTACATCTTTTCCTGTGTCCACACCATGCCTGCACACAGTAAATACACACATTCTCTTTAGTAAGTGGTCCCTGACTCCCTTCAGTGCCCACCTCCTTCAGGCTGGTATTGACCTGTTCTGGTGGCCCTTTGATCTCCTTCCTAGACTAGCCTGCCTTGGTCACAGTAGGGAAGGAATCAGTTTTCAGTGCCCTTCTCCCGTTATCTAGGACCCCCAGCTAGGACTGGAAAATGGACCCATCCTCTTGTTCCCTGCCGGGAGGCACTCATCAAGTTCACAATGGTGGAGAGCTAGCTGCTCAGGCTGGCAAGAGTCAGTTCAGCAGTCTTCCCTTCTCTGCCTGCTGTGCACACACAGAGTTGTGGGTGGGGGGAAGTAGTAGTAGAATCAAACCAATGAGCTTGTCCCCTTCAGGACTGTAAAATCTTTTTAATCAAGAGATAATTCGATATCTTGTAAACTAAAGAGTACTCCAATCAAAGTACATCTAGTGCTTTGAAATTCTTAATTCTCTGCCAACATGTTCAAGATCCATGTCTACGGTTTTATAAACCTTCCAAATCATTCGTGTCAAACAGATAATCAGCATTTTCTTACAAAGCATTTAAACATTTTTCTGTAGACTGAATTGAGATCATTTTTGAACATTTATTTATAGAGCTGGGAGGAAACCTAATATCCTAAAACGTGAATATTCTGCCTTGGGCATCTTCCATGTCTCATCCAGTCCTCACAACAACCTTATGAAATAGAGTCCATCTTCCCTTTATTTGAAAATAATTGAGACTGAGAGAATTTAGTAAATACCCAGAGTCACAAAGCTTGCAAGTGGCAGAGCCCAAATCTGAAAGCAAAATGAGCTGGTTCCCAGGCTCATGTGTTGGCTTCTCTGCCAAGCTGCCTCAGTTTCCACATTTTTAATAAGGATAATACTTAACTCATTGGGTCGACGTGAGGACTAGATACAGGAACATATCTGCAGGCTTAGCACCGTATTTGTTATCAAAACTTACAGCCATTGTTGAGGGAAAGTCTCTCAGTGGATACACCCTGCCCCTCTCTCAATTTCCTAGCATGATCCATATTTTATCATTTCCACACCACTTCTTTTTTTTTGAATTATTAATTTTTTATTTTTTATAAACATATATTTTTATCCCCAGGGGCCACACCACTTCTTTTGCTCATGTCTATGGTGCGTGTGCATGTGTGAGCGTGCCTTCCTATGGGGTTAGCTTTACAGGTTCCTCAGGATTTCTGAATTTGGTTTCTCAACCTGTGATGTAAGAGCAATGGGGAGGATGTGATTTAAAGTCAAGAAATCATTTTTTCCTAAAATACGGTGTGATATTTTTGTATTTTAGCCATATGGAATACATCGCTCTCTGAGCCATGTGACGTTCCAGCATTCTTCACCTGTAGGCATGGCATCTGTCTCACCAGGCCGCCGAAGGTCCTGATTCTGTGTCCATGTGCTGCCTGATGAATATATGGCCGTCCCACTAGGAATATGCCTGGGCTGCCTTTGCACACACTTGCTTCAGCTGGCCTTGAGCTCAAGGACCGTCCCTTCTGTCTTAAGCCAATGACAGTCTCTCCTCCCTATGCAAACAAAAGAACTGTGTTGTGCTTTACTCAGCGGCTGGTAAAATCCCACCGTCAGTTTTCCCTTTCCTTTCTTCTACATACTTATTACAGAGCATATGTTTAAAGAGTCCCCTTCTTCACTGTAATCAGCCTCCCCCTCTTTCCTGATTCATCTGGGAAGAGATTGTGGGCCCACAAGCAAGAGTCTTCCCTGAATGATTCAAGCCAGCTGAGCTTACTGTTGAGCTTGGCAATCGCCCACAATATTAGTGAGTAAATGTCCCGGGCATTCTTAGGGAGGGAGTACAGCTCTGGGCCGCAGCACTGATGGGACGGCAGTCCCTGCAGACAAGCTTCCGGAGCAATGACCAGAGTTGGCTTCAGGTGGCTCTGGGACCTTCCTCAGTGGTAGCAGCAGATGGGGTGCTCAGAGGGAAACCAGAAAAGGGTGCCTGGCCCAATAGGATGGCAAAGGTCAGATGGTGTGTGTGTGTGTGTGTGTGTGTGTGTGTGTGTGTGTGTGTGAAGGAGAGAGAGAGAGAGTGAGTGTGTGTGTTTATAAAGAACTCTGGAGAATTCTTTAGACAGAGTGAGGAGATTTTACTGTGTCAAGGGATTTAGGAACAGAAATCTAAGCCAATGTAAGGTATTGTCTGAGTATCAGGCCCGTCTACAACCTCAGCTATTAGTATATTCCTTACCTTTAGTCAAAAGAAAAATAGGAAACCTTGTGCTGAATCCATTTTTACAGTTTTCATCAACACAATGGGCAGAGTGTGAATCTATGACGTGCATTGGCTTTGTCCCTCAGCTACCTGGGTGATTTTCATGGCCAATGTTGTCCAAAGAGTGGTTTGACCTTCTGCTTAATGTTTCCCACCCCCCACCCCCAGCTCTCTACCTTTGGAATGCACACTGAGTTGCATACTAAGCTTGACTCTTTCCTCCCCAAGGAATATCACAGCATGGCCCTAATGCCCACTAGTGAAGTCTGGAGGTTGATGCTTCCATGGGTGGTACACACAGGGCCAAGACACCGAGGCACTGGTCAGTATCTAAGACTGGAAGTTACCGGCTGGCTGTGACTAAAGACATCATTTTCTCATGTAGCCTGTGAACTGCCTAGATGACCAGGAAGCAGTAGAGGTACCCAGAGGATTCAGCTCAGCTGATGTCAAACTATCCCATCAAACATGCTTGGAGGCAGAAAAGCTATGCCTTCAATCTTGCCTTTGCTGCTGTCCTCCCAGCAGCCATACGTTTCTGAGAAGATGGTCCCCAGGATTCTTAGGAGTGTGGAGGGGAAAGTCCGAAATCATATGCCTAGAAATCCTTAGGCAAGTAAAACTAACAATGTTGGAGGAAATTGGGTGGAGATGATCCAGAGAGGCAACAGGGAGACAGGGAAAAGAAAACACAAGGAACTGAGGAAGGAGGAATCCAAGGGAGAGTTGTACAAAGGAGACTAAGTGATGGATTTTTCAATGATGGCTCAATCTGCCTGATAAACTCAAGAAATTCCCCCTAAGCTCAGAGCCAAAGGACAGAAGAGATCTGAGAGATAAGATTTGAGACTGAGAAAGACAAAGCCAAGATATTAAAAATCTTTTTCATAGGGTGCCCAGCAAGGAAGCTTAGAGCTGATAGAGGAGAACCTGTTCTCGAACCCTGGATGGGAGTGGTTAGTGATGATAGGAGGGGCGTATACCTCCCATAGGTCTGTAAGGTGGAGGGGACTTGGTCTAAAGAGCCTACGATAGGTGCAAGGAAAGACTGCCATTCTGTGACATTTAAACCCTCAAATTGAACTTCTCATCCTGCCTTTCTTCCCAACTCCCATTGAAACAGCCAAAGGAAAATAATGATAGGGGGAAATCTGTCATTGTTCAAAACTGAACAAGGAGTACACCCACATACCAGACACTTCAAGGAATTTCTATGAGACTTAATGCAGATGAAACCAGTTTGAGAGAAGGGTTTGACAACCTTCAATTCCTTCACAGACGAGAACTGTCTCTCTAGGGAGAGACTCCCACCAGAACCCAGTAATGCTCCCAAACTTGGCTGTGACAAAGCGTGTGTGCAAAATTAATCCCAGGAAAGTTGGAAGGGGCCATCTCCTCCCTCTTGAAGCACCCAGAAAGGGCCCAGGTATGGGGGTGCACCCAGGGCAAGGGGCCCACTGAGGGGCTTCAGATTTGATGCCTGGCACGGACAAGAACATCACCATGGGAGCAGTGGTGAGGCCAGCCAAAGTGGCTCCCAGCTAGCTTGATGTGGTTACATGCCAGGGGAAAGAAACTCTTTAATATGACGGCAAAACTGCTCTTTTGAAAGTCTCCAAAGACAACTGGCTCTTAATTGTTTTCTTCCATCCATTCATTCCATGACAAGCCTGTTATGTTCCAGGCACTGAGTTAGGCACTAGGGATTCAACAATGGACAAGTAAAGTGTTCTCTGCTTTGTGAAGCCACTCAGAAGAATTCAGCTTACCTCAGGGGGAAAAAAAAATCTTTTGTTTGCTATATAAATGCCAAAGACAACAAAGCAATATGCATGGGATTTTGGGGAGGAAGTGACTGTGACAAAAATTTCTGTTTCTTACCAAGATATCTTAGACAAGCAGCTTTAAAAAACATAAACCATTCAGTTGCCACCCAACTGAGGGGGGGGGGAAAAAAAAAGATTCCACAGAAAGTGTTCCAGCAAAGCAAATAAACTCGATAATGCAAGAGAAATAGTCTAAAAGACATAGGAGTGAATGATGAAATCAGAACTTAATGAGCCTAATGCCTGATTTTTAATACATTGTGCCACACACTGTTGGATACCAGGAGGATGCCCATTTTCCTTCCCTTCCTACTAACAGAATCCCAATTTTGTGTGATTGACAACATGCCCAGATGCAGAGGATGAAGCAAGACAATTCACCGTCCATTGTTGATGTCTGGCCTAGGGCTGGATATGTGATCGAGTTCTGAACAGTGACATGTCAGAGATGAGGTGCCTGCGTGGCTCAGTCAGTAAGTGTCCGACTCTTGATTTTGGTTCAGGTCATGATCTCCGTCATGAGATCGAGTCCCACATCAGGCTCTGTGGTAGGCATGGAGCCTGCTCAAGATTCTCTCTCCTTCTCGCTCTGCTCCTTTTTTGGGGGGGGGGGGGAGGAGAACCCTCCCAAAAAGAAATGTCAGGGAAAGTCTCCTGTCAGTCTTCTTGGGGGAGAATTGCTTCCTGATAAAGAAAGGCAGTGAGGGGACGCCTGGGTGGCTCAGTGGGCTAAAGCCTCTGCCTTCGGCTCAGGTCATGATCTCAGGATCCTGGGATCAAGCCCCGCATCGGGCTTTCTGCTCAGCAGGGAGCATGCTTGCTCCTCTCTCTCTGTCTGCCTCTCTGCCTGCTTGTGATCTCTGTCTGTCAAATAAATAAAATCTTAAAAAAGAAAAACCTAAAAAAAAAAAAAAAAGGCAATGAGGTGACCTCTCTTCCTGCCTTGAAGACGGTTGTTTAGAGATGAAGTATCTGGAGTATGACACCCATCTTGTGACCACAAGGAGAAGGTCAAGAGAATCTGAGAGATGCAGATGTAAGGGCTGCTGGACCAACCTGGACCTGTCTCCCACATCCCTCCTTCTTGTGCTATATAATTAAATGCCCTTAATATCTGAGCCACTGGAATGGAGTCTGATATGTGAAGTTGAAGTTATGGTTGGAAATTTAATAAAACTATTGAAAATAATTCTTTTCAAAAAATATTTATTTATTTATTTATTGGGGGGGCATAGAGAGTCTCAAGCAGACTCTGTACTGAACCAGTTGTGGGACTCGATCTCACGATCCTGAGATCATGACCTAAGCCAAAATCAAGACTCAAGGCTCAACCAACTGTACCATCCACAAAGATAATTCTTGAAAGAAAACATATATGCATTGGTTAGGAGTTGTGATTAAGTCATAATAATCATCTAAATCTAAAGGCCAGGTTATTACAGAAATTGGGAGGCCAGGGTGGCATAGGAGAAGGGGAAATAAAAATGTGCTTATTTTGTCCTCTTTCATTGAAGAGCTACTGTAAAATTCTTCTTTGATAGATACACAGATTCATTAAAAAATTAAAGGTAACTAGTAATAGAATAAAAATGGAATGTGTAGCATCCAAACTTCTAGAGGAAAAACGGGAGAAGAGGTAGAGAGAGAGAGAGAGATTGAGTTAGCAAGAAATGTGAAAACCAGAAAGCTTATATATGATCAGATGTTCTGTAGAAGGAAGCACACATGTGTCTGTGTTCCCATTAAACACTAATAGTTTTAACTCACTTTTTTTTTTTTTAAAGATTTTATTTATTTATTTGACAGGTAGAGATCATAAATAGGCAGAGAGGCAGGCAGAGAGAGGGGGAGAAGCAGGCTCCCTGCTGAGCAGAGAGCCCGATACAGGGCTCAATCCCAGGACCCTGGGATCATGACCTGAGCCGAAGGCAGAGGTTTTAACCTGCCAAACCACCCAGGCATCCCTAACTCACCTTTTAAAAGACAAAAATCCAGCTACAGGCTTTTAAGAAACATACTCAACAGTGATGTAAAAAGCAAAAACAATTGCCTGTAAATGCAAACCAAAAGAAATCCAATGAGGTAATACTATAAGAAAACGAAAATTTGCAGCCAAAAAAATAAAAAAAAAGAGTCTCTAAACAGGATTATTTTAATCAAAACTACTAGAAATATACAGGAGCTACAAAGACAAATTACAATTCATGTGTGTGGCAGACTGTGATATTAATGGCCCCAACTGAAGCACATTTCCCGTTACTCATGGCCTTGGGTAGTCCCCTTCCATACCAAACCCGGGTTTGGCCACGTGTCTAGCTTGGTTCAGTGGCACTTTAGTAAAGAGGATGGTACAAGCAGAGATTTTAAAATGCTGGTGCATTAGGGTTTGCTTCCCTGGAATTTTTCTGCCATCATGGGTAGAAGACAGGCAAGCTAGTCTACTAGAGGATGGGAAAGCACATGGAGGAGAAACAAGCCACCATTCCTTAACCTAACCCCATCTGGTCCACCATTTGAATTCAGCTGTAAGAGGGAAACCAGCCAACTCACAGAATCAGGAGAAATAATAAAATGTCATTGTTTTCAACCATAAATGTTGGAGTGGTTTTTTATGCAGCCATAGATAACGGATACGCATTATGAAATGTGAACATTTCTTTCTGTCTGTGACACCTCAAAAGGGCAAAAACGAGGTGAGGTCATGATGCATTTGAGTAATTTATCCAAAAAATTAATTTACTGTATCCAGATCAAGATTTCCTATTCTGCAAATATAAATACATTCCTTTCAACTATTCTTCAAAGATATTTAAGAATTGATTGTATCCTGACCCTCAAATGAAACCTTAATAAATTCCAAGAAGAAAAAACTGTTTAGACTACAATCATTAACTGTAATACAATTAAAGTAGAAGTTAATAACAAAAGGACATTTTACATACAATCACTTGGAAATGAAATTTTTTCCTAAACTGCTCTGGGATCCAAGGGAAGATTAAAATTATGTTACAAAGTAAGTGATGAAACAAAATCAAAATGTTTGGGATTCAGGCAAAGCTATGCAAAGAAAAATTTATAGCCATAAATTTTCTTTTACTATTAAGAAATAAACTAAATGAAATAACAATTTGACTAAAATAGAAATTTAAAAAAGTAAAACCTAAGGAAGGCAGAAATACAGAGTCACAATTAAGGTACAAATTAATAAATTAGGAAAAACAAAAATCAAAATGCAAAAGCATTTTTGAGAAAAAATAGTAAAAGCATGGTAAGACTAGTCATAAAGAGTTGGGAATTAAAAATGGGATAGAACATATGCAGAAAAGATTTCTTAATTATAAGAATATAATGAATTTGAAAATGAATTTGAAAAATCTCATTTAAATGATTCACTTTTCTAGGAAGATCTACATGCCAAATTGGCTTAAGAAGAAGTAGAAACTTGAAAAGACTAATAATCAGGGAAGAAAGGGAAACGTTGTTAAATAATTACTCGATGAATGGTGCCTGTTCCACGTTATAAAGTATATTTCTTTTAGCCCTCAAGGAATTTAATGTCCTTGTTGTTTAAAATGGTCCAGAACATAAAAGAGGATGGAAAGTGTCCCAATTTAGTCTTTATTTCTTTCCTCCTTCCTTCCTTCCTTTCTTCCTTCCCTCCCTCCATTCTTTCCTTCCTCTCTCCCTCTCTCTTTCTTTCAAGATTTTATTTATTTATTTATTTAAGAGGGAGAGAGAACACAAGCAGAGGGAGCGGCAGAGAGGGAGAAGCAGGCTCCTCACTGAGCAGGGAGCCAGATGTGGCACTCAAACCCAGGACCCTGGGATCATGACCTGAGCTGAAAGCAGACACTTAAAGACTAATCCACCCAGGTACCCCTTTCTTTCTTTCCTCCCCCTTCCAAAATTTATTTATTTTAGAGAGAAATGGGGACAGGGGCCAAGGGAGAGGGAGAGACAGTCTTAACCTGACGCCATGCTGATTGCAGAGCCCAACATGGGACTCGATTTAAAGACCCTGATATCACTACGTTTGTATCTTTAGGGTAAATACCGGGAGGGTATGTGCTTTGGTGAGTGCTGTGAAGTGTGTAAACCTGGTGATTCACAGACCTGTACCCCTGGGGATAAAAATATATGTTTATAAAAAATAAAAAATTAAAAAAAAAAAAGACCCTGATATCAGGACCTGAACTGAAACCAAGAGCCGGTCACTTAATCGACTGCACGACCCAGGCACCCCCCACAACCAGTCTTCCAAACTAAAGTAACCCTGATACCTCAGACTAACAAAAGTAGTAAAAATAAACAAAAAGAGGGGGTGGGGAAACTAAAGACAGATCTGAGTTGAGAGCAGAGATGAGAAAAGGTAAATAAAATGCGAGCAAGTCAAATCCAAAACATTACTTACCATGAGAGACTATGGACTCTGAAAAACAATCTGAGGGTTTTGGAGGCGCGTGGGGTGGGAGGTTGGGGGAACCAGGTGGTGGGTATTGGAGAGGGCATGGATTGCATGGAGCACTGGGTGTGGTGCAAAAACAATGAATACTGTTATGCTGAAAAGAAATAAAAAATTTAAAATAAATAAATAAATAAAGTCCTATTAAAAAACACACACACACACACACACCAAAACATTACTTACAACAATTTGCTATGACCAGAGCACCTGGTTGGCTCAGTCAGTTAAGCATCTGATACTTGATCTCAGGGTTGTGAGCTCAAGCCCTGTGTTGGGCTCCAGGTTGGGCTTGGAGCCTACCTAAAAACAAAAACAATTTATTATGACCAAGTAGCATTTGTTCTGGTAATTCAGGTAATATTTTATCAGTGTAAATAATTACATTTTAAATTGAGATATAATGGACATATATTAATTTTAATATATAATATATATTTTATATAATATATCATATACAATGCTGCAATATTTGCATACAGTCCAAAATGATCACAGTAAGTCTAGTTAATGTACATCCCACATACAATTACACATTTTTCACATTTTAAAATCAAAGATAAAATATATAGTTGTGGGAGAAGTTCTTCGTTAACTAGAAATAGGCTACTTCATGAGCATAAGAAATACCTGTGCCGCGGGACTCCGGGCTGCTCCGGCCCCAGGTTCCGCTTGACCCGCGGGGGCGGGTCCCCCAGCCGAGCGCAGGGCGGGGAGGGGAGGGCCGCACGGGCCTGGCCGGTGCCAAGATGAGCGTCACATCCTGGTTCCTGGTGAGCAGCAGCGGCACCCGCCACCGGCTCCCATGAGAGCTCATCTTCGTGGGGCCGGATGAGTGTGAGCTCATGCTGCAGTCCCGCAGCGTGGACAAGCAGCATGCCGACATCAAATACGACCAGGACAGGGACGAGCACTGGGTGAAGGACCTGGGAAGCCTGAACGGGTGACAACGGCACAGTTGCCATGCCCAAGCTCCTCTGTCTCCTGTCATCTGGCTGGCCCCCAAGGCCCTGAGAGTCATCATCTGGCCAGAGCGCGGTGCCCGTGGCCAGTCTGTGGCGGCTCTGGTTGGGGGAAGAGGGTTTTGGAGGCGCAGGCAGCCTTACTCAGCCTGGCCAGCCTTGCCATGGGGCCGGCCCGTGGGCATCCCTCGGCCACCTCAGGGTCCTGGGCGCTGGGCAAGGCCAGTCCTTCAGCAGGCACCTGTCCCATGCTCCCTGCAGGGGTGAGGCTGGGTGCACGTGAAAAAAAAGAAACAAAAAAGAAGAAGAAGAAAAAAAAAAAGAAATACCTGTGCCAAATGGACACAGATAAAATCCTTCATTTGAAAACTTTAGAAGCATTCCTATTAGCAGGCAGGAAGCAAAAAAGGATATTAATTAACATTCTCCATACAGTCTGATTAGGTGGTGAAGAACCTTAAGGTTTTGGGTTCTCATTAACTTTCCCCATTCTTTCTGTACTGGTTTGCACTAATTCCTTCACCATTGCACAGAAATGTTCTATTCCTGGCCCTACCCACCCCAGGCTTTATATTCTGTATTACTAATTTGTCTATCTCTGTCCACCAATTTACACTGTTTTGCATTATTTTAGGTTCATAATATGCTGTGTGTATTTTAAAACACACACACACACACACTCACACACTCACACTCAGGTACCCAGACTGCCCTACAGAAAAGTTTAACACATTAACACTCTCACCCTTTGTGTGGTAGGCAGTCTCCTATATTAGCAATTTCCCCCCAAACCAGGTTAATATAAATCCTTGGTTTGGGGGTCACATAGACGTCAGAGATTCTGATGAAAACTACAAAGCATCTTCCCCACACTTCCCATACAGCCCTGTTTATAACTATATTCACACCCACGTCTACCTACATTCATATGCCAAACTGTGCATATTATTATATGCCTTTACGGACACTCTGAAGCTTACGCATGGATCCCGGGTTAACAACAGCTGAAATAAATACGCCTCTACATTTGTTCCACCACCTTCTACATTTAATTCTTTAATCCAATTGCCATGTTTTAGGGGACTCTTTACAATACATCCCTAACTAACGTCCAGTATGCTCTGAATGCCGCCCCTTCTTGTAAGCATGTTAATACATGTGCATAGAGAAACAGAGGCTCTTGAGACACTACATGCCTAAGCCTTAGGGCTGGTGGTTAAAGGGAGTGACTCTTTGTCTGTTCTTCTCCATACCGATTTAAACATCCCACAATGAACAAACTGATTTCCTTCAGTGAGAAAGGCAGTGAGGGCAGTTTGGTGGGATTCAGGGTGGTGGAGAAAGAGCCATGAGAGGGTTTCTCTTTTCTTGTCAGGGTAAAGATGATCACTGGGTTGGGAGAGAGAAGTCTGAACACCAACTGTTTGCGCTGCTGCACCAGCAGCCGCAGGCACGGGGCCCCATCTCTCCCTCGGGGACACAGGCCTCAGTGTGCGCTGGGTCTGTGATGGGCCCATACCGCGCTTGCTCCCCGAACAAGGGCTCTGTGTCTGCCACCGTCCGACACAAAGGACAGAGGTCCCCTGTTTACTTTGGATTAGAAACGTTCAAGTGAAGGACAGCAAAAACATTTGAGTTTTCCTTCTTTTCAGTTTCTTACAAAAAAACAAATTGTAGTGGATTGGGGATTTTTGGCATCTTCCCTGAATAAAAATCAATCAGACTAGATTGCTGAGGGAGTCTTAAAGAGCTTCCCTTGTTTGTTTGTTTGTTTTAGATTTATGGCTTAAAAGCTAAGAAGTAGTAGTGACTGACTAGGCCCCTGAATTGTCCATTCATTTCCCAGGAAATGGGGCATTCCCAGTACCTCGGTTGGCTGGCACAAGTGACCTTTGACCTTTTGCAAGAAGCCCATACTAGGCTGGAAGCACCCACATATTCATGGCCACGCCTTGTCTTCCCTCCCTTCCGCCTAACCTCCCACACACTGGAACACTCTTTTCCTATCAGATACTCATTCAAATCCCCATCTCTTAGAAAATTAGACCTACCGAAGATGGAAGTTTTACCAGGAAAAGGAGTATTTCCGTCATAAAACCCGAGGTGGTTCTACATCAAAAGACTGTCTGAGACTACAGGGAATGGGCTTTTGAAGGCCACGGCGACGGAGTCCAAATTTCATGGACGTTCGCAGGTTCTAGGTTGAGATCCCAGCTCCGGTACTAATGGGACAACTTTCTGGACTTCTCTACTTGTCAATTTTCTGGCCTGTCAGATGAAGATAATCATAACACTCAGCACAGAGAGTCCTCGGAACCCCAGCAGAGCCCAGCCCGAAGGGACAGTGGCGTTCTGCCTGATGCTGGCTTGGTTTTGAGTAACTCCCATCATATCTGTAATAGTCAAGGGGGGTGGATGAGAACCCAAGCTG
This sequence comes from Mustela nigripes, assembly GCF_022355385.1. Taxonomy (NCBI): domain Eukaryota; kingdom Metazoa; phylum Chordata; class Mammalia; order Carnivora; family Mustelidae; genus Mustela; species Mustela nigripes. The sequence goes on along the minus strand of NC_081563.1, from coordinate 52,873,900 downwards.
AGGGGCTTCTGCACACCCCACATGTGACCCTGCCCTCAGAGACCTCTTCCAGAGGCGTGAGATGGAGAGGGGCAACGAGAGGTGATACCACCAGTTGTGTGTGGTGTGCAAATGAACAGTATGGGAAAAGGAAAGGTGAGACACTAACTGATATCCATGTGACCCTCCTTTGCCTAGTTACCAACATCAGAGGCAAATATCTGAAGGGACAGCTGCTTGTCACATTCCAGATCCAGAGACTTCCTCAATCAGCTCTCCTGGGGGAAGCTCGTCAGAGATCAGCCCCTGAGGCCCTGACTGGAAGCAGGGGAAGAGCTAGCGATCCGGCGAGATGCACAATCTACTCCTCGTTAGCCACTGAGTTGTGACTGGCCCCCAGCAGGGACATGGAAGAAAGGTAAGCCAACTTTAAGATATAACTAAGATTTGTCAGGTATAGCATAAGGAATTTAAGATGTAACTAAGATATAATGGACTTTAAGACCTACCTAAGATCACACAAAGAAAACTCCTAATACTTAAGGCCATTCCGTCACATATCACACGCTTTTCAGAATTCCAATAGAAACAAGCATTTCTTCCTAAAACAGGTAGCTGAGCTATTTCTAGAACAGAAGTGACTGTTCTGAGAAATAACCAGAAAGCCAAAGTCAGTAATAAGTTATCTGGAGGTCCACCTGGAAAGTGACAAGTACAGTTTCTCTGTCCCCTGTCTAACTCTAGAACTTTCTCTTTCCTCTCCCCTCTCCCCTATTTCCGCTTGCTTTCCTGCTGCCTTGGCCTGCGTCTTACCTGCCCAGCTCTCCACCCTCCTGCCGGCCTCTCCTTTCCCTCCTTCCCCTCACTCCGCCACCCCTCGCCGTCTCTCTCTGTTCACCAGCAACGTGAGAAACTAAGCATTCTAATGATGGTTTATTTAATCCTAACAAGTAAGGTTTGAGATTTCATCCTGAGTTTTAGGACAGTGTGTTAACATTTTACTTATTCATTTTAATCGACATTGAGTTGGCCTTTGTCCAGATGGGATCCACTTCCTTTTCCCCCCCTTTCAGTGTGTACGTCATTCTTCATTAACCACAACGACAACCACCACCTTTGGACCTCAATCTTGGTCTAAAAGATCCTCTAGGCTGTCATTTTATTTCTTACTCTCATATCATTGGACTTCTGGTTTTTGATATCTTTTTTCTGGTGGGCGTTCATATAAACTTGATGGCACATGTTTGCAGATAGAATAGTAAACAGCTCAGCGGAAGTGGGTGCCTACCGGTGACCCTACTTCTCTCTGTGTCTTGAAACTGCATCCTGATCTAAGCGAGCATGGCTGCCTACAGTGCTCTTGCCTGATCCTTGACTTAAGTATCACTAAGATCTGGCCTGCTGGCTATCAAAGGCTTCCCATGCCAGACAGGGATCTGCCAAGTGACCTGCTTCTCCAGTTGGATGAGACCTTGGAATTCCCCTGGACAGGACCTCCTAGGAGGGACAGGTTCTATGATATTGCTGTTGGATCACACCGAGGTAGATAACCAACACTTCTCTCTCATGGCGCTGCTTACAAAGAACTTCTGAATCATTATCTCATTTGATCGTTACCTCAAAATCAAATGGTGAAACTACTGATATAGCCTTGTGAGAGACCCAGAGAGACCTGAGTGATTCGTCTAGGGTCACACAACCAGGGAGGGACATGGCAAGCTTCTGAGCTCTGGCCCCTGAACTCCAAATCCAGGACATGGCACAGAGTAGGCTCAGGAAACATTTGCCCCCATGACACTTCCCATCAGCTAAACGGAAGTCACTGCTTCTCTCTGAGAAGGCCATCTCTCCAGGAGATGGCGTGACCAGCCCCAGGACCCTCAGCAAAGAGGAATTAAAGACAATGTCCTCTTGTGACATCAATTTTTCAGATCTCAGAACTTTCTTGGCCTCTTTGGATTTTCCCTGCCAGTTCAGCTGATGAGACTGCCCTTTTATGTAACACCTGCGTGAAAAAGAAAGGAATTCCCCCATTTTCCACAGATAAAACAGTTGGGCATCACTGTCACAAAATAATAGCAATGTTAGCAACCAGATTCACGTGAGGACCCTGTGACCCTCACGAATTGTGTTCGACTCTCATAGCTCACTTCATCCACTCTACGGTTTTCTGGTAACAGAGGAAGCTTTTTTTTTTTTTTTTTTTTTTTTTTAAAAAAAAAAGCTTTTTCTTTTTTTCTTTTTAGATAACAACGGGATTGGCAAAACTGGGAAGGAAGAGAAAACTTGGAACCCGGTTAGAGAAGACAGAGTGTAAACTAGAAAAAAAGAAAAAAGAAGAAAGAAAATGTGAGACTTGGCTGCATTATTTGTGGGGGCTCGAGCTGGGAAAGGTTAAATGCCACAATTTTTCCATTTGTTTTGCATTTTGATTCTGAAAAATAAAGCTGGTTTTGCCCATTTTTTATTTTTAAAAACTTGTAAAAAGAAAAAAAAAAGAGAGAGAGAGGAACAATTAAAAAAAATCACAAAAAACCTTTTAAAACATGAGAGCCAAAGAAGCTACTCGAGAAACAAGTGACTAAGGACATGAGGAATGAGGAGCATGCCTCCCTCTGGGAGGGGTTCTACCTGCGCGGAGCTTCACACACAGGAATCTTACCACCGAACACGTTCTCACATGTATGGTGGTGGTGAATGATTTGAAAGAAATCAAAGCCAGAACAAAGAAAAGTCTGGAACATGTCTAATGATTTACCTCTGTAGAGCATTCTGAACAACCTAAAATCTGGGAGACATCTCTGAATTCCTTGCCTCTTGCACAATTCAGCTGGGAAGTAAGAACCACCACCAGTTTCCACGGGAATGTCTCCAAAAGTCCCAGGAAGGTAAAACATATCTAAACATGAGGTTTAGTTGAACTAGTCCTACTCACCAAGCTATGATCACAATCAAAAAGTCATCCTTCAAATTCAATAATTAACTTCTTACCCTTAACTATATTCTCAGAACACACACACACACACTCTCTCTCTCTCTCTCACACCCACCCACACACCCACCCACACACCCTTCCCAACTACTGAGTCTAAAACTTTCCTAGTTCACTCCTCCTCCCTTTCCTGGCTCAGCCTAAATGCCATTTCCTCCAGGCAACCTCCTCTGATTCCTCAGACACGGTCAGGGCCACCCATGAACTCTGATAATACCCTGCAGGCTTCTCAAGGGTGTTTTATCTGACCCCAGAATGCAGAAATGGATGCCCTTCTGTGCTAACCCCTCCCCCCCAACTATGTTCTCTTGGGCTTGCAAGTATCCTAGGTTGTTAAGTAGAAGCATCTCCAGAAGGTTGTGGAGGCCATGGCCATCCCGGATGTGAGTGGGAGCCAAAGTGGGCATTGGAACCATGAGGAGTTGGGGCTGGAGGCACTAAGTCTGTCAACAAGGGTCCTTCAGTGGGCTTTCGTGGTCACACTTAGGTAGAGTGGAACCTGCAGAAGAATGAGCTGCCACTGCAGGGATACATGAATCAGGATAAGGGGCAGCCAAAGGGAAAGCCATCCAGCCCGAGCAATGGGGCCCCACCCCATTTTCCTGGATGGCATCCGCTCTAGGGTAGCGGGACTCACCAGAGTGAACCTCATCAACCTGGGCAAGTGGAATCCTAAGCAATATTTAATCTGACTTCGAAAAAGTAAAGGGATCTTTTATCTAAATTCAAAACCATTATACTCATACTCAATTATAATTACAGAAGAACTTCCCAAACTGTCAGTTTTATGTCTCCCTTCCCCTGTTGGAAACTTATATACCTAGCACAGTCTGCAATGTGGTTGACTCTCAACAAATATTCACTCCACGGAAAAATGAATTAATCTTTGAAAAATTCCTTGCTCTTCTGATAATAACAAATGCTCTTATCGGAAAGTTCTACCAAGGCAAAATCATAAAGCTCCCACCACCCAACATTCAGCCCTGCAAGTCTAAAATGACAAATATTGAAAAAAGGTTTTTTGGTGTTTGGATATATTTTTTTTAAGGTAAGAAGAATAAAGAAAATTTTACTAAGAGTGGGCCTCAGCCCCTTTGCATTCGGTATGTTTATCAAGGGCTCACCTTCTACCTCTGATGGGTCCTGCCAGACCACCCCTTTCTCTTATGTTCTTCCAACTTTCTACCACATGATCAAATGTCTGTAAAAGGATAAACTCAAGAAGGAGACTTGAGAAGCAAGCGGAAGACAGTGGAGTTTTCACTTTGCAGAAAACATACTGCATGGAGGTCTCCATTCTATGAGGTTTCAACTGATGAGAAAGGCCATGGTCCAGTGGTTAGAAAAGTATCTCCCGGGGAAGGAGAGGTAGGAAAGAGGGGGTCTCTTCATGCTGTAATCAGTGCAGCGACATCTGATGTGTATAGACAAAATCCGTTCCTGTAAAAACAGCTCATGAAACGTGACATGATAACAACATTCTCTGAGGTCTGGACTCTATTTCTTCACGCCATTCATGCCCAACCAAAACCTAACAGTCTTATTTCACAGATTTCGGGAAACTTGCCTCTCTCCCTGATGACACACATATAAAAATAGGTAGCCACAAAGAAATGACTTCTAGCTTTAAATGTCATTTAGCTAGCAGTGTATGAGTCTTTCTCAACTTTTTTATTTTTTTAGTGACGTTTATGAAAACAAAGAGGAAGGCAAGAACTCAAAAAAATACTAGAAACTTGGACCCAATCAATGGCTTTACTAGATTTAGGAAGAATTTCTATTAATTCTAAAGTGGAAGACATTGGATCAGTATAAACCTATCCAAGTAAAATCTCATGCAATAGAGGTCGATAGGAAACCAATTGCCCTACTTTTTGTTAAAGACGCAGAGATCCAAGGTTTATACCAAGTAGTACATGAGGTGGATACTCACGTGCCATGGAAGGGCTGCTTTCCGAGATGCTGATACCACATCTATTTGGAAGTAGCTCCTCCCAGGAAGTAACTGGTCAGGAAGTGTGTGGGGGAGGGGTGGGAGGAAGGAGAAACAGCAATTTTGTATTATATCCTGGGAGGTGCAATATTTACAAGTGAAGCACTAAGGGCAGGGGTGGGGACAGGAAGATCACTAATAGCAGTATACACCATCCACTGTGAGTTTGCAGATGACTCCTTGGGCCAGAGGAATAGAGAGTTAGGTGGAGGAAGGTGCTACCTCAGGAGAATGGAACCATGTTAGCTGCTTGCCTGCTAGAAGCTGAAATTGGGTCTGGACACTGTGCACAGAAGCTTGTACTCCAAGTCTGAAAAGGAGATGCTCATTGCACAGTGTACTGAGTGTGTGGCCAAAGGCAACACACTTGGGCTCACTGATGACCAACCTGTAGTCCAGAAAGCCCGTCTTGGTTCAAGATGAGAGAGAGAAAAAAAAAATCTGACTGTTTATACCTGAAAATGGGGCATATGTAAAGAATCCTACAGATTAAGGAAAAGTAGATAGAATTCTAAAGATCCTGGGAACAATCTCTGGTAGAACCAGAAGAAAATTTCAGGAAGATTACAACTTCAATAAAATCCAAGAAGATGTCGAATTTATTAGGGTGATCACTTTATCCTATTTAGAGTGGAAGTGGGGGACTATTCATAATTACATCAGTTACAGGGCAGCAACTCTCATAAAAAGAGATAAAAACTTCTAAATAAAATTTTAGCATACAGAACCCAGAAAATGCATTTTTAAAAGACGTTACATCATGACAAATTGGGATATATTCCAGGAATGTAAGTTTGATTTAGCATTGCAAAAAACAATGTAATTACATGTATTAACAGAAAAGAGAAAAAAAACGATTGTTTTGACAGATGAAGAAAAATAAGTTGGTAAAATTGAACATGGATTAATGATAAAATTCTCAGCAAACTGAGAATAGAAGAGAATGTCTTTAATCTGGTTAAAGTGTATCCCAGAAAACTTATAGCTTCTATTATAACTAATGGTGAAATAACAAATGTTTTCCCTGTGAAACTGAAAACATGGCAGGGATGTCCACTGTCACCATTTCTATTCAACATAGTCTCTGAAGTCTAGAGGGCAGGGGTGGAGTGTACAGCTTGGAAAAAAGCAAAATTTCTTTGTAAAGGGCATGATTGCATATGTATAACATTCAATATAATGTACAATTAGAATTAATAAGTGACTTTCAACAAGAATGCCGAATATAAGATCAATATAAAAATCAGTTTATTTCTAGGTACTAGCAATACATAATTTAAAATGAATCTTGGAATACTGAAAAAATAAAGTAAAATTAAAAAAAATAAAATGAAGTAAAATTGGGTGCCTGGGTGATTCAGTTGGTTAAGCGTGAGACTCTTGATTTTGGCTCAGGTCATGATCTCATTGTCGTGAGGTCAAGTCCCGTGTTGGGCTTCAGCCCAAGTGTGGAGCCTGCTTAAGATTCTCTCTCTCCCTCTCCATCTGCCCTTTCCCACACCATCTCCCACTTGCAAAAGTGAAGTAAAATTAATATGCACAATAGTATAATTATCAAACACTTAGATAGAAATAAGTGTAACAGAAGATCTCCAAGATCTCTCCACTGAAAACTACAAAATACTGAAAAGAAAAAAAAAAATTAAAGACCAAAATTAATGGAGAAATATACCACGTTCACAGATCAAAACACACAATAGTGTTTAAGTATCAGTTCTCTCCAAATAGGACTGCAATCCCCAAGCAAATCTTACACAATCTCCTACTGTGACTTTTGCTACTGCCCCATCAGTACATGGAGACTAATTTCTCTTTCTTTGACTCTAGATGGGTTTGTGGGCTGCACGACTCTCTAAGCAGATCAGAAGTGGCAGTGCAACTTCGACCTGGATTATTGGGATACTTACTCTTTTAGATTTCAGTTGCCATGTAAGCATTCCAGCGGCAAGGAGGTGCCCTGCTGTGAGGCCCAAACTAGCCTATGTCAAGATATCACACAGAGAGGCCCTTTGATTATGTGAAGCAAAGACTGGGTGACTACCTGCTCAGCTCCTCCATGGCTCCGGGTCCCAGGTGTCTGAGCTCCAGCCATCATACCCAACTACAACTGCAATGGAATCCCAGAAGCATAGAGCTAAGTCCTTCCTGTGTTCCTGGCTCCCAGGAGCAAAAGGAAATAATAAAATCATTGTTTTATGTCCTACATTTAAAAAAATTTTATTGAGGTATGATTGACACATAAAAAGCTGTGCATCTTTAAAGTATACAGCTTGAGTTTGGCATAAGTACAAACCAAGAGACCATCGTCATCATCAGGGCCACAGACATGTCCACCATCTCCCAAGGTTTTCTCCCATGTCTTTTTTGGTGATGGTGATGGTGATTGATGATGATGATGTGTGTATGTGGTAAGAACAATTAACAGAAGACTTACTTTCTTAGCAAATTTCAAGTATAAAATATATTACCGTTATTGTAGGTACAATGCTGTGTAGTAAATCTCTTATTTGTCTTGCATAAGGGAAGCTTTGGGCTCTCAGACTATGACCTCCCCCGAACCCCTGGAAATCGCCATTCTACTCCCTGCTGCTATGAGTTTTCCTATTGTCCATGTAAGTGAAGTCATACTGTGTTCGTCTTTCTGTGTCTGGCTCATTTCACTCAGTGTCTTCCAGGTCTATCCACGCTGTCAAAAAAGGCAGACTTTGCTTCTTTTTTATGGGGGAGTAATATTCCACCGTGTGTGTGTGTGTGTGTGTGTGTGTGTGTGTGCGCACGCGCTTGCTTAGGCAGGTGTAACAAAATAGCATAGACAGGGAGTTTATAAACGACAGAAATTTGTTTTCCACGTTGTGGAGGCTGGGAAGTCAGAGATCAAGGTACTGACAGAGCCAGTGTCCGGTTAGGATCCATTTCCTGATGCATAGTTGGTCTATTTTCACTGTGTCCTCACATGGCAGAAGGGAAAAGGGAGCTCATGTCCGGAAGGCTGCACGTCCTGATGCCATCATCCTGGGGGTTAGGATTTCAATCTATGAATTTGTGGAGGGCTAGGTACACTCCGTCCACAGCAGTATGAATCTCCCACATTTTCTTTCCTATCTATCTGTCACTAGACTTCAGGCTGTTTCCATACCTTAGCAATTCTGAATGCTGCTGCAGGGAGCACGGGAGGGCAGAGATCCCCTCAAGGTCATGATTTCTATTCCTGTGGATAAACACCCAGAAGTGAGATTGCCACATCATACGGCAGCTCTATTTTTTAATTCTTTGAGGGACCTCTATGCTGTATTCCAGAACGTCTGTGTACCACTTTGCAATTCCCCACAACCTCACAAACACTTAGCTTTTTTTTTTTTTTTTTTTTTAATTAATAAGAGGCATCCTGGCAGGAGCGAGGTGTTAGGTCATTATGGTTTTGATGTCCATTTCTCCGATGATCAGGGAGGCCGAGCCCCTTTTTATGTACCTGTGGACCATTTGTATGTCTTCTTTGGAGAAATGCCCATTCAGATCCATTGCCCATTTTAAAAATCTGATTATTTGTCTTCTTTGTTATTGAGTTGAAGGGTTCATTGTGTATTTTGGATATTAACCCCTTATCAGAGATGCAGTTGCTAATATTTTCTCCCATTCTTTAGGTTGTCTTTTCATTTTACTGATGATTTCCTTTGCAGTGCAGAGTTGTTTTTTTTTTTCCATATTGTCCCACTTCTTTATTTGCTTTTGTTTCTAGTGTCATATCCAAAAAATCAGTGCTAAGCCACATGTCAAGAAGCTTTTTCGTGGAAGTTCCAGTCCAAGAGGGCAACCTAGGAGGCTCCTGAACTCACCTCCTTCCGTGGACATGACAAATCTCTAGCACTCATTTATTTGTTCATCAGTGTCAAGTACTTAAACACCAGACACTCTTCTGCTGCTCACTACACAGCACCAGAAAAAACCTACATAAAATTCTGGCCTCATGTAGCTCACATTCTATTGGGAAAATAGATGATAAACGAATAGAATAGAAAATATGCGATGGTGACAAGTACTATGGGGCTAAAATGAAACAGGGAAGAAGGAGAGAGAACGGGGGCGGGGTGAGTAGCCCTTTTAAAAAGTATAGTCAGGGAAGATTTCACTAAGAGGTGAGCAAAGGTCCAGAGGAGGTGAGGGAGTAAGCTTTGCAGACATTTGGGATAGAGTGGTCTGGGGTAAGGGAAAGTAAGTGCAAAGGCCCTGATGCAAGAGGATATTACCCTTTATGGGGAGCAACAGGAAGGCAAAGGGAAGCAGTGGGAGGAGTAGAGAAGTAACTGATTGTGGGGCGGGGTGTATAGGTCCCTGTGGGCCATTTTAAGGACTTTGCTCATTGTTTACATGAATTGATGGGAGCCGCTGGGGGTGTTAGGCAGAGGGGTGACATGACCTGATTGATATTTGAAAAGGATTTTAAATTATTATTATGTTTAGTTAGGCAGCATATAGTACATCCTAAGTTTTGGTTGTAGTGTTCAACGAATCGTCATTTGCGTGTAACACCCAGTGCTCATCCCAACACGTGTCCTTCTTCATGCCCATCACCTGGTTACTTTGGCTGTGAGGTTGAGAACAAGCTGGGTGCACAGAAGTACACACAGGAAAATCAGGCAGAAGGCTCTTGCAATAGTGCAGGTGTAAGAAGTTTCCTTGGAACAGGGTGATACCCGTCAAATTGGTGAGAAGGGCTTGAATTTTGGAAAAATATTGATGATAGAGAGGAATGACAAGATTAGCTGGGGGAACGTGTGAGAGAAAGAGCTTTTTGGCCTGGGCAACTGGGAGTTTGGAAAAGCCATTTGCTGACATGCAGAAGACAATGACAATTATGTACCAGGCATTGTTCTAGTTGCTCAGGAACTAGAACATGATTCTTGGGGGAATGTCAGTTTTGGACAAGCTAAGCTTAAGAGCTGATATCTAAGATGTTAAATAAGTGGCTGAATATACCAGTCTGGCCGAAAGTATGAATTTTAAACCTTCATGAAACAAGAGGTCTGCTTATTAGCTGAGATTTTGTCCTACTTATACTGAAAACAAGCAGGAAAAGGCAAATTACCATTTCCGTAATTAAAGCTTTTAGGATTTGGTGGTTTCGTTTCAATCACACAGCTGTAAATAACAGATTGTATCCATCTGGGTCTCCACCCATGCTTCAGACCACAATTGTGTTAACCTCAACATTCACAGGAATTGCTCTACTGCTCTGTAGCACATTGAAATGTGATCTAGAAAAATAACAGTATCCAGTTTTTAACTAATGTGATGTTGGTGAATTAGGTCAGAGCAATAGATCTGAGCTTAAAAAATATCCTCTGGGAAGTCACCCATAGAGGCTACAGACCCTTGTTATAAGACCTGGGCTCATCAAATAAACAAGTTAGGAAAAATAGTATTATTAGTCTATTTTAAAACGTTTCTTTCCCTTTCTCAGACTTCTTCCCTTTTAAGAAAAAACCATCATGGTCAAGGTCAAGGTCAGAGGACCTCCAGCAGCCTGTGGTGGTCAGAATGGGTATGTCTGTGGGTGTTATCCAGTTTCAGCCTTGCTGTCTCTGACTTTGGAAGCCTGGTTTGGGTACCAAGGGCAATGCTAGGATTTCCTGAGTATGACTGTGGCTTGTAATTAAGGATGACCTAAATGATGATTTGGCCACCATGGAGGTTGTGTTTCCACCCGAAACATGAATAATCCCTTTCCATATTGTCATCAGCACTCTGCAAACAACTTTTTCACTATTTTTTTCACCTTTGACAACTCTTAATTTGCATTTCTTCATCTATTAGTGAGGCTGATCATTTCTTAATATATTCATTGAGAGTTCCTTCTTTTTTGAGAGAGAGAAAGGGAGAGAGAGCACAAGTGGGGCAGAGAGAGAAGGAGAGAATCCCAAGCCAACTCCCCTCTGAGTGCAGAACCTGATGAACCTGATCTGGGCAGATCTCACAACCCTGAGATTGTGACCCAAGCTGAAATCAAAAGTTGAAAGCCTAACTGATGGAGCCACCCAGGTGCCCTCATTGACAGTTCTTTTTTTTTTTTTTTAAGGTTTTATTTATTTCTTTGTATTTATTTGACAGACAGAGATCACTAGTAGGCAGAGAGGCAGGCAGAGAGAGAGAGAGAGGAGGAAGCAGGCTCCCGCTGAGCAGAGAGCCCAATGCAGGGCTCGATCCCAGGACCTCAAGATGATGACCTGAGCTGAAGGCAGAGGCTTAACTCACTGAGCTACCCAGGCTCCCCTTCATTGACAATTCTTATTTCTCCTTTATATCCTGTCACTTTCAATCACAATTCTTTTTCTTTTCTTGTATTAGCATATAATGTATTCTTTTTTTCAGGGGTATGGGTCTGTGATTCATCAGTCTTACACCATTCACAGTGCTCACCATAACACATGCCCTCCCCAATGTCCATCACCCAGCCACCCCATCCCTCCCACCCCCTCCCCTTCAGCAACCTCAGTTTGTTTCCTGAGATTAAGAGTCTCATGGTTTGTCTGGTTTGTCTCCCTCTCTGGTCATCTTTCAACCACAATTCTCAATATGTATAGCCCACTGGTTTTGTTGCTAGTAGACCATGGATTGAATTAGTCTACTCTATAAGAGCTTCAGTGTGTTCTTTCCTGTTATAAATGGTCTCTGAATACACCTTTAGTACTTTCCTTTGAATATTTTATTCATTTATTCATTGGCGGGGATCAGGGAATGTCCATCCAGTGAGTCCCATGATGGGGTCCCTCTCAAGGACACCCCATACTCCTGCTTAATGGGTCTACTTCAACTCCATAAGGTTGATTTTATCCTCATGTCACACTTGAACACAACTTTCTCACTATCCATCTCCGTTTCTATGCCAACAAAAGAAAGTATATGCATAGTATATATATATATTTGTAAATATATATATATATGCTTACTGTATATATGCTTGTAAATATATATATATATATATTTCCCCTTCTTTTTTTTTTTTTTAAAGATTTTATTTATTTATTTGACAGACAGAGATCACAAGTAGGCAGAGAGGCAGGCAGAGAGAGAGGAGGAGGCAGGCTCCCTGCTGAGCAGAGAGCCCGATGCGGGGCTTGATTCCAGGACCCAAGCTGATATCAGACCCAAGCTGAAGGCAGAGGCTTAATCCACTGAGCCACCCAGGTGCCCCTATATTTTCCCTTCTTAATCAGCCTACAGAATAATACATTTTCTGCCAAACTTTAAGCCAATATTTAAAGCCTGCAGCATAGTTTTATCTCTAAAATGAAGCCTAGCCATCCAAGGGGAAGACTAAGCCTCACAATGTCCCTTCCTGTAATCAAAGCCAATTCAGCAATGCTGGATGCAGATTTCTTGGTGAAGAGGAGAATCTGCAGCCTCCAAATCAGAAGACAGAGCTGCAGCTTCTTAAAAACTTCCCCAGTTTATGTGCGTCTTTAGATTTGTCTTTGGAAAGCAGAGCCACAAGCCAGGTATTGGAAACCCTGGGGAGTCATAAATAGTTAGATTTAAAAAAAGATTTTATTATTTATTTGAGAGAGAGCACAAATGGGAGGACCCAAGCAGGCTCCGTGCTGAGCCTGACGTGGGGCTCGATCTCATGATGCTGAGATCAGGACTCTGAGATCACGACCTGAGCAGAAACCAATAGTTGGACGCCCAACCAACTGCAACACCCAGGCTCTTCAGTGGTTTGATATTCTAAAGGTGGGCTATACTGTCCTGTAGACAATGTGGCAAGACTCTAAATGATAATAAGCGGTTACATGGGGGCACCTAAGGGGATTTTCTAACTCTTTTCATTAAGCAGGGATTCATCCTCCTCCCTCTAGCTCTTCTTTTCCCCTTTCCCTGCTCCTCCCTTTCACTGTTCACATTTTCCAAACACTGAACTCTGCAACAAATTGCTTTCCCTCTAGTTGGCTTCTCTTAGAAAGCAGAACCACACTTGATGTATCTTCTGCAAATCATAGATGGCTGACCAACCTACTCGTCTTCCTCAAACCCTTATGTTTTATTCTTTTTATCTTCACTTAAATCTTCTTTGAAGCTCTTCCTTTCTTTATGGAGGTCTGAGTTTCTGACTTATTCTTTTCCTTCTCCCTAAAGAACTTCTTTTAACATTTACTGCAAAGCAAGTCTACTGGCAAAAAAATTCCCTCAAGTTTAGTTTGTCTGAAAAAGTCTTTATTTCTCCTTCATGTCTGAGGGACAATCTCACATGGTACAGAATTCTGCAACACTTTAAATATTTCACTCCACTTTCTTTTTGCTTGCATGGTTTCTGAAGAGACAGAAGATGATTTGGTTTTTACCTCTAGCTTCTTCGTGATTTTTTCTTTAACTTCACTTTTTCTGTAATTTGTAAATGATATGCCCAGGCATAATCTTTTTGGCATTTATTTTACTTGGTGTTCTCCAAGCTTTCTGAATCTGCTATTAATTTGGGGAGAAAATCTGTCATTATTGTTTCAAATATTCCTTCTGTACCTCTCTGTCTTCTCCTTCTGGTCTCATTACATGTATGTTACACCTTCTGTGATGGAGCCATGTTCTTGGGTGTTTTGCTCTGTTTCTTCAGCCTTTCTTCCCTTTGCTTCTTAGTCTTGAAGGATTCTATTGAGATAGTCCCCAGCTCCAAGATTCTCTCCGTAGCTATATCCAGGGCTCACCACTAAGCCTATCAAAGGCAGCCCTCATTTCTATACAGTGTTTTATTTCTAGTTTTCTTTTTGCTTTTTGGTTCTTTTGGAAGATTTCCACCTTCTTGCTTATATTATTCTTAGGTTCTTGAATGCTGTCTACTTTAACCACTAGAGTTCTTAGCATGTTAATCTTATTTGTTTTAAATTGTTGGCCTGATAATTCCAACATCCCTCCCAGTCCTGTTCTGATGTTTGCTCTATCACTTCAAATAGTGTTTTTGTGCCTTTTGTTATGCCTTGTAATTTTTTCTTGAAGGCAGGACACAATGTACCAGGTAAAAAGACCTGCCTTTCCTAATGTGGTCATCAGGTGTTGGGGGAGGGGAAATGTTCTGTAATCCTGGGATTAGGTCCTAGGCTTTTAGTGAGCCTAGGCCTCTAGACTGTGAACTTCACAAACGTTTAAAATTTTTTTTTCTCTTCTCTTAGGTGGAAGAGGACGGCTAGAGCTGGCCGGAGAGGCTGGTGAAACTTTAGATTCAGATGTAAACCCCAGGGAAATTTAACTCCTTTCCAGGGCTTTATTTCCACTTTTTAGAGGTTTTCCTCACCACTCACCTTCAATACATCCCCTGAAATAGTGATTTGAGACTTCAGGGAGTGAAGCATTTTTGGAGAAATAGGTTGGATGTCGGTAGTTGGGGTGAAACATTTCTCCAAGCTGGGAGGGAAAGAAACCTTGAACATCTCGGTTTAGTTTAAACATAATGGCTGCAGGCTCCCTTGAAGAACGAGGATTAGGAAACATAACCCAAAACTGTTTGCGGGGGCAGACCGGAGTGGGGAGCTGATTAAGGGATTAGCTTGATGATATTAACATGAAAGTGGGGGTGGGGGCACGACAGAATTAATTAGGAACATATGGCCGGAACAGTACACTACAGATGTATGTTCACAGTTGAAGACTTCTACTCCTGGTTAGAGTCAACGTGGAAAGAACTCCTCAGGGCCGAGTCATTCCTTCCGTGGCTCCTTGCTTTGCCTTATGCACTCAGCAACGGGACACGCATCTCCATTGCAGGACCCACATGGACAGTTACATCTTCGCAAAAGTCTCCTCGCTCCCACGGCATCCCCAAACACCGAGGATCCGGACGTGGGGAGGCTTTTCTTGGCCTCCAGTTGCTGTATAAAAGGCTTCCACTTGGGAGGTCCAGCACCCTCCCAGTTCGGCGCCTCAGAGGACTGACGGCACTCTTGGATCCTCGGTGCCAGCCACTGCAAGGTCAGTGTGAAGCAAGGGCTCTGCGAACCATCGTATCTGCACAGTTCAAAGGTGGACCGTGGGGCCTGGCCTCTCCTGGGCGTTGATGACGCAAGCTCAGCTGAACTACGTCACACCCAGTGCTCAATCAGGAGCGCACTATCTTCCTCAAGAGATGCCTGCCAAACGTTGGTGGAGATAGCCTAGCACAGTAGCATCTAGGCATGGAGAGGGCATTTTTTTTTTTTTTTTTTTTTTTACCTTAAGCCCTCTGCAGTTTCTAAACCTGGGTTAGCTCGCATTCCTTAGAATCGGACCTGAAAAAAACGGAACACTGTGGTAAATAGTTTTAAAAAAAGAAAAAAGGTATGGAGGCAAATGCTAGTCTCAAATATAATCAAGAAATGCCCTAGGTGTAGGTCCCTGTATAAATAGAAACCTAGGGGACAGATAGGTAGGAGAGAGCACAGGGCAGTGAGCCAAGAGGTATAGGATTTCTTTTTGGGGTGATGGGAATGTTCTAAAATTAGAGTGTGGTAATAGTAAAATAGGTAAAACTGGGTAAATTTACCCAAAATCACTGAATTGCTCTATTATAGCATGTGGATTTTTAACAGAAAAGCTGTTAAATTAAAAAAAAGAAAAAAAAAAACCAAAAAACAAACAAAAAAGCAGAGCACAGAAAGCTATTAGAGATGCCAAGAGTAATTTCTCCTGCAGGATGGTCAATGGCTGGGAAGCCCAGCAAAGCCCAAAGCCACATAGAACAACTCGAGAAAACCCGTTTTCTCTGACCAAGATCGTGAGTGGGTGAAAATTCCAGGGATGCAAAAAAAAAAAAGAAAGGAGAGAAAAGAAAATTCCAGGGATGCAGATTTTGCCTTGATATCAGGAAAGGCCTTCAGACTCTTAGCAAGGCCAATAAAAGAAAGAACATTTTTTGTGAGGTGGTGCGCTCCCGGAGCCTGGGTTCAGGCACAGCACTCTGCCGAGGAAGGGGACCAGGACTCTGCAGTGCACTGGGCTGACAGAGGCCTCCTAGGGGAATTTCCAGCTCGGAGGCTCAGGGGTTCCACTGTTGTGATGAGAAAACCCCCTTTCCCCTCCAGGGCTCTGTTTGTCCATCTAGAAGCCAGGATGGTCTTTGCCACATGTCTCATTCACCCGGAAGGGGATGTTTGTGTACCGCTCTGAGATTTGCTGATGAAAGAGACCAGAAGGGCACAGAGACTCCCTGAAGACTTAGACTCAGGTAATAACAGGAACTCGGCAACCGACAGACTGCAATTGTGCCTCCATAATAATAGTAATTAATGCAAGAATAATATCTCCATTTTCGATTTCCTATTGCCACTTTTGTCCTGGGCAGCTAACAAGCCACATCTGGGGTATGACTTTATAGTCATTCTTATGTTCTTATGTTTGTTTATTACAGGCTTTATGGTTTTATTAAAAAATTATGAAAGTGCTATGTTGCCCATTAGAAAAGGCAGAGAGTCACAAAAGGTCATATAAATTAAATGGGAATCCCACAAGCCAGTGTTAACCACTATTTACGTGTGTCTTCTTATATTTTATTTTAAAAAAACAAAAATGTGGTACACATGCTTAGTAAACTGATTTCTGATTTAATGATATATTTTAGTTTTTCCAGGTCACTAAGGATGGCTGTAAAACATTATTCCTAATGCTTGCATAGGATTGCATACAACAATATATTAATAAATTTAATCTATTCTGCATTGTAGATTTAGATTGCTTCTATTGCTTTTGCTATTGGCAATGAGATTTTTGAGGTCAAAGCCTTTTTTTGAAGTCAAAGTGCATATTTTTAATATAAATGCCTTTGAATGGACACCAGATGTTGAATTTCTGGTTCAAAAATATATAAACATTATTTGGAGTTTTGATATACATTTCCAAATTCTCCTTCAAAAACTTTGTTCCATATTATACTCAAACTAGCAGGAGACTCACTTCCTACATCTTCTGTAATTGTAGTTATTATTTTCATTATTCAATATTTATCAAATTGGTAGGTATACAACGATATATCATTTTTTAAAATTTGAATTTCCTGGCCATTTTAAAAAAAGATATTTTTTTTTTGAGAGAGAGAGCGTGTGCGCATGCACACAAGCAGGGGTAGGGGCAGGAGAGGGAGAGAATATCAAGTGGATTGAGCACTGAGTACAGAGCCTACTGCAGGGCTTGACCTCACGACCCTGAGATCGTGACCTGAGCCAAAATCAAGACTCAGATGCTTAACCGACTGAGTCACCCAGGCGCCCCACACCTCCTGGTCATTATTGTCCCTGATCATTTTTTTCATGTATCATTTTTTGGTCTTCTTTTGTGAATTTCAGGCTCCTGGTTTTTTTTTCTTTTTCTCTCTCGCCATTTATTTTTTCCTATTAATTTATAAAAGCATTACATATATTATGGATATAGAATCTTTGCTTCCTTTACAAATTGCAAATATTTCCCACGAAAATTGTTATTGCTTGTTAATCTTAAGAATTTTTTTATTTTTTTATGTTGCCAAAATTTAGTGATCTAGTTCTTTTATAATTTCAGTCTTAGAAAGTACTTCCCAACCCTAAAAATCTATATAGCTATTTCTTTATTTTCATTAAGGGTTTTTATAATTTCATTTTTTACATTTACATCTTTACTCTATGGTTGTGATGCTGATTTATTGTGTGAGGTAGGAACTTCATATTTTTATAAATGGTTAGCCATTTTTCCATTAATTGAAAATTTTATCCTTTATTTAATTGGTTTGAAGGATCACCTTTACCATAGACTAGAATGTTATGTACATTTTTGTCTGTTTCTGGACTTTTTAATGTTTTCCCTAAATCTTTTTTTTCTATCAAGCTTTTGTTGTCCCATGGCTATCTCAATTAATGTTATTTATTGTAATATACTGTTTAGTTGTATATTATATTGTCTAAGTGTAAATTATTTGCTGCTTATTTCACGTGAAATTTATTTTTAGATATTTTATAGTTCCTGTAACTGTGGTCACTGGGAACTTTTCTTTCCATTGGATATTTTGAGCTAGTCATTACTGATACATAGTAAAACCATTGACTTTTTAATATATGTTTTAAAACATATTTAAGCACTCTCCTTTCAGTTCAAATATTCTTTCATAGAAAGAAGAACAAGAATTTATTCCAAAAGATGACAGACAAATCCTGTGGACAGAGTTTGGTACAGTACCATCACATAAGAACACATTTTCCTTCTGAATATATTCTCTTTCTGATTGTTCCCCTGGACTCCGGAATAAACACTTATCCGGATACTGTGTGGTATATTTAAAAAATATACACTGTTCAAGAAGATTTGCTAAAATTTTATTTAGGAATCTCCCTCCTTGTACTGATAATGGAAATTGGTTTGTAATTTTTGTTATCACTTTTGCCTTTAGGGCTATGTTAGCTTTATTTTAGAAGTTGAGTTTAGTTTCTATATCAGAAAGCCTTTATAGCTTTGTATTCCTTGGAGCAATTTATTCATTTATTTTTTAAGATTTTACTTATGATTTGAGAGAGAGAGAATGAGTGGGGGGAGGGGAGCAGAGGGTCAGGGAGAAGCAGATTCCCTGCTGAGCAGGGAGCCCTACATGGGGCTCCATCTCAGGACTCCGGGATCATGACCTGAGTCAAAGGCAGATGCTTAACCTACTATGCTACCCAGGCATCCCTTTCTGGAGCAGTTAAAAACAACAACAACAACAACTTTTTCCTTCAATATTTTTTTCTTTAAATTTTATTTATTTATTTGACAGAGATCAGAAGTAGGCAGAGAAGCAGGCAGAGAGAGAGGGAGGAAGCAGGCTCCCCACCAAGCAGAGAGCCCGATGCGGGGCTTGATCCCAGGACCGTGAGACCATGACCTGAGCCGAAGGCAGAGGCTTTAATCCACTGAGCCACCCAGGTGCCCCCAGTATTTTTTTCTTAAAGGCCTGACATAACTCTACCAGATTGTTTGAGTCTGACCTTTTGGAATATTACATTCAACTCAGTGGTGAATGTCTCTCCTCAATGTATTTCTCCCTATGCAGCCTTATATTTTTACATCCCCACATCTCAAATCTTCAAAGCCTATTCCCAGATGTGCTTCCTGGTTCCTGCCAATACCCTATGAGTTAGGTCCTATAATTTCTCCCAGAGCACAAACCGTATTTACAACCTCAGGCTGGTCACAGGCAGGTCGTCAGCCTGTGGATGATTAGGAGTGATGAGGGTCGACATTGCAAGGTACCTGCTTCAGCTGAAGTCTTTTCAGAGTCTCCAGGCAAGGGGAAATTACCCTCCTTGATAACGGGGAGACAGCTATTCTCCTGGTGCAGACAATTCAGGGGAATCTGGGGGGTTTTAAATCATTAGAGTCATACATCAAAATGTCCTTGTGCCTTGTCTCACAAATTGATTCTTTTTTGTATCAGGACCCTGACTCTAACATGTGACACCTATTATGGATGTGTATTATTTCCTTTTCTATTCTGATAGCTTTACAATTAGATCCTGGGCCAGGTTTTTGACATGGTGTGTCCCAGAGCTGCTGGAATTGTGGGGGAGGGGGTCTCACTAAAGGCTTCTATAGAAACAGTTTGGCTTATACAGCATGCTTTGTGTGTTGAGAATTGACCCTCCTGATTATATCATTTTCTTTTTTCAAGACTTTCAATGAAATTAAAAAAAATTAAACAACTTCAAAATCCTTATCCTTGCAATTGCCTCCCATAATTCAAGCACTGCCCCTCAAAACCCAACACTTCACTTTTCATCTGTGCCTTATCCAAGTCAACCATAAGGGAGAGACTTAGTAATTTTGATGTCAATGTGTATTAAGAGTTTGTAACCTTTCCTACGAAGATTGGATACAAGACAAGGATGTCCCGGGACACCTGGGTGGCTCAGTTGGTTAAGCATCTACCATTGGCTCAGGTCATGATCTTGGGGTCCTGGGTTCAAACCCTGCATCAGGCTCCCTGCTCAGTGGGAAGCCTGTTTCTCTCTCCCTCTGCCTCTCCCCGAGCTTGTGCTCTCTCTCTCTCAAATA
The DNA here is from genome assembly GCF_022355385.1 of Mustela nigripes. Classification (NCBI taxonomy): domain Eukaryota; kingdom Metazoa; phylum Chordata; class Mammalia; order Carnivora; family Mustelidae; genus Mustela; species Mustela nigripes. The sequence continues at coordinate 52,853,930 of NC_081563.1, read as the reverse complement.
AATTTAAAAAAAAATTTTATGCATTAAAAAAAGACAAGGATGTCCCTTCTTACTTCTCCTTTCAACATCATCTGGAAGTCCGTGCTAATGCAACAGTCAAAATAAGATGAAAGGTATACATATTATGAAGGAAGAAGAAAAATTATCTTTGTTCACAGATAACATGACTCTGTATATAGAAAATCCAAAAAGAGTTGATGAAAAAAACCCCTCCTGGAACTAATAAGTGATTATAGCCTGGTTGCAGGATACAAGTATATAAAACACAAACATAATATAATATACAAAAGTCAATTACATTCCTAGATATTAGTAATGAATTGTGGGATGTGAAATTTAAAACACAATGCCATTTACATTGGCACCACCACAAATTAAATGGTTTGGTATAAATCTAACAAAATACATACATGATCTATATGAGGAAAACTACAAAACTCTGATGAATGAAATCAAAGAATAACTAAAAAAATGAAGAGATAGTCCATGTTCATAGGTATGAAGACTCAATATTGTTAAGAGGTTTGTTCCTCCAAAATTCATCTATAAATTCAAGGCAATCCCAATCAAAATCCCAGCAAGTTATTTTGTGGATTTTGACAAAGTGATTCTAAAATTTTTATGGAGAGGTAAAAGACCCAGAATAGCCAATACAATATTGAAGAAGAATAAAGTGGGAGGACTGACACCACCCAATATTCAGCTACAGCAATTAAGACAGTGTGGTATTGGCAAAAGAAAAGGCAAATAGACCAAGAGAATAGAATAGAGAGCCAAGAAATGGATTCCCATAAATAGAGCTAACTGATCTTTGACAAAAAAGAAAAAGCAATACAATGGAGCAAAGATAGTGTCTTCAACAAATGGTCCTGGAAAAACTGAATGTCCACATGCAAACCGCACCCCCCAAGACACAGAACTTTCACAAAAATTAACTGAAAATGGATCATAAAATGCAAAACTATAAAACTCTTAGAAGATGATGGAAGAAAACCTGGTTGACCTTTGGTCTGGTGAGGACCTTCTATATATAACACCAAAGGCCTGGTCCCTGAAATAAACAGTTGACAAAAGGGATTTTATTAAAATCAAAAACTTCTGTGCTGCTAAAGACAATGTCAAGAGAATGAGAAGATAAACCACAGACTTGGGGAAAGTATTTGCAAAAGATACATCTGATAAGGAAATGTTATCTAAAATATACAAAGAACCCTTAACACTTAAAAGAATAAGATAGCAACCCAATTTTTAAAAATGGGACAAAGACCTTAACAGACACCTCCAAGAAGATATACTGATGGCAAGTAAGCATACGGCAAGATGCTCCACACCGCATGTCTTCAGGGAAATGAAAATCAAAACAGCAATGAGATACTAGTACATCTAGTAGAATGACCAATATCTGGAACACAGACCACCCCAAATGCTGGCAAGAATGTGGAGCAACAGGAACTCTAAGATATTGCTGGTGAGAATGCAATGAAGCACAGCAACTGTAGAAGACAGTTTGGCAGTGTCTTATAAAACTAAACATAGTCTTACCATATGATCCAGCAATCACACTCCTTAGTATTTACCTAGAGGTTCTGAAAACCTATGTCCACACAACAACCTGCACACAGACATTTATAGCAGCTTAATTCATAATTGTCAAAAGTTGGAAGCAACCAAGAAGTCCTTCAGCAGGTGAATGAACATCCAGACAATGGAATATTCAGTGCTAAAAATGAATGATCTACCAGGCCATGAAAAGACAGAGAAAACTCAAATGCCTATTACTAAATGAAAGAAACCAACTGGAAAAGTCTACATATTTTATGACTCCAACTTTAAGAAATTCTGGAGAAGACAAAACTATGGAGACTATAAAAAGTTAAGTGGTTGTCAGAAGTTGGGAGGGTGGATAAGAGAGAGATGAATAGATGGAGCACAGAACATATTCAAGGTAGTGAAAACACTCTGTATGATGTTATAAGGATGGGATCACATCATTATATACATTTGCCAAAACCCGTAGAATGAACCCCAAGGTGAATAAAGGGCTTTAGGAGATCACTGTGTGTCAATATAGGGGCATCAATTGTAATGAATGTACACTCTAGTGAGTGACATGAATAATAGACGAATGCTAGGTATACCTGGGGGTAGGGGTATATAGGGAATCTCTGTGCCTTTCTCTCAATTTATTGTAAACCTAGAATTTCTCTAAAAAGTATAAAATCTTTAAAAAGAACAAATATGTATGTATTAAGTTGATGTAAATGCAAATGTATTAATAATTACACTAAATGTAAGTGAATTAAATATGCTATGTAAAAACTAAGATTTTCAAACAGAAAATGAAATCGAAAGCAAATTGGAAAAGAAAAAAAAAAAAAAAGCAGAGCCTGAGACCAAGGCTCAAACATGATTGTTCATCTGGGAGTGTAGACCTGGGATTGGGATAGGAGTGAGGGAAGTATAAGGAAATGAATCAGGAAAAGAAGGAGAGTCAGAACAAGGATATGTTATCAAATTGACTTACTGCTCCAGGATGCTCAATCCCAATGGACAGTCTGAACTTTCTGACATGCAGCTCAGAGCCTGGCTCCTATGAAAAGAAATGGGGAAGCATTTAACCACTTGCTTTGGTCAAGCATTGACCCAAAAGACATGAACTGCTTCTTACTCTGGCTCATCAGGCAGGGTCCCAGTGGCATCCTACACTGGGACAACTAAGGCCTACAGGATTCCAAGTAATGCCCAAGGGGTGTCCAAATGATCATCCAAACATGGTGCCTCGAGGTTTTCTTCTATGACTTTTAAATTTCCCTAAGGATTAGTAGTGTAATCAGGCTTTCTACCTCCTATTTAGTCAATTTTGGTTACTTACACATTCTCCTTTGAAAATCAGCCCATTTCATAAAGATCCTCAATCCAGCTAGGATAGTTTCTCTCTCTCTCTCTTTTTCTTTTTTTAACTAACCCTTTTAGACATTGTCTAATTTGTTTTTGTTTTAAAGAAACCAGATTGGATTGAATTATCAATGATACTTTTCTGTTTTTCAATGAATTAATTTCTGCTTTCATTATATACTTTTTAATAGCTTTACATTTATTTTATATTAAAAAATACTTTCCTTCTTAGTCTAAAATAGTCAAACACAGAAGCAAAGAGTAGAATGGGGGCTGGGAAGAGAGGAAATTGGGGAGGCGAAGTTCAAAGGCTACACAGTTTCAGTTATGCAAGATGAATAAGTTCTGCAAAGCTAAAGGAAGGACAGCACTATAGTTAACAATATTGTACCACATGCTTGAAACCTGCTAGGACACTTGAAACACACACACAGATGCACACACACACACACAAAGAATAGAAAAGAACAAATGGTAAGTATATGAGGTGATTGATTGTGGTGGTCATTTCACAATAGAATCATAAGTCAAAGCATCAAGTTGCATATCTTGAATATATACAATTTTTATTTGTTAATTACACTTCAATGAGGTTGGGAAAAAAGGAATATAGAGTGAAGGCTGTCAGATAGAGGCAGGTAAATGAAGAGATGAAACCACCTACTCTAATTACACAGGAAACAAACAACAACAACAGAACTTTCCTTCTTTAGATAAATAGTTAATTCATTATTTTCATTATTATTCATTATTAAAAGAATATTTCATTATTCTTTTTAAAAAATAATAATAGCATTCTAGAATGATTTTTTTTTTCAGTATGACTTTGTCGCAAGCCAGAAGTTTTGAAACCTGGTGTTATTATTATGGTTATTTTCAAAACACTATTTAATTACATGTTTTATTTCCTTTGTGACCCAAGGGTTATTTAGAAGAATATTGCTTAATTTCCTGGTATTTGGATTCTATTATTTACTATTTTTCTTGGTAATTCTTTGTTTTGCTGGATTATGGTCAAAGAGAGTTTACATCAAGGAATTTATTGGAATTTCTTTATGACCTAACAAATTACCTTACTTTATAAATGTCCAATGGCTATTTTATAGGAATATGAGTTAGGTTTCTGTAGACTATAAATGTTGAAAAGCTTGTTGATTATATTAATTCCTTCACTTGTGGGTCCACTTGATTAATCAAAGTGCATAAGAGAAATGATAAATGTTACCACTTGGATTATAGTCCTATCGATTTCTTCTTGATTTCTAAGATTTTTATTTTTTAGTATTTAGATGCTATTTTATGCAGAACATAAATATGCATGAGCCAACACATGATGGACATTAATATTTCCATCCTTTAGTTTTTGCTTGGGTTTGTTTTGTGTTCATATCTTTGTCATCCTTTTAGAGCACAGTTTTATGGGTCACTTTATCTTAGGCCTGCCTTTTGGAAACAATATACATTACTCAGATTTCTGTGGAGGACATAGAAACCATCTCATGTCTTTCGAGTGGAAAGGGAGTTAAGGCAGAAACCTGGGTGCTTATTGCAGCTTTAGGGGAAGCTGGAGGAGTGGAGGTTGGCGGCCTCCACTGGGTTACAGAGTCCGACTTCCTACCCAGGGTGGGGAAGCTACCGCTGCTGCTACCAGAGCCCCGGGGCACCAGCCTCCCTGTCCTGACTTCCTTTCCTCTGGGCTCCTTTCTGCTGGTGGGTCTTCCTTTTAGCTGAATGTAGGCCACCCACTGGGGCTCTAGTCACCAGGAGTGTAGGGGGACAATATTTGGCTTTTCTAGCTCAGTTGAGAAAGACTGGCCTCACTTCTCTCTCCCTGAACCTAGGAAGGTGTCAGAGGCTGGCGTTCCCCCCACTGAAGCGTCTATTGCTCACGCCCCTCATGGTGAAAGACGAGAGATTTAGTTCATCTTTCTCTTCTCCTCGGACTTGTCACCAAACATGTACTGACTGCCTTCATGAATCAGAAGTTGTTACAGGCATGACATACATCACAATATATGGAAATCAAACAGCCAATTTCTGCCTTCAAGAAATGTATCTTCTGATGTGGAGAGTTAGGTCCTTAGAGGCGCTATCTTAATACCATGGGACACGCTAGAAACATGTATGTCCACAGGTGGGATCAGAGCAGCGGGAAGGGATGCTTAGCCCACTCTGCATGGGAGAGGACTAAAGACTGACCTGATTTCAAGCAGGGAGTATTTTATGGGGGGGTGGGAGGCAAGAACCCTGAAATAAGGGACCCCACATAAATAGAAGCCCTTTGCTATAACAATGGCATGAAATGCAAGCTGGAGCCAACACAGCTGAGGCTGGAGGGGTCAACGGAGCCCCTCACACTAAAGAGGGGTGACCCAAGAGAACATGGATCATCCCCACCTCCACCAACTTGGGGCTTGGTGACTCTCTCTTTCTGGGATCTGTTGAGTCTTTGGTCCCACAGACCTTCTCACTCTGCTGGAGCCTGGAGAAAGGGGTGGTAGAGAGATGGCAGAGCTGGTCTAAGGGTGGCCACAGGACAGTTGCACCCCTGTTGTTCGGCTCAGCAAAAAAGGAAGGTTCCCCACACTTCAGTAGACACCAGAAGAGGTGCGCGGAGGTGGCTAGGCTTGAGCACTCTTTTAGGTGACAAATCCCAGAGGCATTTTCTGAGGAACACAACCCGAGTTGGGGAAATGCATGGGGGAGGTCTTACTGGCCCAAGAGAGGACAGCATTTGGCTATCTGACCCTCAGAGGCCACTAGGGACTTGGCAGTGTTACCTAGAAAAGTAACACCATCCACAGAGCAACCACTAGAGGGACCTCTTCCTTGTCTCCCTCAGAGCTGATGCATGGGACCTGATGGGAGGCATAGGAGAGTTGACAGTCCTCCCAGACCCCCCAGCTCCAAGCTGCTGGGGCCACAGCTGTAGCCTGGGGTTTTCAGTATTGGAGTGAGACTATTTCAATAATTAAAAGTGGTATTTAAAAAAAAAAAAAGAAAGAAATTTCTAGAGTCTTGACGAGCTTCCATAGGGGAACTGCTACCCTGTTGGAAAGGGCAATGTGGGAGGCTAACTGAGGACGAGGAGGAGGGAGTTGGTGGATACACAGCGTGGAACCCTGCGATAATTCCCAAAGTTCTCCTTGGAATCGGTCTCTCCTCCTCTTCCACCACCCCAGAAATCTTTTTTCCTCTCTGTGTTTTCTTACCTAAAGCAATCTACCAGGGCCATCGGTTCCTCCCCACCCACCAAACCTGTCCCGGCAGGGCCTGACCTCAGCAGGCTGAATCATACCTGCCTGGCACCGCCGGGGCCCAGGCCCGCGTCCCTCTTCGGGCCCCAGCCCACCCGCAGCTCCTCGCCTTCCCCGAGGGGGGCTGCTTTGTCTTCTGCCTGCATTGGATTCCCCCACAGCAAGAAATCCAGCTTCCTGAGGAAATCTCCCTTCACCCAGGAGCCTGACCATTAATTGTTCCTGTTATCTGAGCCAGCTGGTCCTGCCTTACCCCAGGGGGCTCAGCTGGGGCCTTGGGTGAACTGTGGCCGCGGAAGGCCGTGGGCCCTGACCACACGCCCCATTCCCAACTTCCTTTCCCCGGGACGCACCACACCGCGCGAGGAGCTCATCTGAATTCTGGCACATCTCCGCTCTGCCCTAGAGGCTTCTAGGGCTGGCAGGCATTCTGCCACAGAGCTGGTCTCTGTGGCTTTGTGCCCACAGGTAATTATCAGGGCAGGGCTCGCACACCCTCTTGGCCTCCGGTGCGGCCTGCCAGCCTCGGGCCCACCTCCCCTGCAGCGCCGGGAGCCTCGGCTGACCACAGACTGGCCTCCTGTGGTACAGCAGGTGGTCGGCTTGCTCCCCAGTCCCTCCGTGACCTTCTGCCCTCCCGAGGCCAGACAGGGGCTCGGAACATGTCCAGTCATGTCTGCCCCGACCTCCTCATCCATGAGAGATCTCAGGATCTGCAGAAAATGTGTATTTATACACTAATTCCCAGCCTGCGCCTTCTGACGGACCTTCAAACCTCTCAGCCTCGCTTACATAAAGCCATGCTAAGTGTGATTCCCCATTTCACGCATCGGGGCCCTAAAAGTCCATGCCTTCCCCCCATGGTTCCTATTCTGATTTCAGAATTTCCCTCTTCCTGAAGGACTTTCCAAGGATTGCACAGCTCCTGTCCGGCCTACCTCGGCTCCCTTGAGCATAGCTACTGGATGGTCATCGTGAAAGCTCCTTGCTCCTTCTGGTCAGCGTTCCAGGGGGATAAAAACCCAGACAAACCACCAGCTATGATCTGAACATTCCAGGCTGCCTGGACCATTGCTAGGGTGTTATATGCAAATAAACACAAAATCCCACCAAAAAAAAAAAAAAAAAAATTGATAAGTAACGCAGGTATTTACTAAAGTTTTCTTCTAGATCCGGAAGACAAGATTACTTAGCATGCCATACAAAATACCCTCTGAAATCTTTTCTAAAAATGTTTCTACTCCCTGAACTTTGAGTTCTCCTAAGTTTCTTAAGACAAGTGCTCCAGATCTAAATCTCTCTGGTGTTTCCCTCCCTTTTTCTGTCCCTTCATCTGTAGCTGTCTGTCTTTCTGTCTTGCTCTCTCATTTCCTCTCTCCCTCTGTCCTGGGTTTCATCACATCCACTTCCTTGGCCAACAAGATGAAACCGTCCTCCCCGAGGTGGCAGACCCTAGAGCGATTTTATCACCACAATATCGTGATGGATACGGTCAAGATACATTTCCAACGCTGCAGGGATCCTTCCTGTTCACCTTTTAGAGCCCCATCCATTCCCTGCCAGGCCTCTCTGCAGCTGCCAGTCACCACTGATCTGTCCCTTTTTTCTGTGTCATTTCTAGACTGTGAAAGAGATGGACTTACACGGTGTGTAATGTTTGAGGATGGGTTTCTTTCACTTAGCCTAATTCTCTGGAGCCTCTTTTAGGAAACCTATCACCCTTCTGATTTGAGGACACCCCCCCAGGCCCCATCTCCTTTGGGAGTTAAGATTTTATGAATCTGGGGGGACACCACCAGAGTATAGTATCCCACAGTAGGGCGTGCTGAGGTTTGTTTACCCATTCAACCCTTGAAACTTGCCTGGGTGGGTTCTAGTTTGGGGCTATTACAAATAAAGCATCTATAAATATTTGTGTGCCAGTTTTTATATGAACAGAAGTCATCATTTCTCTGGGATAAATACCCCGAAGGGCAATTGTTGGGTCATAGGGTAGTTGCATGTTTAATTTTTAAAGAAGCTGCCAAACATTTTCCCAGAGTAGCCGTATCATTTTCCATTCCCATCAGCAATGTGTCCAGCTTCTCAGCATCTTCACCAGCATTTGGTGGTGTTACCGTTTTGGGGGGGGGGGGGCGAAGGGATGTTTGTTTACTTTTTAATTCCTGCCATTGTGATAGGTATGTAGTGGTATCTCATTGTGGTTTGAATTTGCATTTCCAGGATGGCTAAGGAAACTGAGCAACTTTATGTGTCCTTTTTAAAATTTTTTTTAAAGATCTTATTTATTTATTTGACAGACAGAGATCACAAGTAGGCAGAAAGACAGGCAGAGAGAGAGAGGAGGAAGCAGGCTCCCCACTGAGCAGAGAGCCCGATGTGGGGCTCGATCCCAGGACCCTGGAATCATGACCTGAGTCGAAGGCAGAGCCTTTAATCCACTGAGCCACCCAGATGCCCCTCTTTATGTGTTCTTATTTACCCTTTGTACATCCTCTTCAATGAAATGTTTCTCCATGTCACTTTCTAACTGAATTTTTGCTTTTCTTACTGTTGAGTTTTGAGAGTTCTTTATTTTAGATACTTGCCTTTTGTCAGATACGTGGTTTAAAAATATTTTCTCCCACCCTGTAGCTTGTCTTTTCACCCATTTGACAGGGTCTTTCATAGAGCAAGCATTTTTAATTTTGGTAAAGTCAAATTTATCAACTTTTCCTTTCATAGATTGTGCTTTTGGGGTCAAATCTAAGAATTTGCCTTGCCCTAGAGCTCAAAGATTTTCCCCTGTTTTTTTTTTTCCTCTCTTTTTTACAGTTTCAGATTTTAGATTTAAGTTCATGATCCAGTTTTGAGTTAATTTTTTAAAAAGATTTTATTTATTTATTTATTTGACACAGAGAGAGAGAGAGATCACAAGTAGGCAGAGAGGCACGCAGAGAGAGAGGAGGAAGCAGGCTCCCCACTGGGCAGAGAGCCCGATGTGGGGCTCAATCCCAGGACCCTGAGATCATGACCTGAGCCGAAGGCAGAGGCTTAACCCACTGAGGCATCCAGGCACCCCCAGTTTTGAGTTATTTTTTATGCAAGATGTGAGAGTTAGATAAAAGTTCTTTTTGTTTTTCTTATTATATCCAATTGTTCCAGCATCATTTGTTAAAAAGCTATTCTTAAATTGCTTTTTTCACTTTGTCAGAAATGGACTGGGCGAATTCATGTGGCTCTATTTCTGTGTTCTCTGTTCTGTTTCATTGATCTACATGTCTAGCCTTTCATCAGTACCAATACTGTCTTGGTTACTATAACTACAGAAGTCTCAAAATTGGGTAGACTAATTCCTCCCACTTTCTTTTTTTTTTCTTCCAAAATTGCTTGAGCTATTCTAGTTCCTTTGCCTTTCCATACAAATCTTAGAGTAATCTTGTCTATATTTTTAAAACTCCTGCTGAGATTTTGATAGGAATCCTGTTATGCTAGTATATCAACTTGGAAAGAATCAACATCTTTACTATGTTGAGTGTTTTATTCCATAAACACATTATGTCCCTTCTCCTATTTTAGATCTTCTTTGATTTCTTTCATCAGTATGGTGCACTGTTCAGCACAGAAGCCTTGTGCGTGTTTTGTTTGATTTATATCTAAGTATGTCTTTTCTTCTTCTTAGTGATTCTCAATTGTAGTGCATTTTGAATTTCAGTGTCCATGTGTTCATTGCTGGTATACAGAAATACAATCTTTGTATGTTTATCTTATACCCTATGATCTTGCTGGATTCACTTATTAGTTCTAAGGAGGTTTAACATTTTTTTAAAATATTCCTTGGGATTATCTATATGGACAATCAAGTCATCTGCCAACAGGGTCACATTTATTTTCTCTTTTCCAATCTGTATGCTTTTATTTCCTTTTTTAATTCTGTTGCATCAACTAGAACTTGGAGAACATGCTAACCATTAGTGGAACAGAGAGCTCTGCCCTGTTGCCAGTCTTTGTGGGAAAACATTTGGTTTTTAGTTAGGATGTGTCTTGGTCTGGATTTCTTTGGGCTTATCCTGTTCAGAATTCACTTAGTTTCTCAAACCTATGGGTTTATGTGTCACCAGATTTGGGGACTTTTCAGCCTTTATTTCTTCAGCTGGTTTTTCTGTCCTGCCCTCTTCCTTCTCTGCTTCTAAGATTCTAATAATATGAATGATACACCTTTTGTTGTAGCTCCACAACTTCCTGAGATTCTGCCTTTTTTTTTTTTTTTTCCAGTTCATTTTCTCTCTTTTATTCAGAGTTGCCAGAGTCTACTCTGGTATGTTCCAGATCACTAATTTTTTCCTCTGTCCTTCCATTCTGCTATTAGGACCGTCCATTGGGGGTTTTATTTCAGTTATTATATTTTTCAGTTCTACAATTTCCATCTGACTCTATCTTCTCTTTCTTTGCTACGTCTTTCTTTCTTTTTTTTTTTCCATATGCTTGAAGCATATTCATAATTTCTTATTGGGACATTTTTATTGTGGGTGCTTTAAAATCTCTGTTAAACAATCCTACCATCTCTGAAGTCTTGAGGTTGACATAGTTTTTTTTTTTTTTTTTAATCAGTTTGAGATCTTCTTCCTGGTTCTTGAAAAATCAGATGAGTGATTTTCAGTTAAAACCTGGATATTTTTATATTGTGTTTTGGAACTCTGGATCTTTTTAAGAAAATTTATTTGTTTATTTTAATTTAATTTTTAATTAACATATGATGTATTATTAGCCCCAGCGGTACAGGTCTGTGAATCGCCAGGTTTACACACATCACAGCACTCACCATAGGGAACTCTGGGTCTTATTTAGATCTTCTGTTTTAGCTGATTTTCTCTGACATCACTGTGGAGGTTCCCTGGGTTCAAAGTCCCCAGCTTGCTTATCTCTCTATACCTTTCAGCATCTTTTTTACATTGGCTTTCCATATAATATTCAGGGGTTTTAGTTGTACTTAGCAGGAGGAATAAGGAAAAGTGCATCTACTCGATCTGCCTAGAAGCAGAAATCAGGCAGGAATTTTAAAACTTTAATTTATTTGTTCCTGTCCTACATGGAAGCAAAACAATATTTCTTTTATGCAAACTGTTCTAGAGGGTATGTGGCAGAGGCATTTGAACGTGACCCAAATGGAATCTAATAAATTGAAAAGTTATTAAAAAGAGATAGTAGTTGGATGGATGGAGAGAAAGAACAAATTCTAGGAATATTCAGGAGATAACATTAACATAGGTGATTATTGGAAAGTGGGAAATGAAAGAAAGGAAGAAGTCTAGACTGTTGGGTTTAGAGCTTGGGGATTTTTTTTTTTTTTTTGAAAGGGAGAGAGAGAGAGAGAGAGAGAGAGAGTGAGCGAGCAGGTGCACAAGGTGGGGAAGGGCAGGGAGAGATGCCAAGAGAGAATCTTAAGCAGACTCCATTCCCAGCAGGGGGCCTGAAATGGGGCTGGCCACAAGACTCCATCTCACAATCCTGAGATCATGACCTGGGCCGAGATCATGACCTGGGCTGAAATCAAGAGTTGGATGCTTAACGGGTTGGGTCACCCAGGCATCCCGACAGCTTGGGATTTTTAAAAAAGTTAATATGTTATAAGATTGGGAACACAGGAGGAGGAGCAGGTCTGGGAAAGGGGAAATGGAAGATGGATTTTAGTTGTGTTGGGTTTGAGATGCTCACAGATCTTCCAGGTGGAGACCCCTGTCAAGCAATTACACCCACCCATGTGAGGAAGGACAGCAGAGAAGCCAAGGCCCGTGCTCTTTGCTTGTGTGGCCTTAGCACAAGATGGTAGTAAAATGATGAGAGAGGAAGATCACGTGGTGAGAACAGAGAGGGAAGAGCAGCATGCCAAGAAGGGAACCCTGAAGGGGAGCAATTAGAGGCAGGCGGAGAGAGGAGCGTTGTCTTGGAAACAACAAGAAGGAAACTTCGAAGACAGAAGTGATCAGTGCATCAAATTCTGCAGAAAAGGGCACAATGGGAAAAGGCCAGAGCTTCTTGATTTCGCCTTCCAGAAGGCTCATCACCTTTTCCAGAGCAGCTGCAGCAAGATCCAAGGCAGGAGCTCCAATACAGAGGATTAAGGGGAGGGAGCAGGGGAGGAGGGACAGCAAGCGTAGATGTGCTTCTGAAAGGGAAGGAGCTAGCTGGTGGGGTCTCCTACGCACTTTGTAAGGTGGGAAAGCCATCAGCATTTGTCCAGGATGGAGGGAAAGAGTCAGTAGCGAGGGGATGCCTGAAGATATGGGAAAGGGAAGAGCCGGCTAGTGGACCGAGGTCCCAAAGGCAAGGAGCAAACAACAAGTCAGGAACATAGAGGAAAGGTTGGCTTTGGGTCCAAGTCCAGACACCTGGTGCTCTGAGTCGGGAGGGATGGAGGGAAAGGGGAGGGGGCAGGAAATGAATAAGTTTGTAGGTAGGAAAAGATAAAAGGAAATTGTTTACTGGCTCCCCCTCCCCCAATTATCCTGATAAAGTGTTCTCTTCTGCCGGCTCAACCGCAAGGGGGCGGATGGAACAGGGACTGGAGAGACAGTTCTGAGAACTTGGAAAGAGAAAAGATGTGGACCATGGACACGAGGAAGGGTCAACAGCTAGGTCTGAAGACTCAGCTCAGGTTGGACACATGGAAAAAAGAAAGAAACGAATAAGATATTTTAGTGATGGTCTCTCAACGCAGGGAAAAAAAAAACCGTGAATGTGAAATTTGGTCTGTAGGACATCTATTTGCAAATACCACTGGTGGCAGGCTTGTATGGCTTGTGCTGTGTAATTATTGTAAAAAGAAAGAAAAGAATTCCATGAATTGCATCTATTTTGCTGTTTGGGCACAGAACCAACTGAGGTCAGGTAATAATAAGCAGTCTTGCTACCAGCCTTATTCATCTCAGCATCTCTTCTGCCACCCAGACAATGCTCCTCTTTATGCCACGTGGAGGCCCGGCGGCTGGGGCTGTAGGAACCCCCGCCAACTCAGCACTTGGCTCGGTGACCCGAGGGTTCTCAGGCCACGGCATCAGGGACAGCTGGTGCCACGGACACATCCGCTGTCTTGCTCCCCACACGATGGCCATTGAAAACGCCAGGGCCGGGACGCAGTGCAGAACCCCTGTTCAGTCTGTGCGGAGCCCCCAGGAGAACGGGACTGACGTCAGCCTGGGAGGTGAAAGGCCCAGGCCCAGAGAAGGCAGGCTGTGTTCCGGGCCAGGACAGTTTCTATGCAGAGAAGATGTATGGGCCTCTTTCTGCAGCAGCATTGGCTGAGGCTGGCGGGGCCATGAAGATAAGCTTTCTGAGTCGGGCATGCATTATTCACGAGGTTGCCAAGAGAGCCCGAGATGGTGGAGGGAGAGGGAGACAAACTGTGCATTTTCAAGCTGGAGGCTCCGCTGGGTGACCGAAGCCTATTTAGATGAACCCGAGACTGGTCATCCGATGAATGAACCCAGGAATGCACGGAGCCCCGGGGTGGTCTGCTTTACCCCTGGCAGGACGCCCAGCCCTCGATTAGTCCTAAATTAGCTTGTCCTGCGGCTTCCTCGCACTAATGAAGGAATAAGAATGGGCACTTATTTAACACCTGCTGTGGACATGTTCTCGAACGGGCCTTCTTTAATCTTCACAACACTTGTGGAATGGATCCAAGCTTCCTTCTACTGAGGGGCGAGTGGGGAGACAAGCAAGTTAGAGAGATTACCTATGGCCACACAATCTGAGGAAGCCTACAAATACGCTTCCCATTACACAAAGAAAGTCCACAAAGTAATGTGTTCTGGTATTTCCTTCCGCTCCCCGTGCCTGTTTAGACATCATAAAGATTTGCAGTTCAAGACTGAATAGCCTCAGAGAGCAAGCGGGTATTTGCCTGGTGGCCTAGGGGGTGGGAGAGATGTTTTCCACTTTGGCCCGTTTGGGACTGGGCGCAGCTCGTCGTCTTTGAACTTCCGGTGTTCACTGCCTGTAGTGCCCGTTTTTATATTTGTCCCTGCCCTGACCCAGGTGGGACCCAGCAGACGGGGCCTCAGTCACTATGTCCTATATACAGCTGGGAGGGGAAGGGGGGGGGGCTTTCCTGAATCAGAAGTAAGCACAAGGGGTGCCTGGGTGACTCAGTGGGTTAAGCATCTGCCTTTGGCTCTGGTCACTATCCCAGGGTCCTGGGATGGAGTCCCCCATCAGGCTCTCTGCTCAACATGGAGGCTGTTCTCCCTCTGCCTGCTATTCCTCTGCCTGTGCTCTCTCACTTTTTGATAAATAAGGTTCCATGTGCACTTGAGGAGAACGAGTATTCTGTTGTTTCAGGGTGGAATGTTCTGTATATATCTATGAGGTCCATCTGGTCCAATGTGTCATTCAATGCTCTTGTTTCTTTATTGATTTTCTGCTTCGATGATCTATTTCTGAGAGAGGTGTGTTAAGATCTCCTACTATTAATGTATTCATATCAATATGACTCTTTATCTTGATTAACAGTTTTCTTATGTAATTGGCTGCTCCCATATTGGGGGCATAGATATTTACAATTGTTAGATCATCTTGGTGGATAGTCCCTTTAAGAATTATGTAGTGTCCTTCTGTATCTCTGACTACAGTCTTTAGTTTAAAATCTAAATAAATAAATAAATAAATAAATCAAATCTTAAAAAAAATCAGGACTGACCAGGCCTGTTTCTAACTTGCACCTACGTACCAATCAACGGAGTAATGACTAAGGACAGCTTGCTCACGTGCACATTTAACCGATGACTTTTATGGAAGGAATCACAGTTCTGGGACATCTGACCGGATGCAGGTGCTGAAAATAAGGGTATCCTCGAGAAATCTGGGCCGAGTGGAAGCGGTTTTCATGGCGCCGTGCAATCCCCCGGCTCATAAGGAGGCCCCTGATGGCTTTTCAGATGGACTTCCTGTGCCGTCCGCGGTAGGGAGATGGAAGTCTAAAACCACTTTCTATTAATAACCATGAGTGGGTGGCATGTTGTAAGCTTTTCTTCAGAAATGCGGCTCGTTTTCTCAGAGAGTAAGTGTCTATGAAGCTGCCGGACCTCCTTCCCTCATCTCCAGGGCCTGGTGCTCGTCCCTGGGGCACGTGGTCTCCAACAGGCTCTCTGTGCAGACCATAGTGACCGTGCCCTGCAGCCTGGGTGGGATCCCCCCAACCAAGGCTCCAGGTTACTGACGGCTGCTTGGGACTCCCCGCAAGCCGGCCGTTCCTCAACCAGCCTCCTCCCCGCCAACGGAAACGTTTACACCTGCACCTGTCAGCAGCTCTCTTATTTCTTCCCTGCTTCTTCCCTCCTTACTTAGATAATGTCCTTCCCAACCCTCTCCATTAATGGGAATAATCCCTTAGCATATTCATTCCTTGTAAGTCGCTACTCTGTGTGTCCATGTCTTCAGTCTCTGCCCAGAGCCTTCTTTCCACCTCCTGCCTTGAATAGCTCACTCTCCAGAAAGCTGGGGCCTGGCCCCCCCAGGTGTAATCTGGGAGGTTGGAAAACCCATCTGCAACATGACATCTCAGAAGGGCTAGGTCCCCGGCTCATGAGGCATTTTGGTGGGTGGACCTGAGAACAGTTTCTCAGGGGCGTGTGCCCCTAGTGTGGCACAGGGAGGTAGGCAGGAGGGCTGACCCAAATAGGCCCAGGCCTTGGGACAAGGAGGGTAAAGGTCGTTAGACCCTCACCTCAGTAGCCGATGCAGCTGGGGAGCAAGAGCAGGTGGAGAACTCATGGACAAGGTGCCCCACAGCAGAGCCATCGGGCTGGAGGATGGCCAAGGACCAGTCCCACACCTCCCCTTCAAGGGCACCACCGTGTCATTGGCAAATACAGTCTTACTTCCTCCTGTCCAAGCTGGATACATTTTATCGATTTTTTTTTCTCCTCTCATTGCCCTTACTACAGCTTCCAGAACACTCATAAATAGAAATGAGGAGAACAAACATCCTTGCCTTCTTCCTGATCTCAGCGGGAAAGCTTTCAGTCTTTCTCCATTAAATACGTTGTGAGCTATGGAATTTTCAAAGATGCTCTTTACCAGCTTGAGGAAGTTCCTATCTGTTCCTAGACTATTGAATGTATTTATCATGGAGAGTGTTGGATTTTGTCAAATGCTTTGTCTGCATCTACTGAGATAATCATGTGAGTTCCCCCCTCTTTATTCTACTACTCTGGTTTATCACATTGATTAGTTTTTGTATGTTGAACTTACCTTTCATTCCCGGAATAAATCCACTTGTTACACTGCTCGGCTCTCCGTGCAGGTGAAATCTCTTATCCCAGTTAGGCCACCCTTGCTAAGCATCAGCTGGAGGTCAAGGTGTCCATGAATCCCCCCACTTCCCTAGTTAACTAAAAGAAGAGGATCCTCCTGGGGGAGGAGCCAGGTATGAACTACATACGGCCCGCCACATTCTGAGTCCATCCTACTCATCTGGTATGAAACTTGTTTGGGGGGATATTCTAGTAACTCAGCAGACTGGCATAATTAGCCTGTTTTTAGATGCCTGTCCCAGCTGGACAGGTCAGGCTGACATCCCTTCTGGAAGCCAGGCAGGAAAGCTTGGGCTGTGTTACAGCTTCCAGGTTTGTAACTCCAGCTCGTGCCCAGAGAGACAGAAAGGAAGTGCTGAGCCGGATACTCCGATACTCCGCAGGGCTCCCTCCCAACAGTCGGTCTGGCCTCTGGGCATGGGACAGGATTCCACCTTCTTCTCTGTGAAACTGGCCCAGCCTGCCTGTGAGCCATTGCCCCCCAGACAGGGCAGAGCATAGTTCATCTTGGGCTCACCAACATGGAATGCGGGGGGCTCTCCTTGCTTTCCTCCTCACCCCACCCCCCCATGCTACTTGGTCTCAAAGAATTGAAGAACCAGGGAGGGAGCCCCTTCCTCCTCACAGAGCTTAAGCGTTTCCCAGGTTTGAGTCCTCCAAACCCTACGGTCCTAAACCTGGAGGCCACAATGATAAAAAGACAAAACCTCCCTTTTCAGACACTGACTGTGAGGGATGGACTTAAAGTGTAGTAGTTGCCGTGAAACGCCCATTTTGTCTGTCCATCAAATGGTATGAACCATCTCTCAAGTATCACATTTTCTAGAACAGAAGTTAGGAGACAGGGAGGTGACAGGTTACACTGTATCCTTCGGGACAGGTGCACAGGGCACAAGACAGCACCACCTTGCAATATCCAGCAGACGCTGTAGTTGCTGGCAAAGAAGGGGCCATATCTGCTGGAAGGTGATGACTTGCCAGAGAGTTCCGGGGAAATAGGTACGGAGAGTCTTGGAACCATTTACAGAATTCTAAATCCAGCCCCAGTGCAGTGCTTGCCTTAAGTAAATCATAGATTGGCTTAGGGCATCTGTTTTTTACATTTTGGAAAAGGGCTCTAAGATACCTACTCCTTGGATGTGCACCGAAGTATTTAATTAATGTTTGCAAATCACTTTGAGATGCAGTTTGTAGGGCCCACAGCCAAAAACAAAGCCCACTTGTTTAGGTTGGCAGCAAAAAGGTTAAGCACTCTTTACTAATTAACACCCTATTAGTATAACAGCAATATCCATGTAGAGTTACTCAAGATTATGTTTATTTTCATCACTTGGCTTCGGTTGGTTTCCAAACTAAGAAAACTGGAACTTACCTGATGGTGTGAAGTAATGAATTTACTGAAACCTTCCTTCAAGCCAAACTCAGCCGACTGAGAAATATGCTAAGATGGGCCTGTGCCAGGAAATGCCAGTCAAGCAGGTGCCTGTTGGGGAACAGTGATAATCAGAAACCCTGGGTAAACGTTTCCCAAACCAAAGCTCCCTGGGACTCCAGCTTACACTTCCTGGAAAGAGCGTGGGCGCGGTGAGAGTGCCCTCTGCTGGCAACAAGGAAGATTTCCGGCGATTTGCATGCCAACTTCCAGGAGTCTGGGGAGGAGGAATGGAGAAACTTTGAAAAGTTCAAGGAATGTTATTAGGCCTGTCTCCATTTTTATAATGGCAGTGAAGTCCCACATAACCATTGTGAGCAAGTAAAACACACAAATGCAGGCCCTGATATAGAGTATACCTGGAAAAGTTTAAAAGGGCCCTAAGGCAGGGGGGAAATTGATGAGAAGGGAGGGAAGAGGCAGCGGTGACACCTGCAGCAGATGAGCGAGGATGGGACCCAGCCGCTCACCCTGGTAACAGGGGAGAAGGCAGAGTGAAGAGCCTGGGAGGTGAGATGTCACAGTAGGAGTTGGCAGAAGGTTTCTTTTGAATTTACCAGTGAAATGGGAAGCAAATGCATCAGCTGAGAGTGAGTTTTCAGGAGGAAGAGGGAAAAGTTTGAAACAGTCTTTTAGAGAAGGACAGAATGATTACACCCGGGGTGGGGGGACCGGAGTAGGACCTGCCCAGCTGCAGTAAAGGAAACGCAGTCATGAATTTCAAGTGCTATCTGTGGAAAAGCCACTTCTGCTTAGGATGCAGGAAGGGGGACAGTTGTCACCCATCCTAACCTATTGCGCAATCACTGTTTTTCTAGAAACCATCAGAAAGCTGAGATCACAAGGCAGCAAAACTTTTTTAGCCCTTTTGCCAAGAGGTCAATTTTGGGAAGCCTAGCATTTTCCTTCAGGCCCGAAACTATAGACCTCTAAATATACTGAATTTACTTCCAGGGACCAACTAGGACTTCAGGCGGGGTCCCAGTGCTGGTGAGCAAAGCTCTCCATGAGGGCATCTGGGAACCCCCAGCTTAGGTCTGGTGATCTACATGCTAATCCCAAAGAACAGCACACTCACAGCTGAGCCCTGCCAACCCCGCCAATCGTCCAGCCAGCACACCCACTCCTAGCAGAGACCCAGGCAGAAAAACAGCCGCACCCCCAAGTAAGCAAGGAAGCCCACAGCCACTCTGCGAGAAAAGCAACACTGTTTCCCATTATTAAGGGGGAACTGACAATCACCAGCTAGAAGACAGACACCTGAATCTGGAACAACAAAGACACACAAACAAAATCACTCCAGAAGAAACAGGTTAACGCAGAGAAGAGAAGAAAACATAAAAGCAACCCTCTAATTAATGTCCTCAGAGTTTTTGAGATGTTGTGTGGATATGAATAAAAAGAAGAGCAGGGTGCTATTAAAAAGAAACTATTAGAAAATTATTTAGAAAAAGGTTAATAGAACAGTTGGAAGATGAAGTCCAAGCAATTTCCCAGAACATAATGCCAAGATCTGGAAACCTGAGAGAAAAGATAAAAGGCCTGGAAGTGTCAATCCAGAAGTCAATTACCTGACCCATAGACCTTCCAGAGGAAAAACAGAGAAAGTGGATCAAAAAAATAATATATTTACTTCCCCAAGGCTCAAAAGAAACATAATTTTCAGATTTTAAAAGTTTAAATAATATTGTCACACACATCTTCAACAAATTTCTACATTCTGAAGAAAGGGTATATCCTAAAGCCGAGAGAGGGAGTAGGACAGGGGATTGGGGGTAGCGGGTGGGGAGGGAGAGGGAGGAATGGGACGGGGAGAGAGGGGGAGGCAAAGAGACATTTTTTTTTTTAAGATTTTATTTATTTGTTTGACAGATGGAGACCACAAGTAGGCAGAGAAGCAGGCAGAGAGAGAGGAGGAAGCAGGCTCCCCGCCAAGCAGACAGCCCCATGATCCTGATCCCAGGACCCTGAGATCGTGACCTAAGCCAAAGGCAGAGGCTTTAACCCACTGAGCCACCCAGGTGCCCCGCAAAGAGACATTCTTTAACAATCAGAAATCAAGGGCTCCTAGGAGTCTCAGTTAGTTGAGTGGCTAACTCGATTTCAGCTCAGGTCATGATCTTGGGGTCCTAAGATCAAGCCCTGTGTAGAGCTCCATACTTAGCAGGGAATCTGCTTGAGGATTCGCCCTCTGCCCCTCCCCCTGCTCATACTCTTTCTCTCAAATAAGTCTTTTTAAAAAATCAGAAATCCGATTGTCATCAGGCTTCTTATCAACCACTGAATTTTAGAAGACAATGGATCCAATTCCTTCAAAGTTCTAAGGAAAAATTATTTTGAATCTAGAATTCTAATCAAATGTGGAGCTGACGGGCGCCTGGATGGCTGAGTCTGTTCAGTGACCAACTCTTGGTTTCCGCTCAGCTCATGATCTCAGGGGCCTGGAAGGGAGCCCCCAGCAGGCTCTGTGCTCAGTGTGGAGTCTGCTTCAGATTTTCTCTCCCTCTCCCTCCACCTTGCTCACTCGCTCTCTCTCTCGAATAAATAAATAAAATCTTGTAAAAAGCGTGAGGCTGAAATAAACTGTTTTCAGAAATCCAAAGCAAATGAGGTATGGCTTCGGGGAAAAGACACCCAGCAGGTCTCCAATCATGGGGACTATAATTGAGATGGACCCACTTTTGTGCTTCAAATCTGTAACTCATTTGTCAGCCAGTGACGGACTGTAATGGAGACACTGAGGCAAACCTGCTTCTGGGAGACTGGGGACTCTTTGGTGTCTCTGCCAAACCTTTCCTTTGACTCAGTGGCTGTCTAGGACACTCTATCCCACCTTCTCAACCTCTCTCCGTCACTTAGCATCCCACCTGCGTCACCGTCTGATAACCCTCCAGACCTTGCCCAGCTCCTTCGCTGTCCCTCATGCAAGTACATTTAATCCCACCTTGGAACCTCCTAACATTTAAAATGTTAAGGATTATAGAGAAAATTGAGATCGGAGATGCAGACAGAAGAGGTCCAACATGCACGTAATTGAAGAAGAAAACCAAAGCAATGAACCATAAGTATTTTGTTAAATATTTGGACATGTGGAAAGGGAGTGATGGCATATGCTCTAGTCTCTGGTGTTGACAAATACTTTCCAAAATTCTGAGCATGCCCCAAAGCCCTCTTTGGCTTTGAAGCCATGTGATCTTGAATTGGAATCTTTGTCTCTTCCAGTTACTACAAGAGATCTCAGCAGATAGCCTAACATCTCTCTGCCCTGCTGTTCTCATATGGATAGCATGCCCCTAAATACCTACCACATAAGAATGTGGTGAAAATCACACGAGAATGGTCCACAGTGCTTGATAGTAACAGGCAGAATGAACAAAGATCTAATTTAACTAGTTGGAGCAGATCCGGCTTTGTCTTTTGGTAACTAAGTCTTAGAGTAAATATAGTAACATTTTCAAGTGAGACCATGTACAGATTTGGAACCAAATATAGGGGCTTGAATCCCAGCTTCATCACTTACTGACTGTGAGGCCTTACATGACAGCTCTGTGCCTCGTTTCCCCATTTGATAAGGATAGTACTTATCTCTTAGAGCTGGTATGAAAATTCAATGAGTTAGTACATGGGAGTATTTAGATGACTGCCTGCATCACAATAAATCCTAAATGTCAGCTGTCATTGGGTTTGGATAATTAGCTTTGAGACCCTCTGGGTCCAGGTGCTTGACTGAATAGAATATATGTCTAACATTTCTCCCCAGTAAAGAAACTTTAAAACAAAATAGAACGTAAACTCATGATGATAGGAAGAACAGGAGACAAGAGCTACAAAATTGTAAAGCTGGAAAGCAAGGGGTGAATGGGAGGTGAATTAGCAGAGCCAACGAAGCTGAATGTTAAGCTGTCCACGGAGAACCTGAGCATCACACCTGACTCCTCCACGGAACCTCTGAAGGGCTCAGAAATGGGTCACATTGAGCACCTTCAGAACAAGGGGTAAAGGAGGGGCTCAAACAAGAAGCCGGGGGTGGGGTGGAGGTGGAGAGCTGTCGAGGAGTAATTAGATTTCTTCCTTACTCCTCACTTCCTGTGGCTGCCCTTTTCCCCACCCGGCATCAGACTGAAAGCTTTTCTGCAAAGAGGGAAGCAGAGGCCTGTGTGCTGCCCAGAAAATAGGCTTCTGGGGCGGGGGTAGAGGTTGGACATGTAGGCTCTTCTTGGGGGATCCTGGCCAGTCCAAGAAGGAGACTGAGTTGGAGGGGCCCAGTACACAACCCTTTAGACCAGGACAAGCTCCAATCGGCCTGCACATGGTCAGGACATCCAGTTAGTCGATTTTTTAGAGCCCAATCTTAGTCAAGAGTAGACAGCCAAGGCTTGTCAGACATTGAGAAATTTCTCTGGTGTGGAATAAAGAGACCCGACAAATAAACAATGAAAGCGAATCTAGGGGTACCTGGGGTGGCTCAGTCTGTCTGACTCTTGATTTTGGCTCAGGTCATGATCTCAGGGTTGGGAGATTGGGCCCTATGTCAGGCTGTGTGCTGGGTGTGGGGCCTGCTTAAGATTCTCTCTCTTCTCTCCCTCTGCCCCACCCCACCCTCTAGAATCTAGAGGAAGTGGAACAAATGCAAATTGAAGAAAACTTCTTTTTTAAAGCTATCATTAGTACTCCTGGAGAACAGGGGGGATGACATCGATGAAGCACGAATTATGTGTCAAACACTCCTGAATAATAGCAAAAAAGGCTCTTGAAAATTAAACGGGGACGGCAGAAATAATATACTCGGTAGAAGAACCAGAAGCTACATGGGAAGAAATTTCCTGAGAAATGGAGCAAAAGGAAGAGAGAAATAGAAATTAAGAGAAGTGACATAAGTAATTAGAGGGTAAGTATAAAAGATCCAAAATCTGACCAAGAGGAATTTCAAAAGAGAACAGAGGAGGTAAGGAGACTAGATCATCAAAAATATTTTAAGAAGATTCCTCAGAACTGAAGACCATGAGTTCTTGTTGGATTAAAAATAAATCCACGTGAAGGGGTATCATTGTGAAATTTCAGAACAAAGACAAGATCCTACAAGTTTCCAGACAGAGAAACTAAATCACGTATAAAAGAATTCAAATGGTTTTGCACTTCTTAGTAGCAACACTCGCAATGAGAGGCCAGTGGAGAGATGTCCCCTGAATTATGGAAGAAATTCCAAACTGAAAAATCATTTCCAACTTAGAATTCTAGAGTCAGTTGACCATCCAGGAAATGTGGGTACAGACATAATTAAAGCCATCTTTGCATTCGAAAACTACCTCCCAGGCACCCGCCTCTCAGGAGGCCACCGGAAGTGAAGCAAGAAAGAGAAGAACATGGGATAAAGAGGGTTAATTTCAACCTAGAGAAGAAATCACTAGAAATACAGAGAAGGGAGATCCCAGAGTGACAGCGGTGGACCAGGTGATCAGGCAGGTGTACTGTCCCGATGGGAGCAGGCTCACTCATGGGGCACGTGTGATAAGCACACCTGTGCTCTCCACTGCTGGGCCATCTTCTTGAGCGGATGAGGCTCCTGGAGCATGCGGTCCATTCCAACAAGCTATTAAACTAAAAAGAGAAAGACATGGAGGAAATAGAAAAATCCAACCCAAAGAGAAAGGCAAGAAAAAATTCAGGGATGTCAGCAAAGAGAAGCCAGCCCCAGAAAGGCAGCTATGCAGCAGTCTAGAGACCAAAAACCAGCCCGGATGGGAGGTAGCAGGTCTTCACCAGGGATGGTTCCAACAGTAAAAGACAAAAAAAAAAAAAAAAAAAAAAAAGGAAAGAAAGAAACAACTAAATTGCCTGATGTTTGTTGAACTTGTAGAAAAATGTTGAAACTTTTGGAAGTTATAGGGTGAACTGACAGTTAAGCATGAAAAATTCAGTAAATTAAAAAGCAAGGCAAGGGTGCCTAGGTGGCTCAGTAGGTTAAGCCTCTGCCTTCGGCTCAGGTCGTGATCTCAGGGTCCTGGGATAGAGCCCCACATCAGGCTCTCTGCACAGCAGGGAGCCTGCTTCCTCCTCTCTCTCTGCCTGCTTCTCTGCCTACTTGTGATCTCTCTCTCTTTCTCTTAAAAAAAAAAAAAAAAAAAGACAAGGCAATTATTAACTACAGATAAAACAAGAATTAAGAAAGGAAATGTAATTGGAGCACACTACAGGGCCGCGCAGTGAATAATATTTGTCCTAGGCAGACAATGTAAACAGAGACTATTGATTTAAAAACTGTAATCTACACGGGGAGGAGGAGGGACAGGAAACAGAGGGATGGGGATGAGGGTGTCAGAGCACTAGATCCTCATCTACTGTAGGAGGAAGTCAGCGGACTGCATCTAGAACTGATCATAGAAAAGACAACACTGTATACTTGTTTTTTAGAAACATGGGGATGAGTAAAGCTGGGGAAGCAGAAGTTGACCGCAGTGGCCTCCAGGGGGAGGACCATGTGGCCTGTGGAGAGCAGGAACAGGGAATCATATTTGTTGTAAATATGTTAGTTCAGGGACACGTGGGTGGCTCGGGTCATGATCTTAGGGTCCCAGGATCGAGTCCCGCATCTGGGCTCCGTGCTCGGTGGGGAGTCTGCTTCTCCCTCTCTCTGTGCATGCACTTTCTCATTCTTTCAAATAAATAGAATCTTGAAAAAAATATATGTGTTAGTTCAGTTTGACCTCTGAAACTGTGCACACTGCTAAAAATTAGTTTTATAAGTGGATTAATTTCTCCGAGCGCCTTTGCTTGTAGGTCTTTTGGAGGCCTCCGAACTGTTCTTTCGAACAGGCTCACCTTCCCTTTGAAAGACAAGGGCTCCCCCCCCCCTTGAGCCCCGCCCCCCCCCCCCCCCCCCCCCCGCCACCCCACCCTGAGCCCGGCAGGGAATCTACTCAGAGACCATTAACCAAATGAACAGACTGACCTCCTCATCTCAGAACAATCCTTAAAGCACTGTGGGAGCCGAAGGGGTCCTCGTGCACCGTGTGTCCCACCACCTCCTACTGCAGAACCCCTGACAGGAGCCGGCCTTGCTCCGGTCACAAAGGACCACAAGCTGCGTGGAATTAAACAACAGAAATGTATCATCTCGTGGTTGTGGAGGCTAGAAGTACGACGACATCGAGGTGTAGGCCTGGCCATGCTCCTTCCAGAGGCTTGAGGGAAGGATCCTTCCTTACCTCTCCCCGCGTCTGGTAGCTCTGGGCGCTCCTCAGCTCGTGAAAGCCTGGCCCCTGTCTCTGCCTCTGTCTTCACATGAGGGTCTTCACGTGGCTTTCTCCCCACATCCCTTCACATCTTTGTTTTATAAAAACACAAGTATATTGGATAAAAGGCCCACCCTACTCCAATATGCCTTCATCTTAACAAACCACCTCTGTTACCAACCCTATTTCCCAATGAGGTCAGACTCCCAGGCAGTTAAGGCTTGAACATACCTTTGGGCAGGAGACGCGTACAACTCATGACAGCATGGAAAATAGAATTTCCATTTTCTAAAGCACGTTTACTACTAGATGGCCTGGTGGCCCCTCTGCCCAAGTGGGGCGGCCCGGTCCACCAGCTCCCACCCAGGTAAGACAGTTCCTCCAGCTTGCTGAGAGGGAAAACTTGAATATTACTTCAGTGTGAGATCGCATTTTAAAGGAGCCTCTTAAACACCAAAGAGTCCTTTGAGAGCTAAATAAATGGAATCACTGATTCAATGAGAGACAGATTTTTAAACTTGGTAAAAGGCAGTGGGGGTGATATTTGAGAAAGTGTCCTTTCTGGAAGGCCTCCATTACACTTTGTGAGTTTCTACCCCTGACTCATGAGCTCAGACGTGAAGGCAGGTATCTGGGGACAGAAAGGCTCGCCCTCGTCTGAAAGGGTAGAACTTCCCTTCTACTTCCCCATACTCTGGGGTCCAGTAGTGCCTGGGAGGTCGGGGAGCGCAGGTAGCCACAGGATGCTTCCCAGATGCTCACCTTTGTCCTGTCATGTGTGGCCTGTGCCTCTCCTGCCTGCATCCCATGGCCTGCTCCTTTCCAGTCACCAAACTGACCCAGTCAGGCCCATGATGGCACGGAGACAGGAGCGCAGGGTCACGGGTCTCTTTCTTGCCATGAAAGAGCAAAAGTGCTGGGCACACCCTTTTAGAATGACACAATCTTTTGGGCTGGAACGTGCTGTCTCTTCTTTTTTCAATTGAGACCACAGGCCTCTGTGGAAAAGGACAAGCTGTCAGGTCATGCTAGCCCCGCGGTGTTTATTTTAAAAGCCACAAGAATAAATCTGATTCACATCTTTAATGATTCAGCCTTCCTCGTAATTGTGAGGGAGGAGAAGATTTTCCTCCACTTCCCTCTCCTCACTCCCCTTCTCCCCTTAGCAGTCCTAAGTCGCATCAGTCCTTCTAGAAGTAGGAGCCCACACCTGTGTGGTTAGTGGTGTCACATTATTGTGTGTTAAGTGGTGTCTGCATTATTAAAGAGCAAATCAAAAGAGGAATGCAGAAGCACTGAGCCCTTTGTACAAAGAAGGTGATTTGGGTGGGGGTGGGAGGGTTTCCTGTTGGCCGGCCACTCACTGCTCAGAACTGATGTGGACAGTGGGCTTTCGTGGCTGGAGCCCCGTCTGTTAGATGGGGCTAACCTTCCAAAAAGGTGGAAGCCCAAGAGCCATGGTGAGCCCAGGAACCTGGGGCCACACAGACCAGACGTAGGGAAACCATTATGTTCTTGCACCAAAACAAATTTCAAAGGCAGCGATAAGACAAAAATGCTGGGTAATGACATGCCTGAGCTTTCTTTCATCTAAGCATCTGGAATGTCTTGAAAGCAATAATTACATCTTCCTCCCTTAGGAGAGAGGAGGAACCCTGTGGTTGTCACCATGGCAGGGAACATCTCAGCTCACTGGGAAAGCTGACAGCCCTGGACAGAAGCCTCCAGGAGATGGGGCTCAGCCTTAGCCCTGTCCACATGGGTTTCTCAGGCAAATTCCTTGACTGGAGTCTTGGTTTTGTTATGTGATGAGTGGGAGCAATAGTGATAATCACAATACTCATACTACCCTCTGGTGTGAAACACTTTTGTGAAACAAGTGCTGATGCCCAGTATTGCGTGAGAGTGGCACCTGCTTATCTCAGGAGGCTGGTACTGCCATGGAGCCCATTTTGTGGATGAGAACATCAAGGCCTGGAGAGAAGGACTGGCGTTGGGAGTAAGTAGAGATGTCAGTGTGGGAATGCAGGTCAGCTGACTGCAAAGCCAGCGCTGCTAGGAGGATAAGAAAGTCTAATGAGACAAGATGTGGCAGAGTGTTCAGGCAAATTCCTCTCGGCACGGAAGTGAAAGGCGTCTCGGGACCAGAGTTCCAGGCCCGGCCTGCCATTCCGCCTCCCACCCGAGGCCACAGGCTACTGTATCACCGGGTCCTTTCTTGGGGTTGGACTTGTGCAAGTCTCGCTCAAAACTCCAGTGGCTTGATTATGTGGGAGGAACAGCATAGAATGTCCTAGATTAAAATGTTATTTTGTTCCTTTCAAAACCCCCGGCAGAAAAGCCAAACCGTTCTAGCCTTAATTAGTTCTGCAAAGGCAATCGTCAAAGTGAGACGATAATTGAGAAACTGTATTCTGGGTGTTGCTTTCTACCCCTTCCCAAAGCTTGAGAAACATTGTTGGATGGAGGAAAAAGATGGGGGGGGGGGGGTGAGATGTGACGTGTCTCCTCTCCTTTCAGTAATGAAAAGATGCCAGATTTTGTAACCAACGACGGTGCACTCCAAATTAGTGACATCAGATTCAACAGCACCAGGGCCTGGATTCTCCCCTGAATGCATGCGAATAACCAGCCAGGAGGAAACTGCCACGCCCCCACCCCCAAAGGGCCTGTTCTGGATTGTTCCTCCCCCCACCCCGAAATTTCGCTGGGCACCGTGCTGGGCGCTGCAGTTTCGCTGGGGGTCGGGTGCAGAATGGGGAGACAACTGCTGCAGGTGGCGAGCCCCAGAGTCCGCACTTGGCTTCAGTATTCGCAGACGGAAGAGCTGAAGAGTAGGCGAGGCAGACAGAGGGACACGGGACGACTGGGATACAGGATGGTGTCCTAGAGGCCAGCAGGCGAGGCTGGCGGCGCGCTTAGGGTCAGATCCAAAAAGGTATCCAGGTAAATCGCGTGAGATTAGTGGTGTGGCCCAGGAGGACCTGCTGTCCTTGAAGATCCGAAGCCAGGATGTGAATAAGGGATGGGGCCGTGGGGGGAGGGGCGCCCCCTGGAGGCCGCGAGGCAGCGCGGCGAGCCGGACGCGGGGCCGCTTCCCCCCACCCCCAGGGGGACAGACCCGCCCCGAACTCACTGGAGGCGCGACGCATGTGTTATTTTTAACCTTCGTTCAACTTTCTGCAAAAGAAACTGCTGCCTATTGAGTCACGCGTGCCCTGAGTGAGAACCTAAGGCCCGAAGCCAGGCTTCCTCAAAAGCGAGTGGTTTCATGACTGCTGTCAGAGTCCCGGCACAAACTTGAACCGACGGAATCAAACATTCATCAAGGGGTTGTTCAGCCCTCTTAGAAAATATTGCTGCTGCTGCACTTCCCCGAGGGGTTCGCTCGGTGACAGTCGTGACAGCAGCGAACATTTACAGAACCGTTGGCTCCACGGCCCGCTGTGCGCAGGTTTGCAAGGACCCAGCCTCTCGAGGTCACGGGAGGGGACCCTCGGTAACCACGCCGCTAGGAGGGGAGGGGCGGAGCTGGGCCCTGAACCGCGGTGGCCTGCCCCAGAGCCCTCAGAGGGCCACCAATCTGTCATCTCATCCCTCCACATGCCCAACAGAGGCCAGCATTCGTGGGTACCGCGCACGGAGCCGCAGGGGCTCCTTCGGCTGGGAGATACAGGCAAGGTTTTATGTTCATGTGTACTTTTCCGGAGAGAGGGTCTTTGCTCTCGGCACTTCTTGGTCTCAATCACGGAGTAGACGAGGAGCTTCGGGCCACTCACCTCTATGCCTCTGTTGGCTCACCTGCAGAATGAGGAGAGGGCAGGAAACCGGGGGTCTCCCTGACTTCCTCCACCTCCACTATCCGCTGCTCCAAGTTAGTCTGAGAAACATCTGAGGACCCCCACCCCCATCAGTGTATGGTCCAGCTGCTTTGCAGTGTGGGGGCTACAGGGAAAAGTCATACCAGCCTGTGCCCCAAGGAGCTCATGTTCCCCCAGAAGGCAAGCAGCCAGCCGTTAGGTCCAGTCTCCTTCGCTGATAGTTGGGGGCTGGGAGAGGGAAGCCTGAAGGCATAGCACACTGGTCCAACATAAAGGCAGAGCCCCTCTTGGAACACTGGTGGCTGCTGGAGACCCCTGCCCTAGGCTGCTGTGAGTGGAGTCTGGTGTGAGGCCAGCAGGCTCCTGACTGAGCCCTCAGGACAAAGATCCTGTCGTTCCGCATGGCTCCAATGGTGACCTGCCACTGAGCACTGCCTCACTCCCTCCTGTCAGGTATGGAGTCTTAGTTCTTTCTCCAGAATCCCATTATGGGATCTTCTCATCCATCAGCTGGAGCCATCCACCCCTTGGGGTCACAGCTGGCCCGTTAGGACCCAGGGTCCAGACTCTGCCCTTTGCAGCTCATCCATCAGCCTCCACCCACCCTTCCTCACCCTCACAGAGGCCCTCTGCTTCCCTCCCTGTCCGGTCCCTCTCCCTTCACCTCCCTGTGCTCTCTTAACAACAAATGAGATGCCTCTGACCCCCTGGTCAGGTTAGTTCCCCGCCAGACCAACCAGCACGGCAGTTCCCCTGCCCATAGGGGTCCCAGCAGCTTCGAGCCAGCAGCAAGGGCGCCCCCAGGACGGGTCTGCAGGGCGGTTACTCAATGCCCACCAGCCGCCTGCCAGGCGGAGTAGGAGTTTGCCCAGGGAGCACGCTCACCACTTCCCCTCCTCGGTCCCTGCTCTGCACACACCCCTAGCTTCCCCTTCGGCTCCCCCTGACTCCCAGCAGACCACCTCCTCCCAGCAGAGGAACGAGTAACAGTCACCCCAAAGAAACTCATTTATTTTATGTATCTGTAACTTGATTAAAAAGAAGTCACATTGGGTGGCTGGGTGGATCAGTTGGTTAAGCAACTGCCTTCGGCTCAGGTCATGATCCTGGAGTCCCGGGATCGAGTCCCACATTGGGCTCCTTGCTCGGTGGGGAGTCTGCTTCTCCTGCTGACTCTCTCTCTACTCTCATGCTCTCTCTCTCTGTCAAATAAATAAATAAATAATCTTAAAAATAAATAAAAATAAAAAGAAGGCACATTGTAGGTGTTCTTCTGGGGCTTTTTGCACTTACTGGACGTTGCTAAGACCCATTCCTGCTGTGGCATGAAACCTGCAGTTCATTTGTTTTAACTGCTCCAAAATGTTCCATGTGTGAAAATATCACAAAGGCATGAAAAACAGGACTCAGGATGGTGCTTGCTTTCAGCAGGGCAGCCCGAGGGCAGGACATGGAAGGAACACATTGTAAGTTATTGTCAACAGGCTAATTCTTACCCTGGGTGATTGTTTCACAACTGTTTCTTATAATATTAATTTTAATAATTTTAATAAATAATTTAATAAATTTATAAAATTTAATATTTAAAATTTAATAATTTTAATAAATAAATATCTCTGACATATATGTACCTAAGAAGAGAATGTGCTATGAAATGAAACATACAATTAGTAATATTACGTTATTACGTTATTACTGTGACATAATCTTTTATAAGTATATTTAACCATAATCCTCATATATGCTATTATGTATATGTATGTACACATAATATGTAGTATATAATATATAATATGACTTGTATGCTATATACTCATAAATAAAATGTGTTTTATATACCATTGTTATGTATTATACAATGAATAACATACTATGTTATTTTTTATGGTACTTAATCTTTAGTGACATAAAAGCTATATTATCATATATATGATATATATGCCCCTCCCGCCCCCATCATGGCATCCCAGCTGCCACTGTTCTTCCTTCCCTTTTCAGAATCAACAGCGTTGCCACCCTCCCTATCTGCATTTTTCTATCTTGAACCTCCTTCCTCATTCCATCCCATTCTGCCTTCTGACCCATCATCCCTCTGAAGCAGGTCTTGCCAAGGTCACCAATGGCCTCCATGTCTCTGAATTCAATGGCCCTTGCAGCCCTTCTTTGCCATGGCTTGGGGCTCCTCAGAACCTCCTCTAAAGCTCTTCTCCCACTCTCTCCCTTCATCCATTTCCTTGTCCTCATCTGTCCCTGAAGCATTGGTCATTGGTCATTGGTGACATCTCCAGCCATATGTCTCCTTTGAGCTCTGGATTCAAACATCTGGCTGTTCTACTTGGGTATCTTGGCACTCTGCAACACGGCATGCTAAACGAAGCTCTGGTCCCCCTCCAGACCCATCCTTCTCCAGTGCTCCCTGTCTCTGCATGGGCAAATGACCAAGCTGAGCCAGGGATGGCCACCCCAAGCTCTAGAAACTGGCCCCAGAAAGGGTATGGGGCCGTAGCCAGGTCAGTCAGAGCCCTTCCCCAGGATTTTTCTGTGTCTCTCAAGGAGCATACTCCCTTGCCTCTTGGATCATGAAACTGATGGGATATGAGATGGAGGAAAACCTGTCTGCAGATGGCGAAAACCTGTCTGCAGTAGAGATAATGATGAGTCCAGGCAAAGTTGAGTCCCGGGGCTTTAAGGGCTGGTTCCAGTCCACACGCCTCCTGCCTCCATTTCTGTACTACTTCCTTTGGTTTGTTGAGTACCTCTATATCTATCCAGTAAACCAAACATTTTGCTTATGCTAGTTTCTGTTAAGATGGAGGGGCCCATACAGAATGAAGAGGCCAAGACCTTATAAGTTCTCCCTGCATTTCTGTTGTTAGGGTAGACTTACCCTTGTAACCTAGATCTGTTGGCTGGCAAGAATGAGCAGGATTCTAAGGGAGTGTGGCTGGCGTCCCAAGGCCAGCACAGCCCTAGGAGCTGATGGGGGCTGTGGCTGGATGCTCCACTGGACACAGCTTCTCCGGCTTCTGTCCCCTTTTGGGAACAAGTGGCTGCCTCAGAGATTGATCCCTGTGGGGATTGGGCCAGTGTTGGGGAACTACTCAGCTGTAGACAAGTGTCCCTCAGACCATGTGGGGTCCACTTCCACAGCCGTGCAAGCCTCGGTAACAGTCACAAGGGCAGAAGTGGGTTCCTGTGACTCTCCGATTCTCTTCCTAGTGTTTGAATGCCACGCTTCCGACCCCATCCCCATTGTCCTGGGTGTTAGGACAATTCTAGATGCCTCTGGGGGAGACCTCAAGAGGGGAATGCTGGCCTTTCTGCCAAAATGGTCCCATGTAGACCGAACGATGAATGGGAAGAAATTAAGAGACATAATGACATCCATGCCTGAGGCTGAGCTGTGGGTCATGGTGATATTTATAGACAATACGGGGCAGCTGTGGAGCTGGGGGCCAGGTCAGCAGATGCTGCTGCCGGTGGTGGCACTAATGAGCATGGCGACGTAGAGGCCGGGATTAGAGGCCTCCAGCGCCCTCCCAGAGGGAGCACCTGTGTTTGGGAGATGCCTGAAGGATAAGATGAGGGTGGCTCCCTCCATGTCACCGGGAAGTAGTCACCCAAAATGCAATCTGTGGAAAATGAGCTATAATCGTGAGCTGGATCACCCCTGGGTGATCTGATAAAGTCAGTCTCCTGGCCCTGCAGAGGGGAGAGGCAGATGGGTAGTGAAGCAACCAACAATCCCATGCTGTTTCCTGTGTGTTTTTGCCATGTTTCAGCAGCCAAGAGTGAGAGGGGGAGGACGGGAGTGGTTCTAACACCGTGCGAGGGTCTCTTGTCTCTCTGCATTTGGGTATCACCAAAAGAAGGTCTTGCAGCGTTTAGATCCGGGGAAGGCGAAGGACAGCTTGGTTGGGTGAGAAGTGTTTTGTGTTAACCAGGGAAGACAAAAAACACGTGACAAATCGGGTCTGAGGTGGCTGGTTGATTTACAGGCTAATGAGGGCTGGAAGAAACCAAGCTGTCCTTCGCCTTCCCGATGAATATTCGGTTCGTGGTCAGTGGGAGTCCCTTCCTGGCCCTCCCTAGGACTCTGGGCAGCAATACTGGCCTTAGATCTGAACGAGAGGGGCCGCGGCCCTGAGGCCTGCTCTACAGAGGGTCCTGCCCTGACACTTTGTCTAGCCACATCCTCCATGGGCTGGGAGCCTGCAGGGCCAAGGGGACGAGCCCACCTGGTGCTACCCCGTGCTCTGACTATGCAGGACCCCAGAATGCCCTGCCCTAATGACTGCACAGGTTCTTTACAGAGCTCATACTCCCAGGGGCTCACAGCGGGGCCAGAGGGCAGCTCTTGGCGTGGGGTTATGAATAGAGCCTGGACATGAGGTCCAGGTGCCCCCACATGTACCACAAAGCCACTTGTGGCAAGGAATGGATCCAGCATTTGGAAGAGAAGGGTAACAGGCCTCAGGATAATAGTTAGAGACCAGAGAGTAGTTTTTCCCACACTACTGTTTTCCTCTGCATAATTCCAACTCTGAGTCTTCTAAATTTGAACCTGGCCTTCAACCTCATTATCAATGTATATTTGTAAAGGTAGGAGAATAGAACATATTTAATTTAAAATGTTTGGCTTGGGGCACCTGGGTGGTTCAGTCGTTAAGCGTCTGCCTTCAGCTCAGGTCATGATCCCAGCGCCTTGGCATCGAGGCCCACACTGGGCTCCCTGCTCAGCGGGAAGCCTGCTTCTCCCTCTCCCGGTCCCCCTGCTTGTGTTCCCTCTCTTGCTGTGTCTCTCTCTGTCGAAGAAATAAATAAAATCTTTTAAAAATGTTAATAAAATAAAATGCTTAGCTTGATTTAAAACTTTTCAGTGTTTATAGTATGAGAGCTTCCAAGTATACTCTGACCCTGGACTTCCCAAGGCTCAGAGTGGCTGTGTTGGTCAGGGATGACCTTTGTTACACGTTGAGGCACTAGAGGCAAAGATCCACTTCAAGAGAGGAGAGACTCCTCGGGCTTGCTAAGTCAGGATCTTTTGAGCAGATAAAACAATGGAAGCTGAGATAATCAATTTTAAATTTATTTAGAATGAATAAAAGGGTGAGTGAGAGAGGGAGAGCCTGGGCATGTGCTTGTGTGTATGTGCATGCATTAATTTTAAGAATAGTAGAAGATGACCTTTAGAATCCCGAAAGACTGAAGATTTTATAGTGTCCTTCACTGTACAATCGAAAATTAAAATAATCTTAAATCACCTAAAATTAGTCCCCCAAATTCTGATTTTCCATACTGATTATTTCCTCATTTTGCAGATGAGGGAACAGTAGATTAGAGCTGTTAAGTGACTTAATAAGGGCACATGACCAGGATTCAGCCCAAGCACTATCATTCTCTGCTTCTATCATGTTCATTATCGTGCATCGCCTCTTGGCCAGAAGAACAGATCTCAGTGAGCTAGAGCCGGTGGGGCAGGCTCCCCAAAAAACCAGCACTCCGGGAACAGGGCAGAGAGCACTGGTTAGTAGGTAAGCATTAAAGGCTACTCAGAAATCAGGTTCTTAGGTCTCAGATAAGTCAGGAGGCTCACTGCTCATCCTTGACCTCTTTGCTGGTGATAAGAGGCTGAGTTTTACGACAGAACTGCTAGGGTCTATCTGCCAGGAAATGCGCAAACTGCTTGGGAGGTTTCGGAAAAGTGGAAGCAGAGAAGGGAAATGTCGCCCCCTTGTGGTCATCTTTAGTAGCGGCAGCAGGAGGCATAGCAATCTTCGCTTTGGGGTGGGTGGTTAAAGAAGGAAGCCTTCTTGTGTCCTACTGGATGATCATTTTCAGGTGTCGTAAACGGCATTCTTTCCTGTATTTTATTCATTTGGGGGGTTCTGTAGGCAGGGTGACAAATATGGTCTCTATTAGTCCATCTTAGCTGGATTGCTATTGATTTTTTTTATGGTTATTTTTCTGTTCAGTGATTTGAAAGCTGTATTTTCTTTTAATGAAAATTATCTTTACATTTTCATAAATCTCTATGTTCCCAGCTTTATATGTAAGCGAACCATTATTCCTATAGTAACAATTTTAAAAATGAACTGATCTATTATATCCCTCTCATCAGTCATAAGAACAGCATCATTTACCTCTCTGCTGACCCAAATGTGTGTGTGTGCGTAGCAGTAACTACTTCTTAAACAATTGCCTTGGGTTCGTTAAACTGATAATGAAAAACTAGACTTAGCTGTAAATTTACGTGCTTTAATTGCTCACTATTGTTTTTTAATTCCACGTTTTCTCTATTCTTGAGTTATTTACTTATATTGATTTCCCAATCAACCAGATACATGATAGACTATTTTTTTTTTTCAAGTGGTGGACTTGGGATCCTTCACGTCTAAACATATCTTTATGTTCTCCTCATTCATCAACAATATGGAGACTGCCGTTGACGGTCGATGCCTCATTTTAAAATATGGTATTGTTTTTCACCACCAAAAAAATGCTTTTTTGAAGTACTCCCTTTTCGTGACTGGCTGGTGTTTTCTGGTAAATGGATATTAACAGAGATTTTCTTAACCTTCCCACTGCTTCTTGCAGTAACTCTGCTCCATAGAGCATCGGGTCTTCCAATTTCTCAGCCTGGTCTCCTGCATTTGAACTATTAAGTCATTACATTATTTTTCTCCAAGTTTATTCTTGACAGCATGAGTTCTCTGTTAGATTAAATGTGGTTCCTGTCAGATGTGTGGATCCACGTTCAATGGCCTCGAGGAAAAGGAAAGATTTCTATTTCTTACGGTTACGTTGTGTTAGATGAGAGAATAGTTGTGCAGTAGCAGGGGATCCACAATACCTTGAGAGCTCTGTAGGGTGGTGTCAGCTCGTGGCTGTGCTCCTTGGTCTGAGCAGAGCTCCCAGCTGTGAGGTTACAGAGCTGTTGTGTTGTGTGTGTTGGGGGGAGGGGTGGGCATCGTGAACTCAGGAGAGGAGACACTGATGGCTTTGGGGCAGGGCTGGCCTAGGGAGCTTCTGGGTACCTGGGTGTAGACGGCCCTGCGGACATAGGCCTGCCAGGAAGTAGCAGGCCCAGAAGTAATGATGGAGACTGTTTTGGGGGCATCTGCTCAAGACACTGTTAGTGGGGAAGTTGTGGGAAGGGCAAGTGTTTGCTAACCTGTGGCCCACAAAAACCTTCTCATTTCAGAGCCGGTTTCCTCATCTGTAAAGTGGATAACAACAGGACCTCCCTGTGGGTTTTGTGGGGTTCAAATGACGTCCAAGTGTGGGACACAATGCCTGACCTATGTGTGCAGATGCTCAACAGCTCCTGGGCTCCTTATTTGAGGAAAGAGGGGCAGGGATACAGTGGAATGGGTTCTTTGTCTTTCTCTTCCCTACTACCTCCATTCCCCTTTCATTCCCTGGGGGGACCTCTTTGCTCTCCCCAGCCTGCTAATTCTGGCCTGACACCTCTTTCCATTCCAGCCGGTGAATCTGCTTCCCCGTGGGGACCATCCACATTTGTTTTTGCAATCCTCTCCCTTACCCCAAGCCAACTACACTGATTTTCCTCTGAGAGCTATTTGCAAATCCACGTGGCTTTTCTCTTCTTAGAGGTCTACAGCGAAGGAGGTGACAAAATGCTCAGTCAGTCATCTGCTCGGCTTTCCACATGTGAGGAATGGTTTCAAAGATAGAGTTTCCTGTGTGGCTGGAGGCTTCCTTCTAAGGATTCCAGACCCCCCCGCCGCCCCCAGCTTCTGCTCCCCTGGGAGCAGGGAGAGCTGGGTGGCCAACAGAGATGGGTCACACACCGGGAAGCCAAGCACGGTAGATTTACTAGGGTAATAGGTGAGGTAACAGCACATACATACAGAAATCCATGGGCAGAGATACCATCTGGCATCACAAACACCAAAGCAGCAGGGGGGGGGGGGGGGGGGGGGGGGCGGCTCAGGAAGTGGCTTTGGAAAGTTCTCTTGAAAATCCAAGGGCAGCTTTGGTGCTCAGAGATTCAAACAGAAAACTATACAAAACCAACCCATAAATATATATATATATATATATAATATATATATGTGTGTATATATATATATAAAATTGCAAAATAAAAGCCCAAGAAACTAATCGTCAATCTGCACATTAGTGGCTCAAAAAGTGTTAGCGTAGAGAAAGGCAAAACCGTTCGTAGGGATGACGCGTGATCCAGGGGGCTGGCATTTCCGTAGCAGAAAGAGTATTTACATGGAACCCCTATTTGAGACTTCACAATACTAGGAAAAGCTATACACAGACAATGCATGTACAAGGGAAGACGATTGTCAGACACAGACATTTCACTGAAACCATCCACGGCTTTAGAGAACACGGCACTCTCTAACTAGACCCCTGCATACCCAGCCAGGTGGGCTTGGACCCTCTCCCCAAGCGAGGCTTCCCGGGAGAGGGAGGAACACAGCGCCGGACTCAGCGGCTGAAGCATAGATGACAGGAGTTTAAGGGTGGACTAGACCACGGAGATTAAGCCGTCACCCACAAGGCAGGTCTAATAGGCATGAGGTGTGGTTGAAATGTGGGGGCAGGGATCCCCAAAGTGTAATCTCATTTTATAAGAGCTTTGATGACTTTAAATTGGCCCCTCTGTCCTTGGTTCATCTGTCATCCTCCTCCTGATTCATTTAGAAAGGAAAGATCTAAAAGTTATAGGAGATGATCTGCTGGAGGGGAGAACGGTGAGGGGGTTTCCTACAGCTCTTCTCCTACCACCCCAAGCCTTTACGGTGTCTCTAAGCTACTTAGAGTTGGAGGACTTGCCATGTCCAAGACAGTCTCATCCTGCTCCTTGGGAACAGGACGGGTGGGAAGAAAGCTGAGGAGCCACCACACCGGGAAAGCTCTTGAGGCTTGGTCTCTGGCCTCACCTGCGTCCTGTGTCAGTGCTGTGACCATTTCTCCTCCACCTCAGGCCCAGTTGCTCATAGCAATGACCCAACTTTTGGGGTCATCTTGAAGGCAAATGGCACCAAACACCAATTTGGCAAAACCCAAGTACGAACCAAGACAAACCATCATTTTTGTATTTTTAAGAAAACCCTCAACTGGAGATGCTAATTATTCCTAGAAAGAGAAACCTATCTACATAAAATGAGGAAAGAAGATTTCTCCACTAAAGGAGGACATCCCCACCCGAAACAGCCACGTCGCTTCCTGGGTGAGGGTGGCTTCTCGGGCGAGAGGCTCAAAAGGGTTGGATGTGCTCTGGTGACAGGGCTCCCCTGTGCTCTTTTATTTCTGGCAAAATGTATGCCCCATCCAGGTGGGTGGGCTGGCTAGACGGGGCATTGGGCAATCATGCTGCGACACCAGGGAAACTCAGCAGATGAATAACCGATGACCGTGTTTCTTCAGAGTCCATTCAGGCCTCTGGCTTTTCATGTTCATTTGTCCCTTTTGGAACGGAGGAGGAACAATGATGGGGTGCCCTGCCCTTTCTGTGGGCGTGGAGAGCATGGGTTTACCTCCTCCCTAGTTTCTTCTCAGACCCTTTCAGTGCTATTGTCTTTGAGAGTTTGCTTTGACTCAACTGGTGAGAGAGACACAAGATCTGTTCCCTCTTCATTCAGAGTCAACAGCAGCTCTAGCAACCAATTCAATGGCTTCCACTGACCTGTGTAAGGAACAGGAGTAAGGACTGCATGCTTTCGCATTTGCTCAAGGGTCAAAAACTGATTACTCTTGGCCTAGAACTGGAACATAGATTATGCACTTGTGCAGAAAAGGGCCTCCAGAGGCTGATGGTGGGCTATGTGTCCATCTACCCTGATGCATACCTCCATTGCAAAATCCAAACTTCTTTTTGATCTTTTCGGCTTTCAGAAGTGAATCATGCTGTTGGGGGATTGGTTCTTTCAAATCCAGGCTAAGCAGAACAGTGGCCTATAAGGACAGTGATAGCCCTGTTGTGATGGTGCTAAATGACATCTGAATGACTGCCTTGCCACACTCAGGGCATCAGACCCCGGGAGAGGAGTCAAGGCTCAGTGTATGCAAATCCACAGGAGGAGAGCAATGCTTCTAATGGAGTTCTTACAGACCGGGGTCCTCATCCAAACCCCTGCAAGTCCCTTAAAAAGAACTTCTCTGTCTGCAGAGGAAGAGCCCCGTTTTCATTAGAGGACTGTTGAGGGAGGCTATATTTTTAAAAAGATTTATCTATTTGAGGGGCACCTGGGTGGCTCAGCGGTTAAATATCTGCGTTCGGCTCAGGTCATGGTCCCAGGGTCCTGGGAGGGAGCCCCACATCGGGCTCCCTGCTCTGCGGGAAGCCTGCTTCTTCCTCTCTCTTTCCCACTGTTTGTGTTCCCTCTCTTGCTGTGACTCTCTCTGTCAAATAAGTAAATAAAATCTTTTTTTTTTTTAAAAGAAAGAATTACTTATTTGAGAGAGAGAAAGAGCGAGAGAGAGAGGGAGCGAGGCTGGGTGGGAGGGACAGAGGGAGAGGAAAGAGAACCTCAAGCCGACTCCACACTGATCATGGAACCCAGCACAGGGCTTGATCTCAGGATGCTGAGACCATGACCTGAGCCAAAGCCAAGAGTCAGATGCTTAACCAACTGCACCACCCAGGCACCCCTTGGGGCAGGTTATTGTTATCTCTGTGATACCTGGCTGAATTTGGACAGTTACTTGGGTCACTACAGGCCAGGAAGCTCTAATGGAGCACAGATCTGTGCTAGAGGCTTGCCTCTTGGCAAAGCTTTTTGCAAAGTTTGAGAAAGGTCACATGGTGTGGACGGTTCTCTCACATCATTTCTGGGTGCCAGCCACCAGCACACAGAGAGTCACTGGAGCCAAGTTGTGTCTCTGTAACCATCTCTCCTGCTGCCTCCCCAAGCCACCGCTGCCTGACTTCCCACGGAAACAGCCTCCAAACCTCCCCACTTTCCAGCTCAGGCATCAGTCACACTGCAGACTGGCTCCCGTTCTCAGCCCTTAGTGCAGCAGCTCCGAGCACAGCGGCTCCTCCTGCCCACCCACTCTGAGCTCCCCGTAGAGACATTTTCTCCAGACAGACACTGGTCAAAGTTTTCAGCCAACTTTTTCCAGACCCAAAGAAAACGCCCCGTCCTCTCCCTAGAAGCCCACGGTTTTGTTCAGACTGCGCGTCTCCTGTAGCGGCATCCAATGTGCTACCCCGGCACTCACACAAGAGTAAGAAACCGGCAGAGGGCCTCCCGGCTCCCGTGGCAGTTCTGCGGTGGGGCAAGACAGACCTGGAAACCGCACCAAGCGTTAGCTCTTTGAATGCTTCCCTCTCCTTATTGAAAATCTTTCCT
Source organism: Mustela nigripes (assembly GCF_022355385.1). Taxonomy (NCBI): domain Eukaryota; kingdom Metazoa; phylum Chordata; class Mammalia; order Carnivora; family Mustelidae; genus Mustela; species Mustela nigripes. The sequence goes on along the minus strand of NC_081563.1, from coordinate 52,813,665 downwards.
AAGATGCCTTACTCACAGAGCTTTGGGGAAGTGAAATTCTGTGCGGGAAACAAGCTATGCACTCTAAAGGGAAAACGGAGTGTAAGGCAGGCCACCAGGCACATTTCTGAGCTGATAGGCCTCATTAGGAGGTCTGGGCCTTCACCGCCTTCCTCTCCAGCCATTCTCCATCCCAGCCGCCTAGTGGACTTTTGTAAAAGTCAAGCTGATCATGACACCCTGATTGGAAGCCATCAGCAGCTCCAAACCCCCTTCAGTATAAAATCTAGTTGCACACTTCGGCAGATTTCTCTCTGAGCCAGCCCTGCCCACCTATGAAACAAAGCCCCCGCCCATTACATCTTATGCTCTGGCGTTCCTGCGTGACTCCGTGGGCCCGTCGTGGAGTTTTGTGCTTCTGTGCTTTTGCACATGCTCTCCCCTCCGCACGAATATCCCACCAACCCTTTCGTCTTCCTGGAGCATTCCTCCTTGTCGGAAAACCTAACTCAATCATCACATCTTTCAGGAAAGTTTCTCTGGTCCAGAAGACAATAAATCGTTACTTCCTTATGTCATCTCTGCCGCCTTGCCCTTTTCGTAACTTGCCTACAAGCCTCCGATACTTAAAAACCTCTGTGGGCAGGGACTACGTTCTGCCTTCTGACTCGACCCATGACCCAAGCTCATGGGGTTTTGCTGTTGTTGGTTGTTGTGTTCGAAGGCATGAGGAGGAACAAATGCATAAATAAAAGGTGGATCCATGGCATAAATTCCAAGGACGATCCTCCAGCAAGGCTGGGCCGTTTTCACCTAAATGAGGCCTCGTTGTGGTCAAGGGAATAAAGAGAATTTGTTGAATGCGGAGAGTCAATCAACATCATCTCTGAGCTACAACCACACAAAAAGCTGCATCAGTGGTCATCCTCTCCATTCGTCCCGTAACACTGTTTGCTGCTGCTGATTCTAGCCACAACGAGGGGTTTCTTTTCATGATGGCATCATGCCTGGTGCTTCGTGGGTGCTTCACAAATATTGCGAGGGATGAAAGGATGAATGTGAAATCTAGTTTTTCAAAGAAGGCATCGAAGGACTGGCTTTTAAAGGCATTTCCCATGGACTTTTCTGAGACATCAGATGCCCCTGACCACGGGGTTGCCCATCACAAGGCCCATCAGAAAGTAGAGCGGAGTGGGAGCTGGGATAGCAGTTAGGGATCTGCACGAGAGAGACACAGTTCTGCGTTCTCCTTAGTCATGCTTCCTTTCTTCTCAAGAAATAGCACCCCCCTGTACTCTGGCCCAACCAGAAGGCTCCTGCCTCTCCTCCGTCAGAGGTCCGCACTGGCCTCGCCACAGTCCACGTTTGTCAGGAGCCTAACGTGCACTGATGAGGGAGAACACAGATAGTTTCCTGCCTTCATTTCAAATGCTGACATTACACAGTGGAGACCAGTCACAGAAATGGGTCCTAGACTAAATTAAACCCCCCGCTTGGGGATTTCAAGTTTTCGAATCATCGTAATTGTTAAGAACAGAGGCTCTGGACTCAGACTGACCCAGGGGTCAAATCCAGGCTCTGGATCTTTCTAGCCAAGTTACCCGGGGCAAGTCAATTGTCCTTTTGGGGGCTCAGTTTTCTTACTGGTAACATGGGACTGTCTTACCCATGTCACAGGACTATCGTGACCGTCCAAGGGTATAACGTATGGAAAGCCTGCACAGTGTCTGTATATAGAAAGTAAGTGCTCAAAAGTGAAAAACTATGATTAAGAACTTCAAAAGTACTTTCACCCTAATCAGAACAAAAAGGAAAAATACTCTTTGAAGACACTGTGCTATAAAGAGAATGGATTGTCTATTTTTTTTAGGAGCCAACAATGCTCATTAATCGGTGTCCTGTAGAAGAGTATGAAAGTATAGTGTTGGCGGTAACAGCAGCAGCCGTGGCTCTTGCTAGGCCCCGGGATGGACAGGTAGTGACAGGGCAAGTACACCCAAGCTGATTGCTCTGATAGCTGATCCACGAGAATTAATTCTCAAGGGCTCATCTCATTCTCCTCTGTTGGACCCAGAGTGACTGAGTCAGAACCCAAAGGAGCCAAGGTCAAGGTGCCAAGGGTAAGATGCCAGTTCCAGTCTGTGAGCCAGTGCTTCCAGGTTAGAAGGAAGGTCAGGGGACACCTGACTGCCAGACAGGAGTGAAACAGGTACAGCCACATTGCTCCATGTATCATGCAAAGCTAGAAAGGCATAGCATTTCCTGTGTTGTTTTGATCCTCCTTGTACAACCCAAAGCCAACAGAGGATCTGAATTACCCCAAATTTCTGCCCTGAGCATGAGACAACTTTTCTCTAAGCTAAATTTGGTTTTAGTTTTGAAGCGCCTGAGATGCACGATTCAAATGGGCCAAGTTCCTGGCTTCTTACATTGATTAAACGATTCCCGATCCTGTGGCTGACTTGGCTTGCCCTTATGTCTGCCTGCTCTTACAATTCTTCATCCATCTGTCATTCAGGAGGTTCCATGAAGAAAGCTCAGGGTTAGTGGTTGGGGAAGCACAAGCTAAGCCATCAGCCCTTGGGAACAAAGATTAACTCCTGGTGTAGGGGACGGGTCAGTTTGGTTACTGAGAGCAGCAGGGCAGGGACCCTATGGAAAAGAGAGATTTCTAAACTGTGACAGCTCCATTAGCAGGAGATTGGATTCCTGTGAGGAAGAGGACGTTGCTCAGGGGAAGTCTCGGCCTATCTGATTTGGTCTGAGACTTGTGAGGCCTCTGCAGCCCACTCTGACCTTCTGCCCTGGGCTCAGACTGGTGGACCGCATCCTCACAAAGGTAGCCCACAACTAGGCAGTGTTGTGTAGTGGAAAGAGCACTGGACCGGGGGCCAGGAGACCCCAATGCTAGTGGAAGCTCTACCACTAACTAGCTGTGTGACCTCGGGAAAGTCACCTGATTTCTCTGGGGCAAATGGAAAATGAGGGGTTGGTTGGGTAATCTCTAAGTTCCCCCTCAGAGTGTGATCCAGGGTCCTATTCTATCCCTCCTTGGCCCTGTGCTTCCAGGGACAGAGATGGGAGAAGGGAAGGGGTGGAGGGAGAGGGTGTGGATGGGAGCCCAAGGGCACTACCCATCAGGACTCCACTTTCTCCTTCTTTTTGCTCTTTTTCAGGAAGGACGGGGTTCGGAATTTCTTCTTCTTTTTGGAGGGAGACTTGGAAGGTGAGCCCTCTGGGGACATGGGGCCGCTGGTGACTGACTCGGTTTTGTCCTTAGAGGTATCAACATCTGTGTCGGCATTGGTGGTCATCTGGCTCAAGCCTTTGCTGAGAATTTCCTCTGCGGTCTGTTCTTCCTCCCTCCCGTTGACCACCACTCCTTCTGGCTGCGTGGTTTCAGGCTCTGTGGCGGCTTTGCTTGTTTCTGTCTTCTTAGCACCTTCTAGGAAAAGATGAAAAGATACGACCCGTAAGATTTCGACCAGGTGAGAATTTCCATGTGCGGCTAACAGAACCATTTCTAGGCAGTTCTATAAAATAAGTCTAGGGCAAAAGGAGGGACAGGCTGACATTGTAGGGGGAAAGGGTTAGGCAGGGTTCTCACCCAAAACCTGTACCCCCTTTCATGAAACCCTGCCTTGGGAACAGGCCCTTGGCAAGTCCTTTATTTTGGGTCCTTGTCTGCAAATGTAAACAGGTAATGATGTTCCAAATGTGGCAATACGACCCAGTTGAGAGCTTCTGTAGGACGAAATGTGGGGACAGACCCAGGTGAGGAGAGAGGTTATAGGAAGGAGGAGACCACTAACACATACAACTCAGTGGAAGAATCTAAGAACTGTTGTAACCGGTTCAGTTTCACCAGTAAAAATATGGAAATTAAAGGGTGGTTTTTTTTTTTTTTTAAGATTTCATTTTATTTATTTGACAGAGAGAGAGAGAGAGAGACAGCGAGAGAGGGAATACAAGCAGGGGGAGTGGGAGAGGGAGAAGCAGGCTTCCCGCAGAGCAGGGAGCCCAGTGCGGGGCTCGCTCCCAGGACCCTGGGATCATGACCTGAGCCAAAGGCAGATGCTTAACGACTGAGCCATCCAGGCACCCCCGAAATTAAACATTTTTTAAAGCTTTTATTTAAATTCTAGTTAGTTAACATGGAAATTACATGTTTTTAATACCAATCTCATTTCTGATAACCAAAGAGGAACTTTTGGAAAAATGGAGAGTATCTTTCCAATAGGCAGAAAGGGGAAGGCAGAGGGAGAATGGAACTCCCTGAGTGATATGGACCGCATATTTCCAAGATAAAAGGATTAACGAAAGGGGAAGTTGCCTGGTTGGCCCACTCTAGCAGTCACCTGGAGGGAACCTATTTGGATGGCTGCCATGTTCAAAGCCAGAGCTGCTCAGGCCCCAGAAACTGAACCCCACTACTGCCCTTTCTCCACCTTCCCACTCTCTCCCCCACCTTGCTTCCACTCAAGCTTTGAAATGCCTGGATGGGGAGGGAAGAGGGGGGATTCTAAAACCACAGACTCTGAAAAGTAGAAAGGAATTTAAAGATCATCTAGCTCAGCTCCTCCCATTTTACAGAAATGAAAACTGAGTCAAGTAGTAAAAGCGAGCAGATCTCAAGCTCCTGACATCCAGTTTTGTGCTCTTTTCACTATGTGAAACTGAAAGGAGTGTGTGAGTGTATGAGAACGTGTGTGTGCATGTGTTTGTGAGTGTGTGAGGATGTGTGTGCATGTGTGAATTTGTAAGTGTGTGAATGTGGAGTGAGCTGTGTACGTACGGGGGTGTGGTGCGTGAGTGTGTGGATTAAGTGTATGAGTTGTGCTGAGTTTGTGTGTGTGGGCATGTGAGTTTGTGAATGGGTATGTGGGTGTGGTGTGTGAATGCTGGTGTGTGTGAGTGAGCTGTATGAGATCTCATATCACAGGAAGGTACTGAGCATGCTCCACTCTCTAGGAATGTGAGCAATGGGGGACGTAGGACTGGTATGACTTACAGAAGGAAGGGGTGGGGAAGGAAGTTTTAGGAAAAAACTAGGGTACCTGATGGGGTAAAGACCAGAGAAATGTATGATTACATGGGACACAGGACAGAGGGGTGTAAATCTGGGGACAGAATGGGCTAGTTTGACTATGGACAAATTCTTATTTGTTAGGTCTTTTCTAACTTCTGAACTTCTCTACGCAAGTCAACGTCCTCTTCCAGATGGCTCTTGAGGACTATCTCTCTCTTAGCATCCAACACCTTCCATCCTTCTACTGTCTTGCCCATGTCCTCTCATCATCCAGTTATTAAGTTCCCTACTACATCCAGCCTGTACTCCGATGGCCTGCACGCTTACCCTCCCACCATGTGTCCCCATGGTCATCACCTGGCAATAGTCTTGAAATCAATACACTTGTCTAAATTCAACCTTCTGTCTGTTCTCCTCCTTTACCTGCTAGTTGGCCTCTTAAATCCTCTGATCTGGCTCAAGCCTCCCCTGAAATTTGACAATGATCTTGCCCCGAATTCTCTAAATCTATTGTTGATATATCCATTTTATAGTTTCATGTGTCATTTATCTTCTTCTTCTTTTTTTTTTTTAAGAGGACACAGTTAGGTGTGGTCCCCTGCCACAGTGAATCTGAGCTGGCCCTGTGGTTCACAGCCACCAGCAGAATGCTGAGGAAGTGCCAAGGAGTCAGCCTTAGGCTGAAGACTTAAGAAGGCCTAGAAGTTCCTGCTTTCAGAGTTTAGGGAGCCTTGAGCCACTGTGTAATGAAGTCTGACTGCCTTGATGGAAACACACATGGAGAGGCCCTACAACCACATGAAGAGAGACAGAGACGCAGCCATCCCCGTGTCCCAGCTGAGCCCAGCCTTCCAGCTGTCCCGGCCAAGGCGCCTGACATGAGTACGCCATCTTGGAAGTCCCGGTTCAGTCATGCTCCCGGACCAACGCAGCCACAGCTCACCTGAATGGAACAGAACCATCCAGGTGAGCCTGGTCAACCCACAGAAAAACGGACTTCCATAAAACCAGCTCTTCTTATGCACTGTGATTCAGTAATTATCTATTGCTACGTAACAACCTCCACCCCCAAGTTTAGTGGCTTGAAACAGCAAGCCTGTATTCTCTCTCACAATCCCAAGAACAGGGTATGTAATGAGAACTGATTGATGGAAGCAAGTTACAAGGCCCTTTTGTATCCGTTTGCTCATTTTATCCCAGGAACAGTGCTACGGCTTAGGATAGGACAAGGATTCTTGTTAGGCAGCCCTCCATTCTGCAGGGTTTTTAAGTGACTTATTTGAGATGGCAAAGTCGGTGAGTGACAGTGCTGATCATCTGATGCTGAATGCAGGGCTCTTTCCGGCAGGCACAGCCAGGGCTCCGGAGAGGTTATTGGGAGATGGAGTCAGCAGGCACAGGGATCAGAAGCCGGTCAAAGAGAAGGCGATGACAGAGATGACCAGATGTGGAGGAAGAAGGTTTGAAAGAGTCTCCTTCAGGGAGGCTGTTGAGGTAGGAGAGAGAGGAGGAGGGACACCAAGGTGACGCAGCACCAGAGCATGGTGGCACGCAGTGAAAAGCCAGCCCTGATTCAACGGAGCTAATGTGAAAGCGCTCACCTTGATGGGAGTGGGAGGCTCAGCTTTGTCAGCCCTGAGGAGCTGGGGCCAGCCACCGGGTGGCATGGCCATGATCCTCTATGCTCTACCCTGGTTACCCAAAGCAGCAACAACTGGCCTCATCGTGCGGGCTCAGCTCTGTCTGTACTATGGACAGAATCTTCAGGGAAGAAGAACTTGATTTTTCTAACAACTCTACCAGGGTGTGCCCCTCCATGAAGGCACAGATTTGCACCAGAGAGAGCAAGAATAGTGCTACCCATGGGAATAATGTCAGGGGTGGGTAAGCAGTTATCCTACACCCCTCCTTCCACACTCTGTCCCTCTGAACAGCAGAGGTTGCTCCCAGAGGTTCCCAGGAGCTGAAATGCGATTACTATCCCTTGTCCCACTGCTGCCATAAGCTGCCTCTCCCGCTTGGATTTCCCTCCTGCAGCTGGTGCGCACCCCTGGGGGATGCTGAAGACATGGTCCAGGCCAGGTGCTCTAAGCATCTCCAGAAGGCAGTTTGTTCTTGGGCCATTCAGGCTCTGCGCCACAGCCCTAGAAGAGTTCATGGGCTCCTTGGAGGGGCCATTAGGAAAAGGGATGTCAATGTGCCCATGAGGGCCATAAGGACTCCTCTACAGGGAGGACCCAGGAGCTGGCCCCCCTGCCCTTTCACTGTTCAGGCTTGTTGCCTCTGGGTGGCATGCCCCATGTGAGGATGAGAGTGTGTGTATGTGCACAAGTCCATCCTATGTGTGCATATCCCGGAGGGAAGCCTGCCCATGCAGAGCACATGTGGAATTGGCCAGGAAACCTCCCAAAGTCAGGGTTGCCAAAGAAAAAGCTGAGGAGAAACACATTTTTTTTTTTAAAGAGACCTCCCTCCCCCATTACAAGTGTTGGGGTGAGTTAGTAAATAGCCTCTCTATACTTACTACAGAGACAAGTATTCAGAATCGGAGGAAACTCCTTTGATGAAGGCACAAATGGGAAGAGAAAGGAAGACATTGTGGAGACAGGTTGATAACACCATGATGAGACAAAATGAACACAAACAGTCAGGAGACATCCACTTGGAGCTCTGGCCACAAGCAGATGGGTTTCCTCTGGCAACACTGGGACTACACTCAAGGCAGCAATCGGCCTGTGGAGGGAGCTCAGAGGTTGGGGGGTTCTAGCAGCATCCACATGTGTGGTCATTCTATCCAGAACAGGGAAAATCACAGGGGACCTAGGGAGCAGTGTTCCTGCCTAGAGGGACTCCAGGACCTCAATAAAGACAGTTTTATGATCTAGGTAGTATAGACTAATATAATATAATATAATAGTATTATTATCCACTGTATGTATATTATTAATCATAATCACAATCAGATCTTACATTTAATTTTTTCTTTTATACTTTTCATTTCATTCTTTATGAATGAAATTTTTATATTTTCCATTTCATGCTTCATGTTCTAATCTACAACTTTCTTATATGTATAAGAACCTTAAGAAGGGAAAATACTGGTAGTCTCTTTCACAGACAAGGAAACTGAAGCACAAAGATTATCTGATTTTCTAAAATTAGCAGTTGAGTAGGGCCTAGACCTTACTTCTGTAAACTCATATCTAATGAACTGGTTCTCAGCCTGGGCTACAAATTTAATGCAGCTGGAGAGATCTTAAAACTCCAATGTACTCTTCTGTACCCCATCCCCAGACCATTTAACTGAGAACCACGGGGGATGCTGTGGTGGGACCCAGGCCAGTGCCAGGATTTTTAAACCTCGCCAGGTAATTCCAGTGTGTTGAGATTCCAAAGGCTGAGAATGACATCATGAGTCTTACCTGGGAGCTTGTTAGGAATATACAGTCTCAGGTTCCACCCGACACCTATTGCATCAGAAACTACATTGCAACAAGATCCTGGTGATCCCTAAGCACATTAAAGTCTGAGCACTAGGCTGGTGCATCTAGAAAGACCCACCAGCCAACCTAGTCTAAGTGAGAGGTGGGAAGGCTGTGAGTCAATCATTATTGCTTAGACAGGGACTTAACCATAAGCTGTGTTGTCACAGCCTGTGAATGAAGCAAGCTTAAATTTGGAAACCTCTATTTCAAACTCCCTAGAAACGGCAGAACAGAAAGCTTTCTGGGTAGCAGGCAAGTCCTGTTGAGAGGCAGGGTCCCTGGAGTGAGCATGTATGCCCTGCCTTCCGTGTAGACCCCTATTGGAGCTGTGGAGATGCCTCCTCCCATCCAGCTGCTCAGCTCCACTCACCGTCTAAAGACTTGGAGGGAGAGACCACAGGGCTCTTAGTCTCTGACTTCGCTGGGCTCTGTGCTGGAGAAGCTGGTGCAGACCTTACAGGTGAGCCACGCTCCTCGGCAGTGGTTTCTTTCTCTCCTGAAAATACAGAAAACCACCCCAGGATAGGGGTCAAATAGATGAAAGGAGAATATTTATTTTTTTTTAAAAAAAAAAAGCCTTCTTCCAGCTGTCCCCCATTTCTCCTAACTGAAGTTAGCTGCTTCCCCCAAACTTTTATCTTTTTATTCTTATTTTTTTAAAAAGATTTTATTTCTATTTATTTGCAAGAGAGAGATCACAAGCAGGCAGAGAGGCAGTCAGAGAGAGAGGGGGAAGCAGGCTGCCTGCTGAGCAGAGAGCCAATGCGGGACTCGATCCCAGGACCCTGAGACCATGACCTGAGCGGAAGGCAGAGGCTTAACCCACTGGGCCACCCAGGTGCACCTGCTTCCCCCAAACTTTTAAAAATTGCCACTACATCTTGGGGAGCAGGGAGGCAAATGGGAGGAGTCAGAGTCGTATTCTGTTTCCTCCACCCAAACACATCTGCCAGTGGGATGTCAGCCCCAATGTGAACCCCAAGCCTGCGTATGGCTTATTTTTTATTATTATTATTATTATTTATTATTTATCTAATTTTCATGTTCAGCCCAAATAATCCCTAGGGATAGAAAACACCACATTTTCTATTTTTTCTACTGTTCCATTAGAACTTCAAGCAAGCTAGCAAGGGTTTTTCTAGGGCCTGCTTGTGCCCAGGAAGATGGCTGACCCTGGGTGGGGTGGGGGGTCATGGAAGAGGGTCCTCCTGAGGGAATGACAGCCCAGCCTGGTGGGCAAAACCAGGAGCTGAATTCCTCTGTGTCTCAGACCCTAAGTGCTCTTGAAACAAAGAGAAGGGACAGCTCAAAGACGGGGTGGGGTAGAGAGGGACAGAGAGGGCTTTTTAGCTGGAAGAGGGGCTTGAGATGGAAGTTCTGGGGTCAGGATAGCCAAAAAGGGAAACCATGCCCGGAAGGGACAAAGGCATGAATGCGAGGATACAGGTGATCGTGAAGGCATATCTGGCACTCAACACAGAGAGATGGACTTGACTGGAGATTCTGAAATAAAGAAGGAATGAGGAAAAGACCAGAGGTAGCTGGTGGGAGTTTTCATTGCCAGGCTAAACGGTTTATACTGGATCTGATAGATTTCTAGTAATTATCACTATTATAATGATCTTATCATAGCTAATGTTTATCGGACCTCCGCCGTACTTCCAGGCTCTGTTCTAAGCACTTACGAGGATTAATTACCTCCTTTAAGCCCAGGTGAGAGGGTCCGACTAAGGTCATGGCAGCACGATGTCACTGTGAGGTGCTGGGCCATGAGGACCATTACGTAAGTCACAGCATCACTCTGGTAAGAATATGACTTGGCTGACGGGGCAGGAAGGGCAAACTGGGAATGTGATGGAGAAGAGGGAGAGGTAAAGGCTGAATGTGAAGGCGAGGCAAGGCTAGTCGGAGCCCCGGGGCCTGTCAGGTGGGAGGCATGGGTCCCAGGGTCACTGGTGGGAGCGAGCCTTGCTGGTTGCTCTGCTGCCCCTCTGGGTGCCCCCAACTCTGCCTCCACTCCGGGCGAGCCCAGCGTATTTACCGTCAAGCTCTAGCTTCTTCCTCTCCACCTCCTTCTTGTATTCCTCCAGCTCCTGGTCAGTGAGTTGGCTGAAGGGGTTGGGCACGGTCTCCTCTGAGTCGTCTTTGGTGTCTGCGTCGCCCTTGGACATCAGCTGGCTCTCTGTAGACTGAAAGTTAACCACAGAGTGTGTGTTGCTCTCTGAATGCCGCAGTCAGGGCCCAGGTCCGAGTGTCCTCTCAGACTCTTGTGGCTGCCAGCGGTTCTGCCAGGGGCAGTGTGGCATGTGGCTCCTCGGAAACAGCTCAGGGCCTTGGGGCAGGGCTTGTTCATTCCTTCCCACGGCTACCTCACCCCCAGACCTGGGTTCTTTGCAACTGCCTGGATGAATGCAGGGAGTCCACCCTCTGCCCCGGGAAATAAAATCAAAGGATGCTCCCAAGTGGAAGGAAGACACACGTTTATTGCAGTCCCTCCTGCGGATGCTTGCAAGCCATCACTACGCAAATACAGTCCACAGCCCGGAGTCAGTTAGCCAAAAGCCAGCAAGCAAAGCGTTGGCTCAAGCCCGCTTCATGCCAGCCATTCCCCACCATGCCCTCCTCCCACCCCCCAACAGCAGCACAAGCCATAGCACACAGCAGGAAGTCAAATGCAAAACACACAATGGCTTCAGCGTTCTCAGTCCAAACTGTTAGTCCTGTTTTGCACACAGTCATAAATTACAGGGGGCCAAGGTCCTGAATCTTGGATCTTCAACCTGCCTGGACTGCAGGTCCCTGGTGGGGGGGATTGGGGGGTGACACTGGCCAAAACCCCTGCGGGACTTTGTGGAGCCGCTGCCTCTGGGAGCTCACCAGCGGGGCCTTGCGTGAGCTTCAGGAATCCTTTGTCCCCTCTAGCCCATGACAGGGTCTAAAATTCAGACCCCGTAGCCCTCTCTCCTAATTTGGCATCCTCAGCTTGGTCCTTGAGAATGCGCCGCCCTGAAGCTGAGGAGCGGCCAAAGAGCACGAAACACAGGGGAGGCGAGCAAAGGGCAGCGGGCCCACACCACGCACTCGGGGCCGCCTTCCCTGGCCTGCCAGGTCCTCTGAGGGCGGCCCGTGGCATCTTCAGAAACAGAAGTAGCACGGGCCTATGTTAAGGAATCACAGAGTTCAAAACAGAATCCAAGCCCAGGGTCCCAAGAAAAGGGACTCCAAGGAGAATACTTGGCACAAATGGCAGAGTTTTTATCAATTTTGCTCACTCTACTGAGCTCCCACCCCAGTACCATGGGGTTTCTCTATCTGTGGTCCCATGGCACTTTTGGCATTCCTCATCCTGGCTAGTGGCAGTGGGTGACAATGGTGGTACAATGACATAACCTTCACACTCCCCTACATGGGCACCCACCTTGTGGGCTGCAGCCTACCCTCAACGATCTCACTTTACTCTCCGGAGAGGAACAGTTCCTGTAACCCTCCCCTTCCCACCACTAAGGAAAGTGCTATCCACGTGGCTACCTTGCCATAAGTAGCTGTGGTCTTCAACACAAGCCAGAATTCTGATCTTTATCCTTTTTGCTAAGCACTAGACAGACACTGTCCTATCTCAGGCATGGAAACAACTTTATACTTTCTAACTCTGTGGGGGTTTGTGTGGGCAACTAATCGTCCCAAATGGAGCACCAGTCCTTATGTACATGCCTCCTCTCTGCGACCCCGTGAGCATCTTCCCAGGGCTATGGCCTCATGATGCCATATCCACGCACAGAGGCCAGAAACGCTCAGGGCAGGCAGGCCTGGAGCAGCCGGGAGCTGCCGGCCATACTCGCGTGATGCCCACTTTGCAGGATACCAGTAAAGGGCAGAGTGGAGTTCCATGGGTAAAGCATGGAAGTCAGCATCACTCTGGGGGCAGGCTGGGCTGCTGTCCCCCTGCCCGGGACCCACAGGGGGCAATGACACACTGTCCCTGGTCCTCACAGCGTCTGTCCTGTAGCAAGAGCACCAGCACCCAAGATCAGGGGAAGATGGGCATGAGGACTCAGGGGTCCTGCTGCCCAGCCCCAAGCACTGAAGACCCAGAAGGCAAACACGTTTCCCCTGCAGACAGGGGCAGCTTCTGCTGTACCGGGCTTCGACTCTTCTCAGCGATGACACTGGCCAGGAGCTGGGACTGAGGCCCGGCCGACTTCACGTCTTGTCGGTTTTGTTCTCGAATCTGTGAGGCAAGGGAAGGGGAGAGTGAGCTCGCTGTTGAGCATCAGCGTGTGGAGTTTGGGAGGGGAGCATTCAGAGGGCATCCTGGTGTCTCGTGTGCCCTGTGACAGGGTCTACAAAGGTCCTCCGGTGGGGGTGAGGGGTCTCTTTCCCCTATTGCTTAACACAGTGTGTCCTCTAAGAGACAAATGGTCAGTTTATGTAAAATACCAGATTCTCGTGAACTCTGAGGAGGTAACTGTAAGAGGTGAAGACTGAGACAAGGCACAGGAGATCCCTGATGGGGATCCTCACGCTTCACTGAAGCCCCTGAGAAATTTCTTGACCATCACAAAGTCCTGGTGCCACCCTATAACTACTGAATTGGAGTCCCTCCTTGGGGAGGAACAAGAGGATGGACCCGAACATGTGCATTTTAAACCAACCTTGCAGAGGGTCCTTGAACCATACAGTAAATCACTGCTCTGGGAGTGCACCCGACCTTTTGGAGGGGTTCTAGTACAACCTAAGTTTTTAAAGTAACATGAGAAATGTGAGTGAGTGAACTGTAAAGCAAAGGTTGAGAGATAAATATAAAGGATTTTGAAATTTTGAAAATGAGCCAAAAGGAGAACAGCATAAGATTCACAAAAACTCAATTTGTGGGCTGGTTTTTTAGGTGTATCTAATGTCTCACACAAGCCCTCTTTATGCATGAGGGTTATTTAGGACCACATTAAGTATAGAATTAGCACAGTGCTAGAATTGGGCCCATAAATGGTTGTTTCTTTCCCCTAAGCAGAATCTGGGGTTTTGATAAGAAAGGTACATCCCAAAAAATCAGCTCATATTTGTGGGACCTGAGATGGCTCCCTGCTTGAGGGAGAAGAGATGGTAAGAGACGCAGCTCCCGTCTTACCTTGTTCCGCATGTCCAGTACTTCTTGGGGGTCGGTATAGAGAGGCACAAATTGGTTTGGGTTTTCGATCCGTATTGGCATGCCACTGCTGGATTTCTCCACCTCATCAGCCTTCATCCACTGAACACACAAGGCCAGGGTAAGGCAAAGGAATAAATCACCATGTCCTCCCCGATGGCCCACCCCTGAGATCTGGGCCAACCGGCCCTCCATGGAAGGTCAGCAAGCCTATGCAAAGATGTTCTCCCTTCTTGGGCCTCCTTCAGGTCTGTCTGTCTCCCAAAACAGAGATGGGGAACAAATGACCTGGTTGCCAAAGAAGGCCCCCGGATCAACAGTCAGCCATCAAGAGCGCTGGAGAGTGGGGCTCAGAACCTTGACAACCAATGTGACAAACAGGCAGCCACTTGAACTTTAGTATCATATGACTTATTGATTTTCAATTTTATTTACTTATGTAGAGGGAGAGAGAGATGGGGGAGAGAGAGAGAGAGACCAGGGGGACAGGGAGAGAGAGAATCTCAAACAGACTCCACACGGAGCACGTAAAGCTCGATCTCACAACCCTGACTGAGATCATGACTCGAGCTGAAGAGTCCAGTGCCAACTGAGTCACCTAGGTGCCCTGACTTACTGATTTTAATTTGTAGGGCTTCATTTTTTTTTTTCTAATGAAGAGCTATTCTACTTGGCTTTCAGATACTTAACTGTTAATGAAACAGCAAATTAGAGTTGACGTGTGTGTGTACTGGTGTGTGTGTTAGGGAGACAGAGAGAGAGAAAGAGACAGAGAGACAGAGAAGGTGGGGGAGGGGGGAGACAATAGAAATTAATATCCCACCCACCTTCTGGGTTTGCACCAGATGGACAGTCCAAATGTTGGATGCCCATGAACTTCCCAGAAGGACTCTGTAAAAGGGGGAGCAAGAAGCAAAAGCCAATTGCTCCTGGGTTTTGTGCTGTTGGGAGTGAGGTCCAGCCCCCTAGAGAAATATCCCCCCTTGGAGAAATTTGCTCCGCGGCCCCAAAACTCACTGCAGAGTTGCAAGAAACTGGTGATCAGAGGCTCTATGGGCATGAACAGCTGCTCCTAGATGCCCAAGAGGAAGCCCTAAAGGGAATAACCCAGCCCAGGGGATATTTGTTCTGTTCTCCTTTTAAAGCTGCTTGGCCCACAGAGGGAGCCACATGCCCTCCCGCCACCCTGATCTCCTCCTTACTGTGGTCTTGGGCCGGGGGGTGCCCATGCTCCTCTGGACCTCATCGGCCACATTGACCCGCAAGTAGGTGTTGGGAGTGTTGAGCCAACGGGTCTTCTCCTTCTGCTGCTTCTGGGCATGCTGCAGCAGGGCGGGCACCGGGGCGCCGTCCTCCTCAAACACGAAGGCTGTGACAGTGGCTGGGATCTCCACCTCACTTTTGTGTTTGGTTTTCTCTTGAACAATGGGGTATCGGTATGGGTAGCCTGTTCTGTAACCCTAAAAAGGACAGAAACAGAACCACTTACTGTGGGGAACATGGCCCCCACGCACATATCGCACACACATTTCGCCCCCCTTCTTTCTGAAGGACTCAGTTTAACCCAAAAACTCCATAACACAATGTCGGCCTTGCTGCTCCTTTGATGTGTTTCAGAATTGTTCCCTTCTCCTGGCCCCCCAGCCTCTTCCTTCCTTCCTTCCTCAGAGCTGAGGAAATCCCTAGAAACTTGCAGACCAGACAGACAAGGCTCCTTACCCTAACGGTGCTCCAATTTTCCATCTACTCCAGGTGTCCTGGGCCCTGGCTACACACTGGGATCCTGGGCCCTCCTCAGAGTGGCTGACTTCCGGTGGAGAGGGGTGCGATCTGGGCTGCAGCATTTTTAAAAGCCTGCCAGCTCTTTCTAACAGTCAACCTCATTTTCTTGACTCCAAGCCTTCTAAACCATTTCCTTCTTGGAACCCTGAGCCTGACTCAGGAACATCCCTGTCTCCTAAGCAAGACCATGTCCCACAGAGATAGAAATGATTCCTGCTCGGTGGGAACATTCAGCCACCTTGACACCTCCTCATATGATTCTTTCTTGGCTATCTTCTTCTTCTTCTTTTTTTAATATATTAAAGAGATATTAAAATATTTTTCCAATTATAAATACAGACCTATCTAGAAAAATCAGGCAATGTGGAAAAACACAAGAAAAAAGTGGGTTCTATTAAAAAAAAAATCTCATCCCCAGAGATAACCACTAAAAATCTTTCTGGTCATCTCTGTAATATATATATATATGCATGTGTGTTAGCATATATATAACTACAGAATATATATATAACTGTATAAAAATGGGACCATACTGCATAAGCAACTTTACAAGCTGCTTTTTTAGTTTATTGATATGACTGACATATTTTCCACATTATTGAACCTATAATACATAGAAACCTTTATTTTTTTATGATTTAGTAAAAAGTAATTGATAGCACTGACACTTTGTCATTTTTAAAATATCATAAATAATATTATAAATTTATCATATAATATAAATATCATAAAAATAATATCTTTATACATTTTTCTTTAGGCAAATGTATTTTCTTTCGTTCTTTAAATTATTCTCTTCTTGAATTCCTAGAATAAAAATTATCGGGCCAAGGGATATATATTAAAAGTTTTAATGTATTTAACATCTTCCCAACATGTTGAGCCAATTTATACTTCTACCAGTTGGGCTGGAGTTCCCAGCTCTCATCTCCCTCCCACCTGCTGAATATTGCTGAGGTTAAAAAAAAAATCTTTGGGGGCGCCTGGGTGGCTCAGTGGGTTAAGGCCTCTGCCTTCAGCTCGGGTTGTGGTCCCAGGGTCCTGGGATGGAGCCCCACATTGGCTCTCTGTTCAGCAGGGAGCCTGCTTCCCTTCCTGTCTCTTTGCCTGCCTCTCTACCTACTTGTGATCTCTCTCTGTGTCAAATAAATAAATATTTTAAAAAATCTAAAAAAAAATCTTTGGCAATCAGAAGTGTTAAAAGTAAAATCCTCCAATTTTTTAAATTCTTTTTTGATTAATAGTAAAACTAGATATTTTCAATGGCCACTTGAATGTCTTCCTTTGTAAATTGCTTGTGTTCTTGGTTCGTTTTTCTGTTGAGATATTTATTGTTTTCACATTGATTCATAATACCTCCTCCTACATTAAGGGTATTAATTTTTTGACTGTCACAGATGTTGCAGTATTTTCCTCCATAGTTTGTCTTTTAGCTTTGTTTATGATGGGAGGGATAATTTATAAAAATGTACATTTTCCATTTAAATATAATCATATCTGTTAATATTTGCCATCATGATTTCACACTTTCTCACCATACCTGACAAGTTCTTTCCCAACACAAGAGCATCAAAAATATAAATCTTCTTTTTAATACCTATATGAATTTACTTTTTATGCTCAAATTTTTGATAAATCAGGAATTCATCTTGTTGAAAGGAATGATCCACCTTATTTATTTCCCAAAGGGCCAGCAATCTTTCTCCCACTGCTTTATAAGATGCCTTCTTGCCCGTGTTAAATTCTCATCCATTTTGGAACTATTTCTGGATTCTCTCTAAGCTGTCCCACTGATTCTCCTGTTCATTCTTCCCTGGTGCCCCTCTGCTCTTCTGTTTAGTTGTTGAAGTTTTTCATGATTTACCTTGTGATGGGACAAGTTTCCCTAATTGCTTTTCTTTCTATAGGATTTCCATCCCATTCTGAAGTAAACTTAGAAAAACATTTTTTCTAAGTCCTCTGTGCTCCCCTCTCACTAAAGGAATTACATGGAGTTTGGAAAGGCAACCTTTAACCCTATGGAATTTTCTAACCAACAGGAAATTGTGGCTCTTTATTAAATTCAGGTGTTCTCTTGATGCCTAATGGTAAAGAATTACGGTTTTCTTTAAATCAGTTCTGCTTCATGTTTTATGTTCTTTTTACATTTGCAAATGGGCTATTTTCTCCCATTACTATATTTTCAAATATATTATATGTTGAGATGCAAAAAAAGCTACTAACTTCTAAATATATCTTCATAACTGACTACTTAAAACATTTTTTTTAATTTTTTTTTTAAGATTTTATTTATTTGCCAGAGAGAGAGAGAGAGAGCACAGGCAGGCAGAGTGGCAGTAGAGGCAGAGCGAGAAGCAGGCTCCCTGCCGAGCAAGGAGCCCAATGTGGGACTCTATCCCAGGATGCTGGGATCACAATCCGAGCAGAAGGCAGCCGCTTAACCAACTGAGCCACCCAGGCATCCCCATAACTGACTACTTTAAAAGGTACTCATTATTTCTAATATTTTTTCTTCGTTGACTCTTTGACATTTTATAGACATGTAACCATACTATCTAAACTGAATAGTGATTTTGTTTCCTTTTCAGCATCTGTTTTGTTTTTATACCTCACCACTTTAGATTGAGTTCCAGTGTTACTCCAGAACAGTAATAAAAGTTTGGACAGCAAGAATCACTTGTTTTATTTAAAAATTTAATGGAAATTCTTCTAGTGTTTTACCAGGATATTGACTCTTGTTTTGAGAAAAATATCATTTTAATCATGTCAAATAAGTCTTCTCCTCTCTTAACAGCTATTATTTGTATAAAGTGATACTACCTTTTTATCAAATGATTTTTGATATTTATTAATGGCCAAAAGGTCATTTGATGCACTAATATCATGAAATATATTTAAAAGATTTATAATATTAAACCATCCTTGAATACTAGGAATGAGCCTTCACTTGGTTTTTATGTATTATTACTCTAATGTTATACAGGATACTACCTGCTAGCTTTCATGTAGCACTTTTTATCAACTCAAAGCAAGATTGGTCTGAATGTATTATAATTATTACGGTTTCATGTCCCACTTTCACTCTCTGAAACAATTTAAATGGCATAAGAATTGTCTGTATCTTGGGTGCCTGGGTGCCTCAGTTGGTTAAATACCTGCCTTTGGCTCAGGTCATGATCCTGGAGTCCTGGGATCAAGCCCTACCTCAGGCTCCTATTCAGTGGGGAGCCTGATTCTCCTTCTTCCTCTGCCTGCTGCTCCCCCTGCTTGTGCACTCTCTCTCTCTCTCAAATAAATAAATACAATCTTTTAAAAAAGGGGTCTTTTTGTTTGTCTGTCTTCTTAAAGATTTGAAAGAATTCCCATATGAAACTGTCTGGCACTGGTGCTTTTAGGCATGGGTTACTTGGCACATGAGTCTTAAGGGGAACTGTATCTTCAAGGTGGGTTGTGTTTTTCATTATTTGAAAAATAATCTATGACCCTCACAATCAGCCTAGTAATAAGATAGGGATGGTTTGGAGGGACTGGAGGTAAGGAGAAAAAGATTAACTATTGCAATAACCTGGACACAATAAGAGGATCCAAGGTAGTAGCAGTGAGTAAGGGAACATAAATCAGATATAGAAATGGTCCAAGGATAGGTTTCATCTTCACTTCTCTGAGCAATCAAAGAAGTTATGATCTCTTCCTGCAACTAGCTTCTCATCGTGCATGCTTTCTTTTTGTTCTCCAACTGTCTATATGTCATATTATCAACTAAAATGTTAGATTTTGTATCCTTTATTTTTTTTTAAGATTTTATTTATTTATTTGACAGACAGATCACAAGTAGGCAGAGAGGCAGACAGAGAGAGAGAGGGAGGAAGCAGGCTCCCTGCTGAGCAGAGAGTCTGATGCGGGGCTGGATTCCAGGACCCTGGGACCATGATCCTAGCTGAAGGCAGAGGCTTTAACCCAGTGAGCTACCCAGGTGCCCCAAGATTTTGTATCATTTAAAGCCCACCTAGACACATACCAGTTAACTCCTTACATGATTGATTCATTCAGTCATTACGACAGGGTGTTGTTCGAATGCTGCTCATCAGAATAAGGAAATTAGAGTATTATGTGGTTTCTACATTAAAGTCACGAGATAACAAAGGCAGAACTAACTATTAAAGAGTGAACTGAGCCACAATATAAGATGTCATCGACAGCCTTCAGAACAGGGGCAGTGAAGGCCATCATTTAAGAAAACTCAACTACTTGTAGAATGACCACAAATTCTGAGACACTTGCCAATCAATGAGGCTTTAACAACTTCACCCTGATGCTGTTCTCATGCCCACGTACTGTGTCCCCCCTGACTGGTTCCAGGGCACTGAGTCTCAACCAACTAGCTGGGAAGGGCAATGGCAGGAGACCCACCAGGTTGTCCAGCATCCTCATGAGGGCCTCAAACTCGTGCTCCCCCAGCCGGTTCTTCTGCATGGGCCCGAAGGTGCTCCCTGCCCACTGCACGGAGCCCACTTGATGGGGTCGGTGCTTCTCTTCCAGGAGGATGAGGTTGTCCACTCCCCCAGCGCCGGACAGGGCAGAGACCTACAGTGAAGAGCAGAAGGACCTCAGTATGTGTGTGCATGGACATATATCCAGAAATGTGAGCTGTATTTGGCTTTTTCCTGCCCAGGGGAAAAGCTACACCAAAGTTACTGGACATGAACCCACTTTCAGGGAAAGAGGTCTTTGCCATTTTTTCCTCATGTTAGTTCGTAGAAACTATAGAAGACGAGGAAGAACAAGTGTTAAACCTTAGGAATAAAGCAATACAGAGGGCTGAAAAATTACCTGGGATACTGACCAACCTCAGTTTGTGATTATTTCTGGGGAGGGTGGGGAGTACGGTCAGAAAGAACTCCAAAGGGGACTTTAATTTTCAATTCTTGTCAGTAATAAGTAAAAAGGCTTTTACTTTTTAAATCTGAGTGGTGGGTAGTGGGTGTTATTATTCTTCTGCATATTTCTGTGAGTTTGAAATATCTCCCTTTGCTTTTTTTTTTTTTTTAAAGCAAAAAGTCACTTGAAAGAAATAGGCTGGCTCCTTGGCCAATAAAACAAGACAGTAGCCTGATGGCCCGAATGAGCTGGGCTAAAGGCAGAGCTCATCTTCCACAGTGGTACGCTCAGTTGAGGAAACCCAGAGGAAGGAGACACCTGAAGGGGTGGGAATACACAGCCAGGCCCTGTGGAGGGTCAAGAGGCTTCACTGGTGCTCTTGGAGCGTTTGCCCCACTGTCTGGGCTCCACAGCAAGGGGACATAACAAGTGGCTGCTGGCGATGAGCTGAGTATTAGGACAAGAGTTGTGTGTGTGTACAGCAGGTGATTTTAGAATGATCCTAGAAAATATTTATTAATCTAATTAATATCCTTATTTTCTAATTCCATACCCATCTAATGGTACCTTCTGTCTACTCAGATATAATCGGTTATGATTTGGCATCCAGGGTGAGACCAGAAAGAGGGAGAGAATGTGGTTTCCGAGTCTTCTCGGCAGGGAGCCAGGTGTCCTGTGCTGCAATCAGATTAATATTTGATATCTCCTGTAAGCCTACTTATTGCAGGAGAAGGATTTGATTATATAAACTTCCAGTGTTCCTGTTTTTATTGAAAAGGAAAGGGTGCAATTGAGCTTGCTGGCCAACATGCATCTATGAGCCCGTGAGGACCCGTCACACATCCCCAGAGCGTGTTAGATCCACCAGTGTAACAAACGGCTCCTATAAGACTTCCTAGAGGTCAGCCAGGCCACCTTTGCAAGGTGACCCCTGTCACATTGTTAAGAGGTGGAAGCAAGAACACTCATTTGGGCTGCATTTTTATCTGGCAAAGGTGGAGACTTGAATAGTCACTGATGTCATCCTCCTACCAAAGCTAAGGGTCCTTGTCCAGTATCCCTGGAAGATAGCCAGCTGCACGCTTAGTGAGGCAGCCTACTACACTGTGTCCAAAGGTTAGAAGGGTTATGGTGAGTTGATACAGATTACAGAGTGCAAATCCACCTTTTTGCTATGTTCGTTCACTAATTCCGGTTTGGGCCTCCGTTGCCATGTTTTCTCATGCCGAAGTCCCACGTACTCCAAAGGCTGAGTGCGAGGGAATGCACTCTCAATGGCAGCGAATCCCAGCTGGAAGATCCATTACCTTGTTCATCCCAGACCCTCATCTGGCCAAGGCAGGGCTTGGGACCCTGGAATCCTGACTTGGAGTGCTGACTGTCAGCTGATCTTTCCCGCAGACCCTCATCTCCCCTCCACCTCCCACCAGGCAATGCAGTGTAGTGTTTAAGAACATGGACTTGGACACAGGCTGCCTGGGTTTGAATCCTGGCACGGACACTTGCTGTGTGGCCTGGGGCAGCTATTTACCCTCTCTGTGCCTGTTTTCTCATCTGTAAAATGAAAAAAAATAGTAAAATGAAAAAAATTATGAGCATTATGGAGGGTGATAATTATAAAACACCTGGTGCTGAGAGTGCCACGTCAGTGTTTATGATCAATATATGCCGAGGTTTTACTATGAAAGAAACGATGTGCCCAGGGGACTAGTTATTCACGGAGGAGAGAACTGCCCACATCCTTACAAGAGCTGGGCCTCCTCCCACCTCCCTCTTCCCCCATCAGTTTCCATGGCGATGGGGAGCAGATGGAGAAGAATTGCCTGAGCAAGTCTGCTCTATAAGCAGAGCAGGGAGCTGCCTCTCTCAGCTGGGGTGACCCAGTTTCCTAGAACCCCAGACTGCTGAAGAGAGATGAGAACACTGTCCCCAGGAGAACGGACTAGGCTCTTAGCCTTGAACGACTAAAATGACCACAGCCACGTTTGCTTGTTGGTCAAGGTCACTGAGGGAGAAAAGGAGGCCCACGACGGAAACAGAACGTCCGTGGGGGCTGTTCAAGCAGAAATGAGCTGGCCAGGGGCTGCCATCCCAACAGCATCTGCAGACTGCTAGCCCCTGGGGTCACCCATGCCCTAAACCACTTACACCTCTGGTCTAATCTAGCCTGTTCTGCTCCTACACCCTCCAGCTTCCTTTCTCTCTCTAGAAGCCTCCCTGAAGCTGAAAAGAGCCATGGGTGCTTTTCTGGGGGTTATTTGCTTCCATCGCCTGATGTACTTTAACAAGGTCCCATGGAATGAGTCCTGACTGAAAACAAAGTGACAGCAGGCAGGGCCAAGAGAAGCCGCTGGGGCTGTCGGGGTCGGTGCCTGGCAGCTCTGTGCTTTCATCTCCGCAGCTGCTAGACGGCCATCCTGCCTTTGGTTAAACAGTACAGAGGCCATTTCTCAGTGTAGAGCGCCCCCCCCCCCCCCCGACACGGGGGCGGGGCAGGGGGAGGCAGGGCCATCTCTCACCATTCATTTTCAGGCCATGCTGTCTTTGCAAAGCTATAAGAACTATTTTCTCATGGAAACCTCTTCTTTAGAAGGAAGATGGGGGGACTCATTAGAGCGCAGATATGGGGGAAAGAAAGAGTCTGCCAGGTTCTAACATCAGTCAGGGTTAAGAGTTCAGGGCCCACCTTCGGTTGGGGCAGGGAGGCTGCTGCCTCAGAAAGGAACTGCTTTGATCCTGGTTTTCCCTTCTGTTCTGACCACTGCTGTCTGGGGGGACGGGGCAGTCTCATCTCACTTCTAACACCTCTTCATCATTGTCTTAACAACTGTCCTCTCAACATACTCATTTAAAAACTATTGAGAAAGTTGCCACTTGCAGAATTCTCATTCCTTGGGAATTGCAGAACCTCTACTAGCAATGCCTCTGGGATTATCCCACTCTTTCCCCTGTCCTACAATTCCTAAGACAAAGGCAGGCCTTCCGCCTGGGGCACTGCTCTGCCCAGACCAGCCAGGAGAGGGCAGACAGGACACCCAAGGACCTTGCAAAGGACTGACTCCTCCTGGAGCACTCAGCTTTCCCTTCT
The DNA here is from genome assembly GCF_022355385.1 of Mustela nigripes. Classification (NCBI taxonomy): domain Eukaryota; kingdom Metazoa; phylum Chordata; class Mammalia; order Carnivora; family Mustelidae; genus Mustela; species Mustela nigripes. The sequence goes on along the minus strand of NC_081563.1, from coordinate 52,790,281 downwards.
GTCAACTGAGTCCTAAAAATACCATGAGCATCACCTCTCTTTATTTGAAAGGCCCCAACCTCACAAGGACCCCATAGGCCCCCGATATCCAGCTGAGGAAACACAGACTGTAGAAAGCAATTCCCTGACCCAAGGACACATTCCAGAGTTGGGAAGGATGGTGAATGCCTTCAGCTAGCAAGACCCCCTTACTCACCTCTGCCAGCTTGCCACACTGAAGGGGGCATGCGTTTGGCTTATATAACACCCCCTTGTTATCTGGCAAAACTATAGGATTTGTGTTTTCCTATTTCTTTTTTTTAGGGGTCCCATGGCTGCTGACAATCCCCACCCATCCACCACCCCATCCCCGACTAGTTAGGAGAACCTCCTGACAGGCTCCCTGGATGTTATGCTTGGGGGTTCCCTGGTGTTCAGGGTTGCCATGTGTAACTTCACCCCAGTCTGGGCCAGACCATGTTCATGGTCTTTGCAAACGACACCCTCCAGACAAAAAGAAAGAAAAGACCAACCTATGACGTGGTGTCTATCTGGCATAGCTAGATGTAACAGTTATACCCCAGGTAATACTTAATGGTAAGAACTGTTATATGCCCTATTACAATTTCTCCTACGCTCCGACTGATGAACCTGGGGAGCTCCCTGTTCCAGACACTGCCCCCCAAGAGGAGGGTACTGGTTGTTAGGCAACAGTGATGACTATTTTAAAGTTACAAAACTGATTATAAGTGTGAATCTTTAGAAGGATAAGGTGGTGCCAAGGCAGAGAAATAGGGCAAGGCTTTTAGATGGCTGGCTCCCAGGACTCCTTAAATCATGGCCGGTGGAGCCTCCATCAGAGCCACACCAGGGCCCCCTCCCCAGGGGAGCTTGCTCACCTGTATCTCACATGCAGCCTGCAGGTGGAAGATCTTATAAAACGCCTCCTCCACGGTGTCACCTAGAGCAACCACTCCATGGTTTCTTAGCACCAGGATCTGCAGAGGAGCAAATGGCCAATTAAAACTCCAAGCTGTTTAAACTAGTGAAGAAGGAGAGATCTTTCATTTACTCCAGTCACTTTCCATATCCACTCCCAAAGCATGCCCTCAACTCCTTGTTCATTCTTCCCATACAAACACCCCAGTGCTACTCCACATGTGATGCTAACCCTAAGCAACGTCCCTAACAAATAGAAGATGCTTTTAATTTTATTAATTTATTTTTTAAAGATTTTTTTTATTTGACAGGGAGGGACACAGTGAGAGAGAGAACACAAGCAAGGGGAATGGGAGAGGGAGAAGCAGGCTTCCCGCAGAGCAGGGAGCCCAAAGGAGGACTCCATCCCAGGATCAGTTCAGGATCATGAACTGAGCAGAAGTCAGCCACTTAATGACTGAGCCACCCATGTGCCCCTAGAAGATGCTTTTTAAAACAGAGACTAGAGAGCTTGGTGGATTTCTTTGGGCTATACCTGGATTTTTAGGCCTTGGAGAACTTCGAAGTCTGAAAAACTGGTGTCTGTGTTAAAGTGAATGAAATTACTTCATGTCCAATAGAAGGGTCTAACCTCAAAAGCAAGCTCTTGCTCCTGTGACTTAGTTGGCTTGGAAATCAAACCCCAGAGGATGGCTCTCTGCGGGGTGGCCCTGCAGAGACAGGTGAGTCATGTCAGCTCTCTGGACCTCAAGTCTTCTCTCCATGAGCTCAGTGAGGCCCCAGTAGCTCTAAAATCCTACATCTCTGTGAAGGAGGTAATAGTGACCTTCTACTCCAACTCTCTGGTTTTTCAGAAGAGGAAACAGAAGCCTAAAGAAATCAAAAGGCTCCCAGCTAATCAGGGGCAGAATCAGAACTAGAACCCAGGTGTTCTCACTGTTGGTGCAATGTTTGTGACTCTGCCAGGAACAGGCAGACAAAAGGGAAAGAAGCAGAAATGAATTTATACCAAAAGCTGGACTCCCCAAAATTCAGATCAGAAACTGTTTTCTTGATTGGTCTTATCCTCATGAACTCCCTGAAACCAGATGATCCAGATGATGCCTTTCCAGCAGCAGGGACACAGATCCACATGCGGGAGGTGTCCTTGCAGACCTGGCTGAGGCCTGCTGGCCTAATCATCTCATCATTTCGTGCTGAAATAGCTGGAGGTTTTTCCTCTCAAGTGCCAGAGACATGGAAAGAGATGAGGACTCTGGCCTAAAAAGATTTTGCAGATAGCAAATGCCCCATCTCTGAAATTCTTATAGCATTTCGCAGATGTGAACATCTCCTCCCTCTCCGGGCACTACTAATGAGGCTTTAGGGAATGTGGGAGAGAGTGGCGGGGTTTCTCCTCTGTGTCAGAGATGGGAAGGCGGAGGCTCCCATACTGGAAATGACTCAGGCAGTGAGTGCCTTTTGAGGACAGAGTCAAGTGTCCTTCAACCTAAGCTCAGCTTAGGAAATTCCCATACGAAGCTGCCTACCCCTAATGATGTGCTGTGAAGAAATAAGTCTTTAGATTTAAGCCAAACAATACGAGATTCTGTTTTTCTCTATCAAGTTAGCAAAAGAAAAAAAAGTGGTGGGGCACCTGGGTGGCTCAGTGGGTTAAGCTTCTGCCTTCGGCGCAGGTCGTGATCTCAGGGTCCTGGGATCGAGTCCCACATCGGGCTCTCTGCTCAACAGGGAGCCTGCTCCTCACCCCCCCACCCGCCTGCCTCTCTGTCTTCATGTGATCTCTGTCTGTCAAATAAATAAATAAAATCTTTTAAAAAGAAAAAAAGAGTGGTAATACTCAAGTTTGGGGAGACTGCAGGGAAGCAGCATTCTTATAACTAGACTCTGGGGGAGGAGAGGGCAATGTGCCTATAGGAAGTAAGAGTTCTAAAATGTGTATCCCTAGGAATGTATCCCAAGGAAATGATCTCAAGCACTTACAGAGATTCAGCTAAGAGGGTTTTCATCCTGTGTTGTTTATATCAAGGAACCTTCCAATGTCCAATCACAGAGGACTGTTAAGGTAAATGGTGACACAGCCATTTATATGATGAGATATAATCTAATGATTTTAAATAGTGATTTAGGGGCACCTGGGTGGCTCAGTGGGTTAAAGCCTCTGCCTTCGGCTCAGGTCATGATCCCAGGGTGCTGGGATTGAGCCCTGCATTGGGGTCTCTGCTCAGCAGCGAGCCTGCTTCCTCCTCTCCCTCTGCCTGCTTGTGATCTCTGTCTGTCAAATAAATATATAAAATCTTAAAACAATGATTTAGAAAATATTTAATAATATGCAAAGGTGTTTACTTGATATTACTAAGGGAAAAAAGGAAAATCACTTTATGTTCTTAGTTTGCTAAAGATACGTGAATGCTTGTGGAATGCGTGCCAAAATCTCGGGATAATTGGATAAAGAATTTCATTTCACTTTTTTGTTTACGTGCAACTTCTACACATTGTCCGCTGAACACGTGTCAGTCATGATGTAGGCTTTGGGCAAGCCCACCCGAGTGTCTTCCCGCAACAGCTGAGCAAACCTTGCAGGTGGGTCCAAGGCACTTCTGCAGGCTGATTCGATCCGCTTCCTGCTCCATCCCACCATTGAAGTCATAATAGGCCATGTCCCCCACTAGCAGGGCGTTGTGGGAGACAGGCAGGAGGCCGCACTTCATAGCCGACACCTTTAGTGAGACAATGGAAGTGTCAGCACCTGCAGCTCCCCCATCCCATCTCCGCCCTTTCCTCAGAGGGGCACAGCCAGGCTCTCCTCTGGGGACTAGTGGGCTTGGGAGCCAGCCCTCAAGAAAGGCACTGCCCTTTGACTCTGCTGCACCTGGCTGGGCTCTGGCTTTCTGTCTGCTTCCTCTGATGTCTTTCCATCACCATTTTGATGGAAAGCTACATCAATATCTCTCTCTCTCTAAAATTGCTACCAAAAATGCCTTTGAGAAAGCTACCCTCCTGCTTTTCTCTTGTCCTAGGACTCTGGGAAGAGGTTGGGGATAGTGGGGCTACCTAGCACCAGGCTGGAGTGAAGCAGGGTCTAGGGGCCTCTGGGGTGAGCTGATGGAAATCCTCAGCCTTGAGGTCAGTGCGGAAAGAGGGAGGCCCATTGAGAGGCCCCCTTTGACTAGTAACAGGGCAACAAGAGTGCCAGGGAATCAGGTTAAAATCCATTCTCCATACCCTGCCTTTTATTTAAAAGCAAGGAACATGGAGAGGTTTAGGAGAGCCTCTGGCTTTTGTGCCCTTATTCTGCCCCATGAGTAAGCCAGGGCTCTGCAGAAATGGATACTCAGCACAAACATGTCACTCAGTCTTGGCCCAAATTCTGGAAAATCTGAGTGCCCGTAACTGGTGTGCTTCGCAGAAGAACCCTGGGCCAATGAGGAGTCCACTCTGCTTGTGCAGGAGTAAGGCCTGGAAGTCAGTAAGAGGGATTGAAGGTTGAGAGGACACCCAGACCTGCTTGGTTCTTGCCTTTCTAAGTGACATTACAGTGCTTTAGGTACACATGGAGAAATTACCAGAGCCTCTGAGGGGACAACCTGATCCTTGAAGGTATTCCTTCTATTCTCTCTGAGTTTTCCTTGCTCCTGTCCTCAGCTTGCAGCCTAACCTGGGCTATGAAAAGTGGACAAGTCCAGGTTCCCACCATCTTATGTTTTATCAAGCTCTCTCCTCACCAGAGCCTGGGCTGGGGGTGGGGGTTGGGGCAGTGCCAGCCCTCAGTCTGGAGGGACTGGACTGAGTGGAAACATAAGAGGTGCTGTCACTTGGGTAAGTGGGATTTGTGAGTGTATGTAGTGGGGGGAGGGGGGCACAGTAGAACAAACACTGCATATCTTTGCCTCATGTCCCCAGATGAAGACTTCCGTGCTTAGAAAAGTGGGGAGGATTAGGGTGACCACACTGGATGTTTCCCATCCTTACCTTGTCCTGAGTTCCAGGAAAACTTTCCAGAACTGTTTTAAATAAGGAGATTGACACTAGCTTGGGGAGGCTTAAGTCTTTCGTCAGGGAGCCCCTCAGAGAAGCGGGCAGCATGGGCCTGCTGCCAGCCTTGGGGACAGAAATGCTGGCCTGGGAGCAGACACTCACGGCGGCAGTGGCTGGTGTGTGCAGATGGATGACACAGCGCACATCCGGTCTGGCTGCGTAGATCGCCGAGTGCAGACAGAAGCCCGTGGTATCCACGGGGAAGCAGCTGCTGCCCTTCTCCACCACCTCTCCCAGGATGTTCACCTTGATCTGGACAGGGAAGAGAAACTCAGAGGCACAGGGTGGGGACAGGGCAGGGGGCAGACAGGGCGGGTGCACTCAGGACTCTCCCAGGAGGTAGGCCATACCCACTGCCTCCAGGACTGAGGAGCAGGCTAACAGGAGAGTTGGCTGAGTATAATTCAGCAGGGAAAACGCTAGAGTGGAGTTTCTCAAACTTGACTGGGTGTAAGAATCACCTGGAGATCCAGTCAAAATGCAGATTCTCTGCAAACTGGGGTGGTCACCCTGGAGAACAGTACGGAGGTTCCTCCGAAAGTTAAAACTAGAACTAACCTACGATCTAGCAATTGCACTACTAGACATTTACCCAAAGGATACAAAAATACAGATTTGAAGGGGCATGATAGCCAAACTATGGAGACAGCGCAAATGTCCATTGACTAATGAATAGATAAAGATGCGAAGAGAGAGAGAGAGTGTGTGTGTGTGTGTGCACGCACGTGTCTGTGTGTGTGTGTGTGAACACCACTGCCTTACTATGTCGGGGGCCAGCCAGAACCACCACCAGATGTGTACACACACACACACAGTGGAATATTACTCAGCCATCAAAAAGAATGAATCTTGCCAGTTGCAATGACATGGATGGAGCTAGAGTGTATTATGCTAAATGAAACAAGACAGTCAGAGAAAGACAAATACCATAGGATCTCACTCACATGTGGAATTTAAGAAAGAAAACAGATGAAATATGGGAAGGGGAAAAAAGGAGTGAGGGATTCTTAACAATAGAGTATAAACTGCGGGTTAATGGAAGGATGTGGGTGTGGGAAGGGCTAGATGGGTGATGGGAATTAGAAAGGCACTTGTTGTGACAAGCACTGGGTGTTGTATGTAAGTGATGGATCACTGAATTCTCCTCCTGAAACCAATATTGCACTGTATTTTAACTAACTAAAATTTAAATTAAAAAAAAAAAAAAACTTTCACATTCTGATTCAACAGGCCAAGAATGCGACCCAGGAGTCTGCAATTCTGACAAGTTCCCAAGTGATACCCATGCTGCTGGTCCACAGAACACACTTTGGGTAGAGATGCTAGAAAAGAGTGAATCACAGACTTCTCTAGGAGCAGAAGAAGAAACATTCCCAGAGAGTAACACCTAAACTGAAACTTTTTGGGATTTTTTGTTCTTTATTTTGAATTTTTAAGCATCATACACAAAAGTAAAGATAATAGTATGATAAACACCCATTTACCAATCACCCAAAAGCTAGATCTTAAAGGACAGGTAGAAACTAGTCACTGGTCTTATAACCTGCTCTTGAAGCCAAGGAGCTAGTATGTGTCATGGCTAGCAGTCACACATTTGTATTTGTGTGTGTGTGTGTGTGTGTGTGTGTGTGTGTGTGACTCACCTGCTTACAGTGCTTCAGTGGCTCTGCATGTCCAGCAGAGCAAAGCCAAAGCACCGTAACAATGCTCTTAGGGCTACGTATCATCTGGTCCCCATGCCCCTCTCAGCCTCACTTCCAGACTCTGAATACGTGAGCCAGACGCAGCCTCTCACTGTCCTCCCAAGTGCACCAGGATGTGGCATGTGCCTGGCTTTGTGCACACCGTCCTCCTCCTGCTGAGGACACGGTTCTCTCTGCCCAGTCTCTCCCTACAGCCCTGGTCTAAATCTGCTTCTCCTGTAGGCTCCTGGGGACTTAGCTCCTTCACCATCGGGTCAACCCAGATGTTTCTCCCTTGCCCCTTGCACCTTTTCTGGGCTCTCCATCTTTCCTGCTGTATGGGAGCCTTCTTCACTGAGTTTAATCATTGTCTTGCCTGCCTCTCCAATTAGTCACAAATGCCTTTAAGGCAGAGCCTGTACTTCCTTGACCCTAATTTGGCTTGGCCATGACCTCCTTAGGTGGCCCTGTGCAAGTCACTTACCTCCCTGGGCACCAGCGTCCTCTCCTGCCTGTAAAGGGGTTTTGGCAGCCCTCAAGGTCCTACCCTGCCTAGATATTCTGTCACTTTGTCAGATGACTCTTTTAATTGCATACCTGGACTCCACTGTCTCAAGCCTGGCAGAGGCCCTGAGGTGGCACCCTCTGCCCTCAGGCGAACAGCACAGCAGCTGCAGCCCACACATGTAAGATCCCTTGGGCCTCTTCTGCTTGTAAGACAGTCCTTTCTACTGTCTTCCTCTTCCCACCCAGGAATCTTTGCTGATTAAGACCAACTTCTAAGAAGTTTATTCCTACTATACCTAAAAGGAGCAAGAGAACCAAAAGGGGTCCTGGAAGCTATTGCTAATGGTACAGCACTAAGCCAGTCTTGCACTGCTTTGAGACAAAGTGGTAGCTGTTGTTTTAATATATTCCCCAAACTAGGAAGGCCTCCCCATTCCCAGGCTTTGGGGGCCAATCTCAGGCACAGAGGACCGCAGGCCCATCTCCTCCCCCTCCTCCCTCCTATTGCACTGGCTGCCCGCGTCCATATCTGGTCTCATGGTTGCGTTGTGCTCTGGGAATCCTGCTTTGGGGCTGTGTGTCTTCTCTACCCCCACCAGACCACAAGCTCCATGAGGGACAGGACAGCAATGGCTAGTCTGTAGATGACCTGTCACTGTAGGTTATTGTCATTTCAAGAAGCAATGGGCAGCGAGAGGCTAGACTATACTTACCAGACTGGATGCAGTGACTTCACTGCAAGAAACTCCCTTGGGGCTAATCAGGAAGTGATCCTGCTCCTTGTTGACTCTCAGCTGAAAGGAAGACATGTTCTCAGTGGCAAGGAGACAGTGGGGTCATTTCTAAGGACCCTCTGCATGAATTCCTTCTTCCCCTGAATCCACTGCACCTACAATTCCCAAGAACCCTTATCTCTCCCCAGCACCTGAGAGATGAAAAGGACCTGGCCTTTATTTAGAACTGGAGCAATGGACCTATAAGAGGAATCTCCAATGATCAAGGGTAGCCCTGGAAATAGGATCCAGGATTTCCTAGCTCCTGCTCCAGGGAAGTGGCCATGGGAAGCTTGTCTATTTCAGGTGACCACAGTGGTTAGAAGCGTTGGAAGGGCTCAGTGCATGGCCGTGCCTACAGGCAGGAGCTCCCCCTTGGGATTTTGTCAGGGCCACACACAGCACCCACCCCACCCCAAGACACTCTGCTCACCGTGACGTAGGTGTCGCTCAGCTGGGCCCAGCCGTAGAGGTCTAGGAGACGATAAACGCTGCTGATCTTGCACCGCATGCTCCGCTCACGCTTGGCCAGGTTCAAGTAGTCAGCTGTGTGGAGGTCATTGATGGGTGTCATCATGGAGAAGTCTGCAGAGAAACAGGGTGGGGACAGCACAGCTTTCAGGGTCAGGGCTGCTGTCTGCCCCCCTTCCTTCTTCGCCCTAGTCCCCTCTACATTCTCACTGGCACTACACCTGCACAAGAGACTTCCATTGGCAGGCAATTAAATACTCTTTGACCCTTATCCAGGGGGAGAAAATCCACAGAATGGATAGTTGTGCCCAAGGAAGACTTCTGCTTATTCATGGCATTGCTTTTGGTCAAAAATCATGGCAAGATTCAAACCACAGAATGAAGATGTCTCGGGATGCCAAGCTCACAATAAATCCTAAAGATGGACATTGAACAAAAGCAAGAATAAGTTTCTGAGTGGAAATATAGGTATATTTCATCGCTAGTTTTGATGAAGGAGATGCTAATCATCAGACGTGCTATTGCTTTAAACTATACCATGTAATATAACTTTTCTTCTGCTTTGGAAACAGGGCAAATCATAAAGCTGAGTCAGCCAGGAAGTAAATTCGTCAACTTCTTCTGACAAGTCATAAACTTCCAAAAGTCACTGTGGCTAGCTGAAGGGTTTCAGGCTTCATGTGGGCCATATCTGCTCCCCTCTGGATGTGCAGTCCCTTGGTTATTTATGGTTCTTTGTGGGAATGGGAGATATGGAAGGGAGTTGGAAATGGGCCTAGAGGGCTGGATGGTCTTATCTACAGGGTCTGTAAGGAGTCTAAGAAGTGGTGCCCAGTCCATCCCATTAAAAATGATGACCATACCCTGTGTGCCTCTGGAAGGCATAAGAGGGCATCTGGCTGAGCCCCAAGACTTCTAATTAGTCGGTGTCTAGAAACCAATAAAAGAATCAATAGGAAAAGGTTTTGGCTTAAAATTATGTCTCCTCACACTGCCTCTCCCAGCATCCCACTAAAAACTTTAATGGATTAAAGGCCCTTTAGAAGCTTCCGTCATCTCAATAAACTCGTTACTACACACTGTGATCTCTGTCCTGCATCAGGTTTGCCATTAGTCAAAATGATAAGATGGTCTGCAAAGGTGAAGGGTGACCAGGTACTGTTGGGGCTATGTAAGGCAAGCAGAGCAGACCTCAAAACACCCATGTCAGGAATATGCACCCAAAAGCCTGTGCCCACCAGAGGAGGGATACCTCCAGGGCATGTGTCCAGGAACCAAAGCTGACAGAGGAAGAAGAGGTCCAAAGGCTCAGCTGAACTGGCAAAAAGAATGGCAAAATTCCAAATTCAATAATTTCTCATTGGATTTGACCAGTCTGGGATCCCTTTCTGTGCTCTGCACATTCCCGAGACAAGCAATTACCTCTTTACCTCATCCCTAACAGCAAGAAGGAAGGCATGTCCATAGTATAAGCCCCTCAGACAAAGCCAGGCAGAGGGAGCTATTGTTGGCAGGGTCTTCAGACCCAGACTTCTGTAAGTCCTTCTCTTACAAATTAACTATGGAATCCCAGAGATGGCCAGGAGGCCAGACTAGGTCTAAAAACACGCCATCCCATCCTTTGCGTCCTGTATCAGTGTCCCCCTCCCCAACACTGTGGAGCTTTGCTGTAAGGATTACCCCACCCACAGACCCAGAGCGGAAGAGACCAGAAGGCTCCACAAGTGTCTCAGAGCCTCTGCTCTCAGGGTTTCAAGAAAAAGAATGCTTATTCTCACCAGCCTCACAAAAGTTAAGATGACTGAATGCCAGGTTTATGACTCAGATCTAACCATGTCAATTTACTCAGGGGACCCAAGGAAACACAGAAAGAGATGAAAAGTCCCTAACTGACCCCAGGGAAGCTAAGACTGAAGGATATGTGATTGTAAAAAAAGAAACCAAAATAAAAACACAAAACAACCACAAAATTCTAAAGCAAATGGAGCTGGACAAAAAACAGCCTATCTGCGCTTGAACTCGTGACTCTTGGAACTTCCACTCTCCACGTTCCCTGACTTGGATACGCTGGAAATGCCCTAATCAGATTTCTAGGTATCTGGCTTTCTTCCTGATGGGTGCTGGTCGGCGAGGCAGAGGGAATGCCAGTCAGCTCTATTTCTCTTTCAAAAGAAAAAGTATAAAGACAGCTACCCCAAAAAATGTTGGTTGCCTACAAAGGAACAAAAAACCCCTGCTGTTTCAGATTTCTCTGTTGTAGCAGAGAAAAAAGAAGAAAATAAATAGAGGTTGCATATAAAGAAAAAATAATAATAAAACAGAGGTCATAATATTATCAAAGTAGAAATCAGGGAAAGCCATATTCTTTTGAAATATTCATCCTTGGCAGCAAAAAAGGGGGCAGAGCAAAAGCACACGCTCCCTAGACAAAGCCAGGCAGCAGGGGCCATGATTGGGAGGGTCACTGTGGAGGTCATTTTACATGAATTAAACATATAACCCATCATGAAGCTATAGCTATAAAGAACATTTACACTTTGAATAACATTTCGTCAAGATATAAAGCAAAAGCTACCAGTAATATGAAGAGAAATGAACATTAATTAAATATACAGCGAAAGACAACATGACACTCTTTTTTTACAAAATAAAAAAATGAAGATACAGATTAAGTACTATGCCTTGGAGATAGAGTCTATACCTACATATCATTAAAAAATGATATTATTAGGCCACAGAGAAAATCTCAATAAATCTCCAACATAGACATAGGCCCCATTTTCTAAACACAATGCAATCAAACTACACATTATCAACAAACCCTTAAAACAATGCAAATTCAACCACTTGGAAATGAGAAAACACACTTCCAGATAAAAATAGAATAAAAATAAAATCTTAGAATTTTAAGATTAAAAATAAAATCAAAACAGCAACTGAAAACTATCTAGAAATTAACAATAAAGGAAATACTGTATCAAAATGCATGGGACTCAGAGGAAAAAAATTCATAGCCTGAAATGTCTTTGTTATTGAATTAAATATGAAAATAAAGCATCCATTTATTATGCTTTAGAAAACATAAAAATAACAAAATAAACCAAAGAAAAGTTATGGAAAAGAATTCATGAATAGAAAAATAAGATCTATGAATTGGGAAACTAGAAAATTAGTAGAGCTATTACAGAAATCCAAGAATTGGCTTATGTGAGAAGATCTATGAATAAACCAACATCTGGATTGGCCATAAAAGAAAGTGGGAATACACAACACCAGGAATAAAAATGGGATGTCATCTCATTCACAGCATAAAGTTTAAATGATAGAAACAATATTGTAAGTCACTTTAATAATTCTGAAAATCTCCATGAAATGGAATTTTTATTTAAAACATATGATCAAAATTTACTCAAGATAGAGCAAAATGAATTTTTTAGAAACCTGATGAAACTGTGAAAAATAATGTTATAAAAAATGTTCCAGATATGGATGGCTTTATAAGTGAGTAATAAACTTCCTAGGAAGAGAGACTTCCTATCTTATTTCAATTCCATCAGGACAAAGAGAAGGATGGGGATCACTTTGATTTATCTTATGAAATTTTAGCCTTAAAACCAATACTAAATGAAGACTGCCCAAAAAGTAAATTTCTGACCAATCTCATGTATGAATATGCAAATCCTGAATAAAAGTCTAGTAAATCAAATCTAGAAGCGTATTTTCAAAAGAGTGCATCAAGAGCAGGAATAACTGATTTCAGGAAAGAAAAAAGAGTTCAATGTTCAGAAATCTATTAACATAATTCATCACATCAATAGTTCAAAGAAAGAGAAATCAATAAATGCCCAAATGCATTTTATAAGAATTCAACATCCGTTTCTGAGAACCCATATTGAACTAGAATAAAAAGATACTTCCTCAACACAATAATGAACTCAAACTCTTGTGATAAAGGATTTCTATTACAGTCAGAAGCAAGACAAGGATGATTACTCTCTAATCTATCACTAAGCATTGTTCTGAGGGTTCTAATGGATGCAGTGAGAAAACTGGAAAACGAAACCAAAGGGTAAATGTTGGAATGAAGGATTCAAAATTATCACTATTTGCAGGTTATGTGATTTTCGTATATACAAAACCCAAGAGAATTAACTGAGAAGTTATTAGAATTTAAGAGTTCTATAAGAAGCTACTTTCCCTGGATGACAGCTATAACCAGAAAGAAAACTGAATGGAGAAAAAAATCATTTAAAATAACAAAGTTACATAAAATTTCCAGAACAAACTTCACAAGAAATTAGTAGGGACTATAAGAAAAGAACTACTATCTTCTTTAATAGACACTAAAAAAAAAAGCAAATAAAGAGAAGACATACATCGTTTCTGAACAGACTTAAAATTCATTTGTGCAAATGTTTTAAAAATACCTACTCTGTGCCAGCTACTTTTCTAAGTCCAAGATGCTATTCTAGGATACAGCAGTGAACAAAACATACAAATATCTTTTTCCCCATGAAGCTTATATTCAAATATATGAAATTGTAAATTTATAAATTCTCCACCAAACTAATCTATTTATTTAATATAATTCCATAGGGAATTTTTGAGTATGGGGTAGGGGCAGGGGAGACTTGATAGAATAATTTTTAAGTTATTTTTAAAAATAATTAAGGGTATTTGTCCCATGGGATGATAAAACATGGGGAAGGTGTTTCTGAGTGTGCTATCAAAATAAGAACACACAAAGGAAAGTAACAATGGATTCGGCTGCATGGAAATTAAAGAGTTCTATAAGACAAAAACATCACGAACAAAACAGGCAAAGGAGAAACTGGGAAAAAACTGCAATATATCTGGCAGATAATAGGGAAATAGTCCCCATTTATAAAGATTTGGAAATTCGTAAGAAAAGAATACGCGGGTAGGAAAATTGGCAAGGATTTGTTGTGACAGGCAATTTACTACAAAAAGAAAATCATCCCAGCATGTATATGAAAATATATCCAACATCCTAGTGATCAAATAAATGCACATTAAACACAGATAAAGGACTATTTATCACCTATCAAATCAGAAGGACGAAACGGATGGTATAAAACATACTACAGATCAAGGGGGGGAAACGGGCGTTACACTGCATTGCTGGTGGGAATGTAAATTGGTTCCATCTTTCTCCAGGGTAATGTGGCATTATGCGTTAACGTCTTTAAAACACGCAAATACTTTAATACAGCCATTCTACTTCCAGTCATTTGTCTTTAGAAAATGGTCATAGAATAAAGGAAAGGATTTATGGCATTTTTTTGTGTTTTTTTGTTTTTGGCACTGTTGTTCATAAGAGCAAAAAGTTGTAAACAACTTAAAAGTCTAAAAATGGGAAATAGTGTAAAAATAATCTATGGCATATTCAGTCATACCACAGAATAGCGTACTCTCACCAAATGTAATATTACAGACTCAAGTTTTATTACATGAAAAATTAGTCAAGATATGTTAAAGCTATCAAATTTGCATGTATAATACGATTCCATTTTTGTTTTCCTAATTTATATATGTTAAGAGAGAAAGGCTGGAAGGATATACACCAAAATACTGAAAATAGTCAGTTTGTAGTTATAAGAACACAGGCCATTGATTTTAATTTCCCCTTCTTGATTATTTTCCGAATTTTTTCATCATAATCCTGTATTTATGTTGTTGAGGGAAAGTGGGTTTTTTTTTTTAAGATTTTATTTATTTATTTCACACACAGAGAGAAAGAGAGAGAGAGAGAGAAAGTTCACAATAGGCAGAGAGGCAGGCAGAGAAAAAGGGGGAAGCAGGCTCCTTCCTGGGGAGCAGAGAGCCGGACATGGGGCTTGATCCCAGGACCCTGAGATCATGACCTGACCCGAAGGCAGAGGCTTAACCCACTGAGCCACCCAGGCACCCCGGGAAAGTGTTTTTTGATGTTTGTTTCTTCAAGGTTGTAGGCAGAACTTGAGAACCCAGGAAGAGGGTTTCATGTCCAGCCCTGGCTGCCTGCGTCCTTGTCTATGGAGTCAGGTTGGCCTGTCCTGTGGGCACCAAGATACTGGCTTCAACAGCCTCCTCCCACCCCTACCACTCCATCTGCAAGGGAGTGGCTCCAGGAGGTTGAGGAAAGAGCAGCTTGCGTCAGGGGCTGCTGCTAGCACACGAGATTGTCCTTCAGTTCTGTATCCACAGCTAGAATAACAGGGAGTAGAATTTGCACTCTCCACTCCTGGGTCCTCAAGCAGAGGCCATGTGAGAAACTTGGAGTTACAAAGCTCCTCCCTTCTTTTTAACCCACTTGTGAAGGGAGAAGGAAGAGTCACATAGAGAGGCTGCCCTGCCTCTCAGAATGGTGACACCATGTCATCCTGTCCCCTCCCCCAACAGAACCAGAAAGAGGTTTTCCCATAAGACGGCATCCCTCTTCTACTTCTGGGCACCAGGAATAATTCCCCTGTGGGTCTTTAAAGCTAGCAGCATCAGAAGCAGAGCCAGGTGCCTCTTTGCCTGCTCCTCCAGGTCAACTAACTCAGCTGCACCACTCACTCCGTAGCCTGGCAACCAACCCTCTCTTCCCCACCTCACTTCCTCCACCTCTGCTCCTGGCAGCTCCCCAGCTCCCCACGTACTCATGGAAGATGTTGGGAAGACTGCGTGGGAGGTGCTGGCCATGAAGTCCGCGATCTGCCGCAGGGCCCAGATGTTGGAGGAGTTGTTCCCCTTCTTCATCTGTTCCTGGATCAGGCCTTCCAGCTCCTCTCTGAAAGACTGAAGCAGGCCCCACGGTGCTGGTACCCCCAGTGCGTCTCATGGGAGAGACTTAGGACCCCTCTTGAAGGAGCCCACCCCATCCCCTGGGTCAGTGAGGCTAGGGCCACACATGGGATCCTTAGGCCTCAGAGGACATTGGGAATTCCACTGGGACCTCAGGAGTCTCCGAAAACTGCTGTTTGGGAAGCAAAAAAATGTCCTGTGGGCAGTAATCCAGACTCCAGGTCCTCCCTGGGTCTAAGTGATACTCAAGAAGTCCCTCCTACTTCTAACCCCCCAACCCCGGCCATCAGACATGGCAGGGCTTCACTTTAGTCATTAAGAGACACTTTAAAAAGCAGAACTGGATGAAAAGGTGTTCTATCTTTCCTGTCCATCAGCCATGCCTATGGTCCTTCTGGACCTCAATTTCCTCAGATACTGAAGGATGTCCTGTCCTCCCTGTCACTTCCACTTCTATGTCCTCGGCTCTAAGCCTGGCTTTTCAGACCATAAATAAGGCATGCCTGTCCACCAGGTGGCAGCAGGGAACACTGAGAAGGAAAGGTGGGGGGTGTTCCAGGTGTTGGTCAGTCTATAAAAGGACAGAATAAATATGAACTCCTTTTGTCCTACTTCTTACCTGAGAATAGAGTCCTACCCATTCAGGCCCGAAACTTGGGTTGGTACTAACTCTGCCACTTCCGTCACACCTGTCATCTCTCCTACTCCCACCCTGGAGTTTCTCCATCATCCCAAAAATTTTAGTCCCTGCTATATTCCTCCAGGCTCCTCACACAGCGTCACCTGTCACGGAGACTTCAGGCGCATTACCTCAGTGGTCCTCTGTGAAGCCTGAGCATTCACTGTGTGCTCTCAAACAGAGTCACACATGGCCCACCTACGTGTCCTGTCTCTCCAAAGCCCAGTGGGGACCGAGGCAGAACCCATCTTGGCAGGCACCTGGAGATGCCAGCTCCATCCTGAGCTTCCCAGCCCCTAGTATCATCACTGTTTCCTGAGGGACCCCCAACTCTACTGGCCTCACACTCCCATTGCCTCCTTCCACGCTGCTCTTCCTCTCCTCACCCAAGGCCTACATCACCCTCCCACTTCAGCGGTCCATTGGGCCCATGCTTTGTTCTTCTCAAAGCACCACTAGCCTCAAGGATGAGGTCTGTCTCCATGCCATGCAGGTACCAACTGACCTCAAGTCTGGGGCCATGCCTTGCCCTCCCTTCCCTGGCCCATAGCACCCTGAATCCTTCACTCGCATCACCTCCTGGGGCTTCCAGACCCTCTTCACCTCTGCCCCATGCGTGTCAACCTTACAGCCCCCAAAGTGAGTTCTTTGTGGTGTTCAAAAACGGGGGCCCCAAGCCTTCCACGTGGCACTCCTTGCTGCCCTCCGGTTTACAGGAATATCCGTTAGTTCATTGTTACAAATTTGGGGAAGCCTGGAAACTGAGGCAGGACTCCTGTCTTTCGGACCCACCCCCTCCCAGTACCAAGCCAAACCGCCTGCACATAAACCAGGTTTTTGCCATCTACGAGTGCCCAAGGAGAGAAGGAAACCCCTACAGCGCAGGGCCCGTCTTGCTCAGCCGGCTTAAAATTGCGGCAACACTGAGCAAGTGGAAGAGGGGTTGTTTATCTTTCACGTTCAGCCAGACCAATGGGCGGCGCCGCCTGCTCCCCTGCCTCCCTCCCTCCTCCTCCCCCGCCCGCCTGGGGCGGACCCCACTCACGGGGCTCTCCAGGATCATGGTGACGCGCTTCTTCTGCTCCATCAGGTTGAAGTCCTGCCGCAGGTCCGCCGCGCGGCTGCGGAGGCGCAGGTACTCAGGGTCGTCCTCGGAAAAGCGGTCCACATACTGCTGCCCCTGCGGGGGCGGCGGGGAGGCAGCCTCGGGGACAGTCTCTTCACTCATTGTCCTGGTGGGCTTGCAATCCGCTCCTGGAAGCCTACGGAGAAGGCAAGAGGGAGCGCCGGTCCCTGTACAGTTTCCTCCGGCGGAGGGGCTGGATTTGAGGGATTCGCGTGGCCAGCGGCTCTTCCCTGGAGGGTGTGAGCGGAGCGGCGGTGTGGAGGGCAGGGCGCCGACGGCTGCTGGTCGATAGGGGGCGCCAACACACCATCCGACCTAGTGAAAATGGGGCACAGGCACGCCGGCCCACTACCCTTGCTGGGTCTGCCACTCCGCAAGCAGGACCCGCATACCTTTTGGATCATTTCTGTGCTGCATACCCACGTAGTGTAAAGCTATGTATTGGGCATCAGTACTTACTAATGTACTAGATCTAGACCTGATCCCTGGAATAAGGACGAGGGCAGCCTCTGGAGAGTTGGGGTGCGACCCCTATTTTTTCTACTCAAGCATGCTTTTCCCCCCAAGGCCTAATGTGAATGAAGGAATGTCTTCTCTTACTACGGAGCCCTCCTGAAGAAGCAGGCTGCTGCTCCAGCCTCTACCTCCCAGCTGTGGGGCTTTGGGCACACCAGTCTCCTTTTGTGTGTCAGGGCCACGAGGCCCTCCAATCTGGGTTATGAGCCTTCAACACCCAGGGCAGCCTGACAAAGCCCTAGCCTTTTCCCTGCTGTGTGATCCCCTTCTCAGCAAAGAAAGGCAAGTGCCTTGACTGAACAAGAATTAGCTTTTGAACACGAGTAGAGAGATGCCAACAAAAGAGCATTACAGGGGTTCGGGACACATGGCTTTCATCTTTAACCTGCCCTCCCACACTTTACCTCTGTGAGCTCACATTTGCATTCCACGGGGATGTGGAATACTCTCTTGTTCTCTTAGAGCACTCCTGCCTCCTTGTCCTCATCTGTTCTTCCCCCTTGGCCCATTTGGTTAGCCCAAACCTTGACCTTCCTTACAGCCAGCAGTTCATTATACAAGAGGCCTTGCTGGCAGCCAGTAAAGCATAGTCTTGTTGTCATGGAGCTGTGACCTCCTTCCATGGAGGGATTCTACCCTCCAACTTACAGTGCCTCTGAGTGAGGCAGGTGGGTGAACCACTAGGTTGTGGGAGACGTGGGAATCTACCCCATCAGCCCCGAACGCTCAGGTGATCTTTCTTCCTTTCCCTCTTCTTTCATTTTTCCCTCCTCCCTCCATATCTTCCTCCTTTCCTTCCTTTCCCTTCCCTTGCCTTCCTCTCTCTCTTCCCCCTCTCTCCCTTTCCTTTCCTCCTTTCTTCTTTCCTTCCTTCCTTCCTATCTTTCCCCTTTTGGGGAACAGCAAATAGCACATTCAAGGGAGGGCACATGTACGGAGTCCCTCAACTAATAGCCTGAACCCGTGGCCTAGAACAGTGGTTCTTAAACCTGGGTGCATGTTGCAATCCATTGGGGAACTTTAAAAAATACTGATACCAAGGAGTTTAGTGTTATTAGTCCAGGGTGTGACCTAGACATCATGATTTTTAAAAGCTCCCTGAGTGATTCCAACAGGCAGCCAGAGTTGAAATAGCACTGGCTAGATGTTAATAGTTGTACCGTGTATTGGATGGTATCCATTCCAGATGTCGGCCATTTAGCAAGCCAGCCAAAGATGGCACAAACCTCATCTTCCAACACTACTGCTACTTCCCATGGCTGTCTAGGCCCCATCCTCCAATGCCAGTCACCACCTGCCACCAGCCACTTGACCTGAGACAGCAGGAGTGCTCCAAATGACACCACAACCTGCTTTTGCAAGTCTGCCAAACTGTGACATCTCATCTTCATTCTTTCACTAATTAATCATTTCCTTATGAATGCCCTCACCAATGTCTCCCAACCAGCACCATGCCTACCGGTCCTGTAGATGAAATATTTGCCTGTGAGTGACAGAGTATGGAGGAGGCATCTTCTGGAAGTGGCAGCTTAAAAAAAAAAAAAAAATCTCTAAAGAAAGATTTGAAACAGATTTAGAGGTTGCTAGAATGGTTGAAGTTGTACCTAGCAACACTCAAGCCAGATTCTTCATCTAAGCGGAGAAAGAGTGATTGAATCCATCAGGGATATTTCCAGTGGAATTAGCTCTGGGCTAGGGTCAGAGTCTACAGTATCACCCTCACTCTGTCATTCTCTAGCTTCATGGGCTTGGGCAGTGGGTAATTTTCCTCTTTGGGTTTCCTTTTGTCCATCTCTAAATGAGGGAGTGAACAGAACAGACTCTGGAGCCCCTTCCAGCTCTACACTATATGGAGAGAGAGAGAGATTCGTGTAGAGAATGCAGAAGGATGGAGGATCTGGGTTTCCTGGAGCAAGAGGCCTTCCTCCTACATCCTTGTCTCCCCACCCCTCAGTCCAAATGCCAAAATGGGCAGCTTCAAAGAACACACATGACCTACTGACATTTGCCTTGTAGGTTCAAGCCAAGCCCCTGTGTATGGAGCGAGTTCAGAATATTTCACCTCCACCATGCTCTCGGCCAGCCTCATCCCTGCAATAATAAGCAGCGGTGAGGGATAGCAAGGGCAAAGACAATGCATCAGAGCTAGGCAGACATGCAGTCACCAGCCAGACTCTCCTGGGCAGACAGCGCTGCAGACATTTTTCCAGAGGCACTGCCCTTCCTGTTTAAATTCTCTTTAGCGCTTCTGTAGTCCTGATCTTTGATGTTATTTAAAAAAAAAACAAAACAAGCATTCTCCCAATGGGTACCATGGATATGCACATGGGGATGAATGCCCTGTGTTCTCATAGCTCCAGGTCCCACCAGCTCCAGAGCCCCCTGAACTCTCAGCTTCTCTGGGATTTGGGTCATTTTGGCCAGTACAGCCCAGTACTGAATGTTTCTAGCTTAAATCTTTTCTATTTCTAGCCTAAATCTTCTTTCCTTCCTCTGGGAATGGCTGCATTCCCAGGAATGGGTCTGTGAAGGCCTGAAGTAGCACTTCCCTCCATGAAACACAAGGAACAAAGAAGCCCAGGTCCTGCTGGGCAGGGAGCCCACACCAACATGTACCCTAGGCCTGCCTGCACTTCTCAGAGCCTATCCCCAGATGGTTACTCCAGATGCTCCAATGGGAATGGGGTAGAAATTGGAAGCCTTGACACCCTCACCATGACACTGGGGCCCACTCTTTGACTCTGTGAACCAGGGGCATCCTTTCGTGCTCCTTCCTTCCCTTCCAAAGTGTTGCATAGGTGACCAACGTTATGTGCAGTGTGGCTTAATGGTTAAAAGCATGGACTCTGGAACAAGAAGACGATGAGTTCCAATCTTAACTATGCCACTGTGTTGTCTTGCTGGGTGAGTTACTAACCTCTTGTGCCTCAGTTTCCCTCTGTATAAAATGGGATTGAACTATTTAGCTACCTTTTTAGGCTGTTGTGAGGATGTAGATGAGTTAATGTATGTGAAGTACTTAAAACAGTGCCTGGTGTGTATCAAGTGCTATTAAGCATTTGCTCTTATTATGTGTCATTTAGGGGCTGGAATTATCATAGCATTAGGAACTCGAGTAATGAGAGGCTCATGATTCAACTGTAAACAGGTGCATACTCAATGACTGTAATTACATGTTGTAGTCCAAAGAACTAATTCAATCTTGAGCTATATTAACAAAAAAAAAAAAAATCCAGAAAAAGACTGATGAGAATGACTAGTTCTCTGACCAAATACTGGGAACATGTCAAGTTGGAGATCACAACAAAGAGGATAAGCAGAGTGGTGAGCATCAGAGGCCACTGCTCGACGGGCCAGGTCTGATATCTTAAAGAATATATCTGGGGGCACCTGGGTGGCTCAGTGGGTTAAAGCCTCTGCCTTCAGCTCAGGTCATGATCCCAGGGTCCTGGGATGGAGCCCCACATCAGGCTCTCTGCTCAGCAGAGAGTCTGCTTCCTCCTCTCTCTGTGTCTGCCTCTCTGCCTACTTGTGATCTCTGTCTGTCAAATAAATAAATAAAAATCTTTAAAAAACATATGTATATATATATCTGGTCGTTCTCCCCAGTTTCTGGCACAGAACTTCAAAAAACCTTGGTATTTCTAAAGTATCCAAAAAAACATTAGGAAGGTCTTTTGTTATTCATGATGAGCTCATTTCATAGAACCTGAATCCATGCTAACAAGTTGACTTATGGTGGGCCCTTCGATGTTTCAAGGGAGGGACTGACCACCAAGAAAGACTAAGCACATGGTTACAGGTTTGGAACTTCAGCACCCTGTCCCCACAAACCATGGAGGACAGGTCGGGGAGGGGCTGGAGATTGAGTTCAAACAAGTTGCAGTTGCTTTAAACCATTATGCCTAGTAGTAATAAAGCCCACCATTAAAAATATCAAGGCTTGGAGGAGCTTCCTGATTGGTATGCTGGGGTGGTGATGCACCCAGATTCTACAAGGAGGGGGCACAGAAGCTCTGCTCTAATCCCCCACTTTCCCCAGGCCCTGCCCTGTGCATTGCTTCCGTTTAGCTGTTCCTGAGTTGAATCCTTTCTACTAAAACTGTAATCACAATTCCAGTGCCTTCAGTGAGTTTTGTGAGTTGGTATAGGGAGTGAGCGACTAAAGGGCAGCATGGGGACCCTCAAATTTATAGCCTAGTGAGTCATGAGTGCAGTTGGCCTGAGCACCCTACTTGTAGCTTCTGAAGTGGGGGCAGATTGATTGGTGACCTCGCCCTTTAACTTGTGGTAGTAACCTGTGTGGCCCCTAACTCGGCAGTGTCAGAATTGAGCTGAACCGTAGGACATGCATTTGCATCAGAGAATTGGTGGTAGAGCAATACTAGGCAACTTCTATTCATGATTTATTTTCATTCCTAGGACTACTTCATAGGGCAGATGTCATTGTTGCTGTTTTAAAGATAAACTGCACTGCAGAGAGGTTAGCTAACTTGCCCAAGATCACACAGATAATGATGGAGTCATGGTCTCAACCAGGATTGTCTCTGGCTCCAGACCCTCCTGCACTCCTGCACTCCACTTGTCCCCAAATGTCTGCTGGGCTGCCATGTGGAAGAGAAACTGAGCTTATTCCTTAGAGCCTCCAGGGCCCACAGGAGGTAGAAAGGATTTAGTGGAGGGTGCAACGGACAGCTTTGCACCAGCAGGAGCTGCTCGGGAACAGGAAGATGGGTCAGGCAGCCAAGGCAGGCAGTGCACTCTCTCCTCAGAATCAGGTAACTCCAGGATGCTGTAGAAGGGCTTCTGCCCCCACAGGGGGTTGTACTACCACCTTCTAAAGTCCTTCAGATCCCATGGTAGCTCACAAGTCAGCAGGATTGGGGGAACCCATGGCAGTGACTCCCCTAATCCTGTTGGTGACTGGAAGCTCATCCTCGTGAGACGGACCCAAACAACAAGTGTGCCTCACCCCCCACCATCACCAAAAACTGCCAACAAATTACCGGGAGGCTGGACCAGCCTTGTCCCAGGCTGCTGCTTCTCAGTGCTCGGCCCGTACACCTCTCTTCGTTCTCAGGGACGCTGACCACATCTACTGGATTTCAAACATCTGGATGGAAGCTGAGAGACACAAACAACGAACATGAGGGTCTTGTGTGCACCACCAGGGCTCCTCACCCTGGTTTTGCAGTACCATTATATGCTGATTTATTTTCAGGACTGCTGAGAAATTCTTAAAAATAAACTAGAAATGAAATTTTATTTTAAAAGCAAATTATGTCTGTGAAAGATACAGAAATCTTCATTATCTTTACGAGTCGGACCAAAATTCTTTTCAAAGAGAGGAACTGGAATATCTCTTCAGAGTCCTGGCTTTGAAGACGTGAGGAGAGAAGCTGCTCTCCACAGAGGAGCAAGTAGGATGTGGAACTCCTGCGTGAGCCCAGAGGGCTCCCACCTGCCAGACTGGAAGGCATGATGACCCCTTCCTGATACCACCCCCCCAGTACTTCACTAGTTGCTACACAACTCACAGACACCGGTATGAGAGTGTTTTGGGGAGCTGAAGAAGCAGAAGCAGAAGCTGCCTGAAGGATATCATACCCCAGGACAGCGGAAGGGTTTTAGAGGTGCACAGGCCATCAGTTGGATTCAAGACAACTTCACCAAGCATTAGTATCTTACAAACAGGGATGAGTTACTACTCTAAAAATACTGGAGATCAAGGTCTTCAAAGGGTTAATTGTTAAAATATTTAAACAAACAAAACCACAAGAGATAGTTTTCCATTTGGGGCACTCTGTTGCTCAGAGTAAGGAGGCCTGTCTCCCCCAGGGCTGGCAGCATCCTGGACACCAACTCTTATTGCTACATGGCTCTGGGGCCAGGCCCCGCCCATCCTTCCACACTGGCCAGTTCAGCTCCATCCCTGATCCAGCACTGCCTACAGCGGAGCATCTGGAAAGACTGGACTTCCCACTGAGGGGCAGAGAGAATCCATCATGGTCGGTACGGTGTGGCTGAGGAAGGCCAGGATACTGCATGCCCACTGAGGCACAGCTTCCTTCTCAGCCCAGCCAGGACAGCCTGAGCCCAGTCCTGATGCTCAAGACTCTAGTCAGGGACCTGGAAGCTGCTTCCATGACCTCTTCTCTATGCTCTGCACATCCAGCTGTCAGCTGGGGTTCTCCTCCCATTAGTCTTATTTTTAGCTAGAACAGGGTCACAGGCACAACCTCATGCTGCTTCTTTCCAATGCCCACCAACAGGAAAAGGACCCCTCCTTCCCAGGGAGCCCGGCTGGCTCTATGCAAGGTTTACTGACATACCCTTGGATGCTGTTCTTCTGAGGGGTGACCAAGGCTGTTCCCTAAGGACTAATTCTGCAGCCTTGTAAGTTGTCTTACCTGAAGCACCAGTTTATTCCCCTTCCCCAGCAGCCTGTGCCACAGAAATATGAGGTTGTCTCATGGCCATAGCTTGCTAAGATTTGGATTTTCAGAGTCTGAGCTATTTCTTGTGTCCACGGAAAGAACTAATATTTTGCCCCCAGAAGTGTCCTGTGCCATTTTGTAAGAAGACAGGCAACTGTCCCCCAGTATACAGTAGAAGTATACAGTGAACACAATAATTCCCATCCCAATTTCTACTGGTGTTGAAATTCCACTATTAGAGTTTCATTCCTTAGGTTACAGTATTATCCCCTGATTAAAATGAAAACACGTCTAAGAGGTATCATAGGCAAATGTTGTAAAACATTCCCCTGTGGTACCAAAACTATCAGATCTCTGATTGCACAGTCAGGCTAAGCAGGGCCAGGACAGGCACCAATTCTTAATGAGAAAGAGACATGATGCCAGGGCCACTCCAAAGGGTCTAGCAACTGGGGTTGAGCTGTCACCCTGGGTGGACCTCAGGGGACCCCGGTATGATAACCCTTTGAGCCTGTACTTGCTGCAGTGTCAAGGCTGGCATCACCAGCCATTCAACCTTTGGTTTCCCCAGCATGTGTTTCGAGAACCTACCTTCCAACCATTCACACCCCTGGGACAGAGCTAAGAAGCAAGCAACTCTATATCATGAGAAGAGCAGCACCCACCCCCATGGTGCTTGACACCTCCCGGGAGGCCTACCTGTTCCTTTTTCTCCATGTCCAGTCAAGCTGGGCTGCAAGGTGGGAAGAGTTGGACATAGGATCCCAGCCCTAGATGGTCGCCCACTAGAGTGTGAACATGGACACCTCACAGATGCTCGAGGACCTCTGCTCAGTCAGATGTTCCACAGCCACTTTAAAACTGACTTCTCAGAACCAGGCTACCCAGAGCCACCAGAGCCTCCCTCCCCTAGCTACTCCCCCCCAACCCAGCAAGGGTTGGTGGAACCCGTCCCACCAAGGGTTGTAGAATGCAGCCTAACTCCTCCCTTTCTTGCCCTATGCACGTTCTCTGTCACCAAGTTCTCTGGTTTTCTGTCCACTAAATACCTCCCTACCCAGAACACAAGGCGCTGAATCATGCCTGCCATCTCTCCATCCCTTTCATGGTCTGTGCAGTCTTTCCTCTCTCATATCCACCATCCAATCAGTGGCCAGAGTTATTGTTCTAAAGGTGCAAAACTGGCCCATGCCTGTCACCACCCTGCTAAAATCCCACCTGAGGCTCCCATCACCTGGGGAGTATTCCTTCTCTTTCTTTTTCCCCAATTCCTGCTCCTCTAGCCAAAACTCAGTCAAATTTAGATTGCAACAGGTATCCTTTTTACATTTATCAGATATAGTTTTAATTCTCAATTTGATTTTTCAAACCAAACACAAGCTCCATGCTGGAAATTCAAACCCATCCATCCCTAATCGGAGAATGGGGGGGCAGGGAGGGGGCCCTCCCTTTTCTCTTTGCCCACCTCCTTCCTCTTGAGGATTGCCACCCTGTTGAATGCTATCCTGACTCTTACCTGGCACACAAAGTCCCACGAGTATCTCGGTGCCCGCCCCCACCCCACCTGCCTCTCTTGGGTATTCTGGGGCTATTTACAGGACCTGGAAGGGACCAGGCTGGTTCCTACCTCTGTGCCTTTGTCCATGCCGATCTCTGCCCAGAGAACACTTTCCCCTTTTCCTTCTCCCTCCCGTTCAGGCTGTCCTCTCCTCCTGGAAGCCTCCCACCTCCCCCTGTCCCTTTGGATCTCACATCACCTTCACTCACCTCCTTCGTTCAGGCTGTCCTCTCCTCCTGGAAGCCTCCCACCTCCCCCTGTCCCTTTGGATCTCACATCACCTTCACTCACCTCCTTTGTTTCACGTACTATCTGACAGCAATAGACTATTACCATGAGCTCCTAGCAGGCAGGGCCTGTGTCTGTGGCACTCCTCTGTTCTTCATGCTCTGCCATAAGACCTGGTGTCACGTAGATGCTGAATGGATCTCTAGTAACAGTGCATTGCAAGTTGGGCGGGTTCTGCAAAGCAGCACTGGGGCCCCCGAGGGGAGAGAGGCCCTAGGGGAGCTCATGAAACCATGTGGGGAGAGAGTTCCTAGTAAGGTGCCAAATGTTGGTAGAGGTACGCATGGTAGGTTCCTTAGTGCCCAAATCTCCTCCTTTAAAACAAAATATCCTTTTGTTGTATGACCCCCAAATGGCTGGACCCTCTCTGGCAGCTATATTCTTCTTGCCTATTTGGAAGCAGAATTCCAGCAATCGAATACAACTCTTAAACTAACAAATCCAACTTCACAATATAACACTGATTATGGGGAGACAGAGGAGAAAACAATAGATTCCACATGCCATCAGCTGCAACCCCTTTGGTCCTCCAAAATTCAGCTGTGCCCCCTTATCTGTCTATTTCACCTCTTCCCTCCAGCAACCCCACCTCTGCCCCTGCCCCAAGACCCTCAACTCTTTGCTCAGGGGAGCCCTGTGGCTCCCTCTCAGGATCGCCAGTTTGCATCCTCACACCCTTGACCCCTACTCAAGAAATACTCCAGCCGGGATGCACCCTCCTCAGAGAGCAGCTGGGGAACGCAAATCATCACTCAGTCACAAGTCATTTTCCCCCCTGTCCCACTGAAGACCAGGTATATGTAATCACTGGAGTATAAAATTATATTTCTATGGATCATTCCTAGCAGCTATAAAAGGAACAGAAGGTCTAGAAGGAGAGTAACAGATGCCCACATTGTGAGACTCTTTATTAGAAGCTGTGGAAGCTCCATGTGCACCTAAGAGAGTCAGGTGCATATCTCCTGCCCCGCCCGTGGGAGGTGTCCCTACAGGAACGGACAGTCTGAGCACACTGAGCCCAAAATGGAAAGATGCTGCCAGCGATTGCTCTCAGCTACCCCCACCACTGCCATGGGCATGGCCTCCCACCCGAGTGGTGCCAGCCTTGGAAAGCCCCTGGCCCCCAGCCCCCGGCCTCTCAGCACAGCGTCTGTTCCAAGCCTTAGACTTGGAGTCAGAACCCACGCTCACCGATCCTTGAGACTTCCAGAAGGGAGAGAGGAGACAGTTGAGGCCTTGCTGTTACTTTCCAGAGTAAAGGGAACCTGCCAAAAAAGAGGTTGGACCACACCCTGCCTGGCATATTCAGATAAAGAGAAAGCTCACGCCTCTGCAGGGCGGGATTCTGGGGGAAGCCTATCATGAGCTTCTTCACGCGTTTCCAAATTTCCCAAGTCCTGCTTTAGGTATCAATGGCTGTGACCATCTAGGACAAAAATAGTTTAAAAGAAGAAAGGGAGGGGGCACCTGGGTGGCTCAGTGGGTTAAAGCCTCTGCCTTCAGCTCAGGTCATGATCCCAGGGCCCTGGGATCGAGCCCCGCATCGAGCTCTCTGCTCTGCAGAGAGCCTGCTTCCTCCTCTCTCTCTGCCTACTTATGATCTCTGTCAAATAAATAAATAAAATCTTTAAAAAAAAAAAAAGAAGAAGAAGAAGAAGAAAGGGAGAAGGAGGAAGGAGAGAAATGGTACAGTCTCCCTCCGTCCATCTCTGGAACCCCTGGGCAGGAGGAATCCCTTAACCCCCAGACTGCTGCAGGTCTAAGAAGTGCCCATTTCTGAGCATCCCTGACGCATCCTTTCCCAGAAAAGTCCAGGGAATTTTTAAAGC
Source organism: Mustela nigripes (assembly GCF_022355385.1). NCBI lineage: Eukaryota > Metazoa > Chordata > Mammalia > Carnivora > Mustelidae > Mustela > Mustela nigripes. Next base: position 52,762,670 of record NC_081563.1, on the reverse strand, counting down.
CTTCTCCTAAAAGACCCCAGACCTAATGGTTGGTAGGTACTTTTTTCTCATTCTTGTATTATCCAGAAATTGCACTGCTATGGAATGAATGGACCCAGGCTTTTCTCTCACCACTTAAAATCAGTCCCGTTCCTTCTCACTGGACAAGCACAATTATTTGTGGAGTATCTACTCATACCCAAGAGTAAAGCAAGTACTGGAATTGGGCATGAGTGGAAAGATTTCCAAAAGAAGTGAGATTTGGCTCCCGCCTGGTAGAGAGGCCCAGAGTCATTAAGGTGAAAAATATGAATACAAATAAAACTGTGTGTGTGTATAACAAGCATTGAACACATTCATTTCAGACCATCTCTGAAATGATGGTGTATATCTGTTTATTTCTCTCTCTCTGTCTCTCAATATATATTTTTTCCAGTTTCCTATATATATATTTATAGATATATCAAATATATACATTTATTTTCAGTTTCCTGTCTATAGATATGTATATCCTATATATACACATATATGTATATAAGTATTCCTGTATAATCATACACACACAAGGAAACTGAAAATAAATGTATGTATTCAATGTTTTCAGAACAGGAGACTGGAAACCCTGAGTCTACATTTATTTTTTTATTTAAATTCAATTAGCCAACAAAGAGCACATCATTAGTTTCAGAGGTAGAGTTCAGCTAATCATCAGTTGCATAGAACACTCAGTGCTCATCACATCACGTGCCCTCCTTCACGCCTGTCACCCGGTTACCCCATATCCCCTACACCAGGATCCACATTTATGAGGACCAAAGTTCTGGGTTAGATCTTGAAGGAAGCCATTATTCAATCAACAAAATTCAGGCTGTTAAACCCAGATGGGTAGGGGTGTGCTGGGCCCTTCTCAGCACTGTAGTGCAGGGCTCACTGCACTGGCTTTCCCATGTGGAGCTGGAGGCTCCAGGAGATGGAATGACCTGGTTGGGGCTATAGAGCTATTCAAGGGCAGAGCCTAGTTTGAACCTATTTGGTTCCAGACCCTGGTCTCGCTTGCCACTTCACCAAGCATTCCTCCCCTCCATCACATGCAAGAGACCTGGTAGGAAGGTGGGGAATGGAAATCAGCAAATAGCTAAAGCCCGAGGTCCAGGCTTCATATTCTTTGAAGAAGCCTCAAGGATGAAGCCAGCCACTTAAAGGATAATTCTCATTCTGATTTCTGGCATGGGGACAACAAAGAGTCTAATTCACAATCCCTGCTCTCAAAAGGCCCATGATGGAGCTGGGGCAAGGTGTGGACCATAGAGAGATCACTACAGTATTGGGGGCACAGAGCTCTGGTAGAGACTCATAAACCATGGGGTTCCAGGGAGGCCCCAACCTTGAGTCTCCAGCGTTAAGCTTTAATCCACTTGTTGGATATCTCTGCCCAATCATAAAACCACAGCTTCAATGAAGGGGAAAGAAAGGGGGTTCAGGAAACCTTGGTGATGCAGAGGCAATGCTGAGGTAGCAGGAAGGCCGGGTTCAGGCTTTCACTCAGTCCCTTCAGTGAAAAGGTCAGCCAAACTTGTGGATAAAAAGGTCGTCAAAAAGACTGTCTAATTGAACAGACATTCCCTGGATTCAATGTTCCACACCTCAGGCTGTCCTAGAATCCAGTCACAGATACTTCTAAGCAGTCAGCTTTACCCTTCACTTCTGGCAAGACTGCACCGAAGACCAAAAGATGCTGTATTTTGAAAAGCATCACCTCGGTCAAGTTTAAACATAAAACAGTGGGTTCTGCTTTTTGACCTAATCTGAGAATATTTTGTTCTTCAGTAGGAAGGTGAAACATAACCCACTGAACCATGTGGCAGGATGACCCTTACCCACCAGTCCCATTTCCAGCCAAGAAATCTAGGAAACAGCTATGGGATGACATGTTCTTCTATGTCTAGTAGAATAAAGTTCATCCTAGACCACAGAGGTGAAAACAAATGCTTTTTTAGCACATTCAGGTCAGAACTGTTTTGTCAGCAGCATTTCCCTAACTGGGCAAAAGAGAAAATTATAAGAACACCTTGCATCTAGAACTAGAAAGGAATCTGACACCATCTCACCCCTCTCCAGACGAAAGAAGCTATAAAAATTCACAACCACAGTGACACTCAGGCCTTGCTGAGTTGGGGTGTGGGAAAGAAGATTCACAGGTCCAGGAAGAAGGGATGGTAAGGAAATGTGTTAAAGGGTGAGAGGGTCTAAAGGCTCACACGGGAAACTCTACTGGCCTCTGGATATCCATGCAGAGATATCCCCAAAGCCTGAGCATAGGGGTTCAGACTGTCACAGAGTGTCAGCACTAAGATAGAAAAAAAAAAAACAGGAGGCATGCTGTTTGACCTTCTCCGCTCTGTGATCCTCCCTGTGATTCTATACGGCTTGGATTTTATTGTGAAGCTGTTAAGGAGGAACAATTTCAACTTCTCTTCATATCTGTCTGTGTGTGTGTGTGTGTGTGTGTGTGTGTGTGTGTGTTTGCATCAAGGACAATGCCATGTGCTCACCAAACCCACTGCTCTTCCTCCTGAGTACCCAATTTCCCAGTGCCCCCTCTTTCTTCTTGCAAGGGCCATGTGGAATGTAAGTCAATGGGTTATAAGCAGAAGTGATGTGCATCACCTGTAACCCAGGCCATTAAGAGCAGAAATGCCTTCTTGCCTCTCTCCTGGATGCAGAGGGTCCTGTAGAAATTCTGGGGCCCTTGGGGATAGTGCAGCCACCAAATGGAAGGAGCCATGGTGTCCCTGAAGGCAGCCCACTGAGCATCTGATTGGAGATGCTGAGCTTGCTCTTACAGCAGACAGCCTACCCTGAACAACATAGTCATCTTTTTTTTTTTTTTTCCTTTTTAACTTCAAGATGGTCTCCCATTAACTTAATTCTGATGTCTCCTTCAGGATCACCAGTTACCAGTTATCAGGATGCCGAATCTCTATTCTCTAAATTTTTCATTTTTCCTCTCATTAGTCTTATTATTGACACTTTCCTTGCATTCTGACAGTCTGTCATTACTTCCCCCTTTACCAACGTTAATTCTGTGAACGAGTGTGTGTCTCATGATAGCATGGGACATATTATCTGTGGCACCCTTTCCTTTATGTCCAGTTTCCCCTCAGCCCCTTCAGGCTAGGCTGTCCTCTCCTATTTCTTAGAAGCTGTGTCTTTTTGTACTGTACAGAGGAAATCAAGTCACGTTCCAACTCTTTCCTTGTGATTCTTATAGCAGATTATTACAAGAAGCACGTGCTTCTTTCAAGTGTCCCAGATCATCTGTATTCCTCTGAAGTGCTGTTTCTCAAGACACTTCTAATTGCTTTTCCCTTCCCTTTATTCTCAAATAAGATGAAATCGAGTCCGCTAAGATACAATACATAGGGAAAATAGTTTCTAGTAAAAGGTGATGAGGAAATCACAGGTTTGCTGGAAATAGATGTGGTGTACATACAATGAATAGTGACTTTTAATACCATGTGGCAATTTCTGTACTAGCGGACCACAGCAATTACTTTAATAATCAGTTCACATAAGATCAAAGATATAAAAGGACAATTATCAAGGAAAACAACCCAATCCTGCATCTAGGTTATAAAATGGGTACTCCTTCAATCAAACTCATTTCTAGGCAATGGGTCTCTTAACATCAGACTTGAGGACATAAATAGGTGAATCCACAAATCTTAAAATAGGACCTCCTGCTTCATAATTTCCTGAGATCCCATAAAACTACTGATAAGATTTAGGAAGAAGGGAATGAAAGATAAGCATCATGGCAATATCAGATCCTGGACACTCAGTCAGCTTCACTCCCAGGATACCTCCTACTTGAAGAAATGACATGGGAAGCTAGTCATACAGATGAACACAAGGAAGACTTTTGAGTCAGGCCTCAAGTTAAGGCAGAAAGATACAAGCCCAGGTATTGATTTGACAGTGAGAGGTGAAAATAAACATTGGCATCACTGTATTTCTTCAAATCTAAGACACCACTGGTTGATATGCTGTTATTTTAGGTATTACTAGAAGAGGAAAACCACTGCCAGTTGTAATTGTATGTCATCATTAATTGGAAGACACATCCCAATTTCAGAGATGCTGACATGTAGGGAAAATGTGTACCTTAGAATTAAGGAAGTATGGGGTGCCTGGTTGCGTCAGTTGGTTAAGCGTTTGTCTTGCTCGGGTCATGACCCCAGGGTCCTGGGATTGAGCCCTGCATCGGGCTCCCTGCTCATCAGGAAGCCTGCTTCTCCCTCTCCCTCTCCCACTGCTTGTGTTCCCTCTCTCGCTGTGTCTCTTTCTGTCAAAAAAATAAAATCTTAAAAAAAAAAAAAAGAATTGAGGAAGTATGGAAACCCAACTTAGAAGCTAGGTCACCAACTTTGGGACTGCTCTTCACTATGGGTGGCAGGTCATCTACTGGGTCAGGAAGCCAAGTTATGGGACAGGAGAAAGAGGCCATGAGGCTTTAGAAGAGGCCCGTGAACCCTGACCCAGGGTTTTTGGGCAGACGAGGTTTGTTGGCTGCCAGTCCTGCTTCCGCCAGGCAGTGATCCTATATTGGCGGCCACAAGACAGACTGATGTGCCCAACTGCTAAACATATTTCACTTCGCACACACCCATGTCCTTCTGAGGAAGCATCTTCCTCCTTCGTGAAACAGAAGGATCATGTCCTAAGGCTAGACCAGACTAGGATGAGAAGGCCAAAGCTTAAGAGACAAGATGAGACAAACATGGAGATGAACCCAGCCCCTGGATTTCTGATTCACTGAGTGGATGAAAACCACTGTGGCTGGAAGTGTTCTCCAGAGGGCCTAGCACACAGTAGGTGCTCAACAAACGCTAGTTCCCATCTCCTATATCCTCTCTTTAAGAAACCTCCCAGATTTGCCATGGAGATCTGCATTTTCTCAACTGAGAGTAGACAGATTTGAGGCAAAGAGGGAAAATTAACAATTATTGAAGGGGTGGGCGGAGTGGTAAATAACTCAGTAGAAGCCCAAAGCTGTCTCCCTATACCCACGGAGCTGGCTCCACCATACAGCCTTGTGGCTAAGAATCCAGGTTCTGGAAAGCATTAAGGGCCGTGGATCAAATCCCAGCTCTGCATCTGTCTAACTGTGTGTACTTGGCAAATTAGTTAATTTCTCTAAACCTCAGTTTCTTGGTCTGTACAATGGCGAGAGGAATAGAATCTCCTCAGAGGATTATATAAAATAAGATATGAAAGCACAGGGCCTAGTAAATAATGTGAGCTCAGTAAATGTTAGGTGCTACTATTAAATCATTCTTCCTGTGGTCTATTGACATTATAACAACTGAATTTTTAAAATTGCCATCTGGATTCCATCTTGCCAGCAAGCATATATTTGATGGCTCACTGCCCCATCAAATGTTCTCAAGGGAATGTCAATGCATCTGTGAAACTCAGCTTAATAAAATTAGGCAGGTTATATTTGCTACTGAATTTCTGTACTAAAGACACAGGTAGATTTTGGGTCAATAGGCAGTTCTAAATGGTGGGTTCCACTTCTCCATCGAGCAGGTAAATCTAGAGATTCCAGTGATGTTACGATGCTCCTTGCATCACAGACAAGACTGCTTGGACTGGTTACAGGTTTTTCCAGCTAATTCCCTGACCTCCCTGACGTGGCTATTTATTACAGGCACAGAAAGCTGTGCCCACCGATCTGATATGCTTGTGCCTCGGGAAGGGAGGACTTCGGGCCCTTGCTGGCAGTCGAGCTTAGAATCCAAAGAAAGGGGTGAGGTTTTCAATCTGGGAAAAATAAAAGTGGCAAAGGATTGGAAGCCGAGGCAGAAAATCATGGAGGGTATAAAGAGAACAAATATAGGGGGAGAGCCCACTCCTCGTCACTCAAAACAAAGGCATTTAAAGCAAATTAAGCAAAGTTTCACATATGGTTAGTAAATAAATGGAATGTATGAGCCCAAGACATGATCCATACTGAGAGTGTAGGAAGCCACACTAAACATTCACCTGAAAACGTCTTTGATAAGAAACACCCATAGGCATTTAGCCTGGGCAAGCTGTCTCATGGAAAAGTACACCTATATAGTGTTAAGTGAAAAAGACTTCGGGGCAGAATAAATAATAGCTGGGGGTCCCCCAACCTCCCGACACTATAGGGCAGAGGCAGGACAGCTGCACACCCTCCATCTTTGCCTTCTTTGTGCCCAACTTCTCTGGGAAGTGGGACAAAGGCCTGATGCCATCTCTCTCCTACCCCTGTGAACCCTCTATAATTTCAGAAACGTATTACATAATTTCAGAAGTGTTATGATATGGCAAAGCACGCAGATTCTGGTGAAGACTGCCTGATTTGTATCCTAGGTTCACCTCTACTAGTTGTGAGATTTTAGGCAAGTTACTGAACCACCCCATGCCTCCTCATCCATAAAGTGGGGACGGTAATTATGGTAGCAACCCCAAAAGGTTGTTGCCGTCAAATGGATCTGTCCATGAAAACACACAGGACAGTATCTGTCACAGGAGACACATTCAATAATGCTGCTATTACCTGGTGGCTGTCAGCAGCATGAGTGAATCCAAACACCAAGCTGGACCAGCTGAGCATGCAGCTTAGAAGCACGGGAACATTCCAGTGGGGTCTGTAATGGGTTGAACAGGGACACCTCAAAAAATATGTCCATGGCTTAACTCCCAGAACCTGAGAATGTGACCTTATTTGGAAAAAGGATCTTGAACAATGAAATTAAGAATCTCAGGATGAAGTCATCCTCAATTATCCAGGGGGGCCCCTGGATAATTCACTTATCCCTTATGAGACACACAGATGAGATGGCCACATGAAGACAGGCAGATATGGGAGTGATGCAGCCACAAATCAAGGAAGACCCAAAAAGCTGGAAGAAGCAAGGAAGGATTCTCCCTTACAGCCTTTGGAGGGAGCACAGCCCTGCTGACACATTTTTTGCACCTCTGGCCTCTAGACGTGTCTCAGGGCTACTCCAACCTTAATATGCGTACTAACTGCCCGAGGATCTTGCTAATTTACAGGTTCTGATTCAGCAGGGGTGGAGTGAGGCCTGAGATTCTGCATTTCTCAGAAGCTCCTAAGTGATGTGGTTGCTGATGGTCCACAGACCATGCTTTGAGTAGCAAGGGTTTAAGAGCATATTGTCACCAACAGCAGCGTGATGACAAAGGGGATGCCTGGAACAAAGGGACAGAAGTTATAGATCCAATCAGCCACTGTGACAGTAGATGAGCCCCCCCTTTCAGCTGGAGGATAAAGGGCAGAAGCAAGTCACTGAGCTCTGCTGGCATGTCTCCCTAGACTCGGTCAATGCTTCTGAATTGAACAGCAGCTCAGTGGGGCAGCACTAATGGGTTCTGACTGCTCCCGTTCATCAGTCTCTAACAGGGTCAACCAAGAAGTGGTCTCATCCTTTTGGATGAAGAGAAATAAAAGACAAAAACAAAATATGATTTCCTCATCCCTGGCTTATGGAAGGCCCAGAATAATTCCTAGTAGAATGGAAACTTTGGTGATAGAATCCCAGTTTCCTAATTTTAATGAACTTGGTGGAGACTTACATGTCAGCACTTTGCCCTATATTTTTTAAAGATTTTGTTTATGTATTCATTTGAGATTGAGAGAAAGAGAGTTGGGGGAACAGAGGGAGAGGGACAAGCAGACTGCATACTGAGCACAGAGCCCAACATGGGGCTTCATCCATGACCCCGAGATAATGACCTGAGCTGAAATCAACAGTCAGGCACTTAACTAACTGAGCCACCCAGGCACCTCTGCCTTATTGTTTTCATGGAGTGAAAAATGCTTGGTCCGAAAAGGGGATGAGAACTTGCCAGTAATGTAGCCTGGGCTCCTATGTGTGTTGATACTGAGAAGCTCAGGAGGGTCAACAAGAGAGGAGAGGCGACTGGTAGGTCCCAGGATGAGGCTGGGTGTGGAGCAGCTTACCCACTAAAATTTAAGCCGGGGTTCAAGGAAAAAAAAAAAAAGCTGTTCCGCCAAGTCCAACGTAGGAATGGGCAGAAGGTACAGATGTTCCCTGGGCCCATGTTTTTCTTTGTAACAAGGCTTCTTGTTACAAAGAAAAACAAGAAGCCTTGTTACAAAGAAAAGCACTAGCCCAAGAGAGTTACTTATGCTAGGCCAATCCACCAAAGCAGGGCTCACTACCTAACCTAACTGCAGTTTCAACCTCCCCCAGGAAATGTTATCTTAACTGGCCAGTCAGGAATTTTCTGGTCAGCGCCAGTGATGTAATCTGTCACACGACCCTCATCGGTCAGGAAGGAAGATGAAGTCATCCACCTAATAAGACCCCCTGTTCTGTCCCCTAAGGCAATGTGACCTTCCCAAAACAATCTTTTCTAGTCTTTTGCTAGTTGTCTCTGCCCCTGTTTTGCCTGTAACACCCTTCCATGTTGTACAGCTCCTCCAAACTCCTTTCTGTTTGCTAAATGGGATGTTGCCCGATTCATGAATCACTGAATAAAGCCAAGTTGATCTTTATATTTACTCAGATGAATTTTGTTTCTAACAGCCTGAATTCTCACTACTTTCATTTCCCACTGATCTCTTTCGCTAGCACTCCTCCTGCAATCCAATCTATACACACAGTTTTATCTAAAATGCTTCACAAGACCACCCAAGACTCCCCACTGTCTGTAGCTAAGATAGCCACAAGGCTTTAGATCACGTACCAATTCCAGTGGATTTGTGGCACTGACTTAAGAGAGCTTGAGTCCTCCTCTGCATTCAATCTGAAAGGAGGAGATTGATTTTCTGGGTCAGCCATGGGCTCAGGGCACCGGGAGGGGCACAACGCCATTTCTTCCGGAACAACAGGATGAAGTCATCCTGGCTCTCAAGCTACTCAAGCCAACAGTTCCCCCAGTCTTCCTCTGCATGAAATGCCCACCCCAGACAGACAGGACCACCCTCTACCTCACATCAGCCCCCAGCTCTCCTCTTCCCTTGGTCAAGGTCTCTCCATGCTCCAGTGCCTGATTCTTTTCCTCTTCTTGGCTCTGGCACCTCTCATTTGCCACCAAACTGCCATCTTTTCCTGCTACCACTCATCCCTGTATATGAGTCAGGACAAAAATGATTAATGCATGAGTGTTCCCAGCTTCTCCCCTCCCCACAGCCTCTTCTCCCTAAACTCCCAAGAAGGGCTCGCCTGGCCTCATTGGCTCTTTGGGGCTTCGTGAGGTAGAATCAACAGGGAAGGGAGCTGGGAGAGAAAGAGAGGCGGGACCTTCAAAAAAGCTGGTGGGTTTTTAAGGTCTTGTGTTGAGAAAGGAGCAGCAATATGAGGTGTGGGGGCCATGGGCCACAGAGAAAGGTGGATTTACAGGAGTTTCTGTGGTCTACAGATGCCCCATGTCACAGTCAAGAAATGCAAAACCATGAGTTATCATAAAAGGCTTCTGATTATTTATATCTGTCCTTGAGGTCACAGTCACGCACTCATGCTGACCCTCATGGGACATGGCTGCGTAAGTATCCCCTTTATGCCTCCCCTGCTCTTTTCCCATATGGCTTGAGGTGCCATTCCTGAGCCTGTCTTCCGGGGTTTGAGGCAGACTCCAGAGTGGCAGAGTCAGGGTGGCCCTGAATGCTCCCCAACATATTCACTCCACAGATTCAGAGTCTGAAGCCCAAAGAAAGGGGGGTCGGTAACCCCTCAAATTCCACTGCAGATAAAATGCCTGTGTGGGTGGCCTGTCCCAAGCTGACAGCACAGCGTGACTGCCAGTCCCTCTTCCCTTCCTTCCTCCTTCAAGCAGAGGTAGCCTAGTAAGGGGATTGCAAACCAATCCGGTTTGATGGGTACTGATTGAAGACATGCTAGGAAAGTGTGCCTTGTATGAAAATACATTAAACATTCCAGAGAAGCATGCTATGGACACTGACCTGCTGTGAATTATTTTATGATGGGAATCATAATTTTGCACAGATAGTAATCATCCCAGATCATGGGTGAGACACTGATCCCTTTGCCTTTGGGTTCAGCTCTCCAGTCACAGGTATGACCCATCTCCTATTTCCAATTTCTCATCTTTTCCTACCCTTGTACTTTCCCTGCTCCCCTCATCCACAAACACCATCCCTGAAGGCTTGCATCATCTTCCCTGCATAGAGGCAAGTCCAATGCAGAACATGCTAGGTGCACCTTGGGAATGTTTGTTTCTGATGATGGGAGCAGGGGGTCTCATTAAAGACCATTCTGACCTTATTGGCCTGACGTGCCCATTGGCTCTCACTGAATGTCAGTGTTAAGGAGACTTTGGAAGCCACCTGGCCTGGGTTGCTCCCAGCGAATAATTCCTCAGCCCTCCCTGTTGACCATGGCAGGCTCCATGTCAGCTGGCTTCCTGCTGGGTTGGGGGCAATAGGAAGCACCAACCCAAGATGGCAGGAAGATGCCAGAGCATTTCTTCCCTTCCTCTCTGCTTCACATGGCATCTCCTCCATGGCCCCTGTTCCCACCTGAGAGGCCACCATGTTCCACAGGTGAGTGGCCCTGGCCCCAGGGCTGGGATAGTACCACTTTCCCACATTTTCCGTCCAGCCTCCTTCCTGGCAGAAGTGACCAATGGGGGCTAATCTCTGGGCTACCTCCCCGTGATCTGCTTCACCTTCTCCATTACCTGTGTAAATGTCCTCCATTACATGCCCTCTGCTTAGATCCTTAGAGAAGTTTCTATTTTCCCTGTTAGAGCCTGACTGATACACGGCCCAACTCCCTACCTCCCTTCATCAAACCTGTGAGAAAACTGAGGCCAAGAAAGTGTGATTCATCCAAAGAAAGACTCAGGGATACTTTGTGGTCAGTGTCTGGCCTGGCCTTCCTGGCTCTGCTCTCCTCATCTCTGCAGAAAATGTCAGGGAATGCTTTATTTTCACCTTTAAGTCAAAAGAGTTGCAAATCATTGAGATCAACAAGTTTCCAAGATGTGAATTCTAAGGCATAACCACAGTCCTTTCACAGGCCCTCTGGACGTGAGGAGTGATTCAAACCTTTCCTGTGAGGGATGGAGTCACATCAATTAGAGTAGCCAGGCTGTGACCATTGCCAGTCACCCTGGGCTTCTGTGCCTCGGTTTCTACATCTCAGGAAACAAAAGTACCACAAAATTATCCTTTCCAGAAGCATTTAAACAGTCCTCTTAATATTTGCAGCAAAATTCAACTCCTTAGATTTTGGACCAGATGGATTCTCAATTCTGCAAAGTAGGTTTAATTTAATAGTTATTTAAATGCACTACATATTTTAAACACACAGTGCTTCTGCTAATTAACACTTCATAATTTCTCAGGAGTCCCATAGGCAGTTGCTACTATTTGTAACTGGTGAAAGATGTGTCAAGAAAATGAGTCCTATTCCCTTCTTGAATTGCAGTCCTGGGATAGTGTATGTGGAGGATATTGTCTCTTCCACCTCATGGAAACAAAGTGGTAGGAGATGACGAGGGCAACTCCCCCGGGGCTGAGTGACAGGGACATGTGAGCAGAGCATCACCTCGGACGCTTTAAACACCGATGCTCTGCAAAGGGCCATTGAGCCCAGGTTGATTACATAGACACACATAAGCTCAACAGCGACCTAGTAAGACCTGGACATATGCACGCATGCACGCACGCACACACACACAAACACAGAGCACCTGTAAGGAAAAGCCAGTTGCCAGGGCAAGATGACCCAGTCTGCATGAATCTGACAGGCAAGGCAAATGAAGCCACAGGTGCAGAGTGAGTGCTTGTGGCACTCGGCCCCCAGATCTCATCAGGCTGCCTAAACATCCTTCTGTGCCAGAAGTTCAATCATTCAGAGGTTTCTTAGACTAATGTCTCTTCCCTTTAAAGGCCAGGACTCCTGGAGGAGTTGACCAAATACTTGTTAGTCTCTTCCTACATTGGTGTGACCTCATGAGACAGCTGTCTTCCTGGAGCTTTGCAGACCTCAAGGGCTGATGGGTCAGGGAACCTGTAGGGAACATGCAACACTTAGGGGGATGCACTGGGAAGATATAGGCTGCCTTACTTTATTGTACCAGGGACCCTGGGCACCTGAGGAGTCAAGGAAAGGCATTTTTAGAGGTTGATGGGGCCCCAACGAGGGAGGTGGGAGCATCTACTTGCCCAGGGTTCTGCCTAGGATGACCCTATCTGCACCTGCTCCCACTCTCCACACCCACTACGACCTTGGTATTGCTTCTTCTTTGGGGGAAGAAGGAGACATGAACAAAAGGTTGATAATTAGGGAGAAGAGACTGAGTGTGACTGGGGAAAAGCTCATTGTGTGGAACTTATTTTCTGGAAATTCTAAAAATAACAAAGGACTAGAATAGGCTTTCACTTGTCACTAAACTGGATGTTCTAAGAGGGAAGGGCCTTGTCTGATTTTGTTCAGTGCTGTATCCCCAGCATCTAGAATAGTGCCTGAGAGATGGGAGAGGCCCCACAGGAACTGGCTGAATGAATGAGGTGGTACAGACCAGCATGCAAGGAGGCACCCCCAGGTCCTTCCAGTGGCCTTTCTGATGGCCCACTGACCATTGTGGCAGCACAGTCTCTTGCTGGAGTTGTGGGTGGGGCTCTGGGGGAAAGGGAAATCCCTTGGCACTCCCCTACAGCTATGTATGCTGAGCTGGGCAGGCTTTCTGCTGTTCCCCGGGTCACTGCTTTCATTAGGCAGCATCTGCTGAATGGTCAGCCCACATGTTGCATCAAGCAACTGGGGCATCTTCCCTGCTGATGCCCACGACAGGAGGTAGGTGCTGCCCCAACCAACCTTAAACTTCCCTCAACCAAACCTTTCTGCCCTTCAACAGGAGGCAAGCTCTGCACCCGAAGAGACCGAAGGGAAACTCTTTGGGGTATATTCTGCCCTTAATTTTGGAGGCAACAATGGCAAAATGAAACTGCTGATATTCTGTTGTCCCAAGGTGATGTTTACGGGCCTCTTTTCAGTCTCCCCTCCCCCTCCCCGCCATGAGGTTCAGAGGATTAAGTGCTATACATAACAGGTAAGAATCTTGCCATGATTCTGTAGGAAGGTAGGACAAAGTCATTTCTTTCTTTCTTCCTTTCTTTTTTTTTTTTTTTAAAAGATTTTACTTATTTGACAGAGAGAGAGAAATCACAAGTGGGCAGAGAGGCAGGCAGAGAGAGAGAGGGGAGGAAGCAGGCTCCCTGCAGAGCAGAGAGCCTGATGCGGGGTTCCATCCCAGGACCCTGGGATCATGACCTGAGCCGAAGGCAGAGGCTTTAACCCACTGACCCACCCAGGCACCCCGACAGTCATTTCTAACCAAATAACGAAGTGGTACAAAAATATACAGTATGAGACTTACAGATCTTTATAATTTGCAAAATCATTGGTCAACAAATCAAAACCAGCACTGGGGTTAGCCAGTGACACTCCTACCAAAACACATCAAAAATCCAGCTTCACATGGAACCTCCTTGCACAATTCTAGATTCACAGTAAGTCTTCAAATTCTATCTGACAGAGAAACATTTGAATGCAATGTATGTCAGGACCAGCAGAGGCCAACATATGTATAAAACAAAGCTTTCCTGAGCCTTGGATACACACTTGATCTATACACCATACTGAGAAACCACAGCCCTAAGTGAGCACTCTAGGAGTTGTGTCCTGGGAAAGAGCCCTGGACAGTCTCAAGAGCCAGAGGTCTGGTCCTAACTCTCTAACTAACTTGCTGTGTGACCAAAGCAAGTCCCTCAACATCTCTGGGCTTCCGGGCATCTGTAAAATAAAATGTGGGATAAGACAGCCTCTGAAGTTCCTTCCAGTACAGAGATGCTCTTTTACTGAGAGTCTGTGATTTGACTGACTCCAGTGGTGTTTCTGCTTGGTCCATGTAAGGGAAGGGCTGAGGTGGGCTTTCCCTTTCCCTGGTCATCCTCAGCTGGCCCTCAAAGATGTAGGAAATGTGGGTGGGGAAGAGAATCTGGTGGCATCCACAGAGTAGCAAGGTCCCAGGAGGTTGCCTCTAAACAAAGAACTCAGCCTAGGAATTCTCCTGCCAGGGGAGCCTTTGCCTGGGGGAGATGAAAGGAACAAAGGAACTTATACAGGGCTTTGAATGCCACAGCTCCTCCCTTGGTTACTGGGAGGGGGGCATGGAAGAGCTAAGATTGAGTCTTAGTGCTTTGGACTTCACTAGAGGAGAGTCACCAAAATATCTCATGGAAAAGATGGTTCTGGCCCCTACCTGTCTGTTCGTGCATCTGTCAGAATCGGCCTCCCTCTGCTAATTAATTCCCATCTCATCAGTCACTCCTGGCACATAAGTACTCCTCACAATTTCTCATCTAAATTACCTAGCATTCAAGAATGCTGTGCACTGACACAGACACACAAAAAGTAAGACAGATTTGGACAAATTCGCTGCTTTTTATAAGCTCAGGGTCCAAGAGCCATCTTTATCAAATCTACCACAGGCTGCAATTTTGCAGATCTTTTTCCTGAGTTTTCTGGCAGCAGATGTTGCTTCTTGCAGGAGACGTGAAGTCACTGCTGGCATGTCTTCTCCCCTGTGATCTGCAGGCTGCTTTTTAAGGAGGCTTTAATAATGCATAGGAAGGGAAGGGTAGTGCATGAATTCAACACCAAACCGCTACCAAGATATGCTGCCTTGAAATCAGGCCTGGTGGGCAAAGCAAATGGGTAATTTTTTTTTTAATTTAAATTCAATTAGCCAACATCCAGTATATCATTAGTTTCAGATGTAGCGTTCAGTCAGTCGTCAGTTGCATATAACATCCAGTGTTCATCACATCAGTGCTTGGTACCGTCCTTCATGCCAGTCACCCAGTTACTCCAACCCCCCACCCACCTCCCCTCCAGCAACCCTCAGTTGGTTTCCCATAGTTAAGCCTCTTGTGGTTTGTTCTTCCCATTCAGTGTTCCTTCCCTTCCCCTATGAGTCTCTTTGTTGTTTCTCATATCCCACATATAAGTGAAATCACATGATAATCATCTTTCTTTGATTGACTTATTTCACTCAGCATAATACTCCCCAGTTCCATCCATGTTGATGTAAGTGGTAGGATTTCATCCTTGTTGATGGCTGGGTAAATATTCAAAGGGATCAGCTTTTCGCCTGAATCTTCTGGTTTGTATCAAGAAAGCGTTTGGATCCCAAAGCTTTTTCTGAAGATGCCATATGACAAGTGTATGTTTGAGCCAATATCAGTTTGTCAAGTGCTGATTTTCATTACCTCCCAGCTGCCTGGCCACACAAATCTCTTCTAGCTGAAGAAGGGAAAAATGCTTTTCATGTAGCCATCAAGAGTGCTAGATACATATTTGACTGACATCTTAAAACACGTTATCAAAAAGGTGTTGCCGGTCTGATAAAATATGTCAAGAATCAGAAGCAATGCAGTGGAAAGGAAGGGGAGATTCTATGTTTGGATTGCCAATGTGTAGATTACATAACTGATGTCATTGTGCCACCTGGGAAATGTATAATATTTTTAAAATACAGTGAGAGTTGGCGAGTTTTCAGAAATGGGTTGCTGCACTGATAAAGAAAGGATCTCCTTTCTTGTTCCCAAGTCCCAGTGCTTTCCACAGACACACAAAGCCCACCCCCAGGAGCAGATGAGCAGACTTTGCCTCTGTTGTCAAGGAAACCAGTCTGTTCTTAGCTCTAGAATTAGAAAGCCTGGGCCTGGCCTCAGCCGTGCCTTCTGCTCACTTCTCGACAGGGCCTGCCATCTCTTCCCCACTGGGGACACTAAAGACCATGTCACAAAATCACTAACCCTGGCTAGTGGAGCAGGGGCTCCTTTCACAGCCCACACCAGCCCAGCCCACACAAACAAATCCATGGGGGGGGGGGGGGAATGAGTTCATCCACACCGAAAAGGACAGGACAATTGACAAGGGACAAGCGATTGACCCATGTTACCGGAAATGGCATAGGGAAAGAGGATTGACCACCCAATGCCACCCAGCACTTATTCCTTCAAAACATCCAACCCCACATTTCTCCAAACAAGAGTCAGCCCACTGGGATCGACCAATTGTTCCAACCTGATTTTCTACCCAAGGCAGCAAATAGGGCCCAGGGAAGTTTTTTGCAGGAGAAGGATCTGGGTAAATGTTCCCTTGTTTGGGAGGGGGCACTGGAGAGTCGGGGACAGGACAGGGATCTGGGGATAAGGAGAGAGGAGAACCCCAATATTATTACCACCAGGGAAGTGGAAGTCTGAGATAGAACGGAAACAGAGAAAGACAGAGTGAACTGCCTGCTGGCAAGAGAGGGAATATGATGACTGGTACCTTCAGGGATTCCCCAAGCATGGGGAATAAATTAAAGGGGCCCTAAAGGGGTACACATTAAGGACAATCTTGCCTGGAAAACAACCCATGCACTTGATCCTCTGAATTCCCTGAGCCAACACTGTCAGCTCCCTTTTCAGAAGTGAGCACACTTTACCTTGCATCATACCCATCTGGATACATGCTTCATCTGTCCTTTTTTTTTTCTTTTTTAAGATTTTATTTTATTTATTTGACAGAGAGAGAAATATCACAAGCAGGCAGAGAGGCAGGTGGCGGTGGAGGGGGCAAGAAGCAGGCTCCGTGCTCGATCCCAAGGACCCTGAGATCATGACCTGAACCAAAGGCAGAGGCTTAACCCACTGAGCCACCCAGGCACCCCTCAACTGTCCTTTTAAACCAGGAGTCCTACAGACCCTTTTCTGACCCATCTCTCTACCCTCACAGCCCTGGAAGAACCACTTGCACATATGAGGCCTGATGTGGGTCTGCAGAGCTTTCATGATGAATGAATGCTTATTCTAGACACTGTGAAATCACCTACAGAAAGTGCTCACAATTTTGAAGTGATTATGAGAAAGAAATTTAAGGTTTTCAACTCTCGAGTTCCAAGAGTATCAGTTAGGTTTTCACTTCCCACAGTGCTTTATCTGACTCTCCCAGTTACTGCAACTGCCTTACTATAACCGGTAAGACCACCGATGGTGATGGTGTTGGTCCCTGTCCACACAGGGAAGCTACAGTGAGACACCTGAACAGAGAAATGGGGAATTAAACGCGCTCTCTGAGTTAAACCCTAAGAGTGTACACAGGGCTGGGGGCAGACAGACATAATGATTAACTGAAAGAGGAACTAAGTCCTTGTCCAGTAGGACTGGAGTTTAATCTGATAGTGTCACTGCACACCCATGTCAGTCCTGGAAGGATGGCACAGTCCTGAGGACACAATTCACGCAACACAAAATTCTAAAATATCTTGAATCCTTTGCTTAGATTTCTCAAGCACCAAGAAGAATAGAGAGTCTCTCCAGCAGCACTTTTAATCTTTTTAAAATTTTTATTAATTTTTTAAATTAACATGTAATGTATTATTTGTCTCAGAGGTACAAGACTGTGACTCATCAGTCTTACACATTCACAGCACTGACTCCAGCTGTACTTTTTCATCTCCCTTTTCCTCTCCGATTCACTACACTCACATACACAGTTACCACAGACCTTTACTCCCAAGTCTCAATCTCTTCACTGCCCAAAACTCTTCTGCCCCAGCCAGCTCTGCCTTAGTCCTACCTCAGGCCCCCCTCCTTTCCCCTCACTCTTTCCCGGACAGCGTCAACTTTTAAAGTTTTTATTTTTTATTTTTTAAAGATTTTTATTTATTTGACAGACAGACCACAAGTAGGCAGAGAGGCAGGCAGAGAGAGAGGAGGAAGCAGGCTCCCTGCGGAGCAGAGAGCCCGATGCGAGGCTCGATCCCAGGACTCTGGGATCATGACCTGAGCCGAAGGCAGAGGCTTTAACCACTGAGCCACCCAGGCGCCCCCGGACAGCGTCAACTTTATCATGCAAATTAAACATCATTCAGTTTGTCTTTCCTTTCTTCTACCCTGCCCACCTCTCTTTCCAAGCCCTGGCTCTCTTCCCCCACCTTCCACTCCAGAAGCTAGGAGAACAGGCTTAATTAGGCAGTCAGTCATGGCTTTCCCCCTCAGTAGGGTCCAACAGGGCAAGGGAAGAAGCTATGTGTACAGAGCAGAGTCTTCTTCAACTGTCAAGGAAGCAGAGACACTGAGAACAATCAGATAGATGGCAATGTCTTCAGCTGCCATCCCCTAAAGAAAGCCTGTGTCCAGAGGAAGGAGCCCCAGACTGGCATGAAGGCATTAGGAGGGTCACAGAGCAGCAGTGGGATACTGGATTAAACAGTGGGCCAGCTGGGCAAGAGCTCAGAGCACTAATCATCAAGCTGCACGGAAACATCCTTGCACAAGTTAACACTGGTTTATGCAGAAATAGAGTGTCAGTTAACCGCTTGTTCACAGAAGCAGCTCTCACTCGCTGAGGTTTCTCTACCAGACTCCTCGCGTTAATGGTGAGATTGAAGCTGGTTCTGCTCCCGCTGATTAGACAGAAAACTTCTGACAGCTCCTTGATCGTGCTGACCTACAATTTTCAAGTATTTTTGCAAAATGCCCCCACTAGGCTTCCTGATAATGCATAACAGTTCCCTGAGGTCAGTCAGAACACTCAGCTGAAACTTCTAAACAAATAAGACAAGACAGAGTGCTACATACAGAGATAAGTTATTTAGATTATATAACGTCTAGAACTCTTCAAATGCCTTACAAGCTGCCTTGTTCAGAAAGTCGTAGTAAGACTCTTTACTTTAGACCTGTAAATACTTATTTCTCCCCACTCTTGCTTAAAAAAAAATTGTTTTTTTTAATGAAATACTTAAATAAGTACCTGGCATCTGTGTGGCTCAGTCCACTAAATGTCTGCCTTTGGCTCAGGTCATGATCCCAGTGTCCTAGGACCAAAGCCCCAGCCTGGTCCTGCTGACCAGGTTCCATGCTCAGCAGGAGTCTGCTTCTCCCTCTGCCCCTCCCCCTGCTTGTGCTCTCTTTCTCTCTCAAATAAATAAATAAAACATGTAAAAAAAATACTTAAATAATATCAGGAGGAAGGCAGAATCATTTAGTCCACCTAGTTTCTAATAACGGCACAATTCAGGAGAGAAAGACCATCCCTATTATAAAAAGGATACTTCCGGCTTGATATTATTTTGAAACATTTAATTCATCCGAGCTATGCTCTGTTTCCATCTCCCTAAGAATTCTTCTGCAATTCAGCTTCTCACATCCATGTGAGGCCAAAAGAGAACAAGTTCTAGCAAACATACCATAGATAACCTCCAATCTTCACTACCATTCTTTAGAGTGGAAATTGTTATCCCCATTTTACAAAAAAGGAAACTGAGACCCAGAGCAATTTAAGTTTCTCAGAATCATTCAGCTAATAAGTGGTTGAGCTGAATGAACACTAGCCCTGGGTTCATCTGATTCCAAACTCCAGTGTACCAAGAGGCATGCAATTGTTTCCATAGCTTGTTTATTTAAAAAGAAAATCAAATACTACTTGAGAGACCTATTTATAAATGAAAACAAAAATCTGGTGATAGATGACCAGAAATGTTTTAAATAATTACAAATACTATGAGAAATTCCAATTGAGGATGGTGTCTACCTAGTTCTCCATTACTCAGTCTCCCCCAACTTTTCACTAAAACCCCATGTTGACTCACACACTAAATCAGATCATAATTCATAAATACTCCAGAAACAAAGACTGATAATTTGACTTGAGCCAGAACAACAGAGGAATATTTACTCATCACAAGACCTATGTTATTGAAAGGAGAGGCACAAAGAGTGACTGACACAGGCATCTGTCTTTGTCATTTGGAGGAGAGAAAGCTCATCAGATAGAAGGTGACACCTTATTCTTCCCCCACTGCCTGCCTACTGGCTCTGTACTCTCCAGAAACTTTAGCAACCTTCCCACTCTGATATGGAGCTTTCCCTTGAGTGTCAGGGCCATTTCACACATATCATCACCGTGAGCACATCTTATGCTACATCTGTATCAGGACTGCAGTGTTAGGCAAGCAACATGGCTGGAGACAGACACAGATTCCAATATTAAGTTAAAACCAGAGATTTGAAGACACAGATAAGAAGAGACTGTAATAGGATATGTGTGGGAGTCAGACAAAATCTACCTCTAGGCTACTTATAAAAAGATATATGTATGTCATTCAACATGATTAATAATCATTAGCCATCCAGGAAAAAAATAAATGTTACAAACAATGGATTACAACATTTTTATCAAAGATAACAAAATTCAAGATAAAGCAAAGATCATTTTATATATGAAGAGAGTAGTTTCCACAGTGAAAATATCATATTGAATGATTGATGTTATGCATCAAATAACATAGTATGGACTATATGTATGTATTTTGATACATATGTATATACATACATATTAGTTATACATACATATATACATGTTATATATACATATACCTGTATATATCAACAGCTGAGAATTGGTGAGAAAACAACAGGATCCAAATGATAATGGATGACACTAATATACTTCTCAGTTCATAACAAATTAAAGAGGTTAGAAAAGTGGGGCGGAGGGTACAAAAGCCTGAATAAGTTGATTAGACTTAAATGTATCTCTCGATATTCACATTCTCACAATACAAACTCAGGAGTCAATAGGTTTGGGTGACAAGATGTATACTGAACATTAATACTGTAAAAGCAATTTCACTGTAAGCATCAAGTGCAGGGCAAAATGACTGTTAAAGAAAACAGTCCAGCAAAACATTTCTTCCTTCTAGGAGAAGCATCAGTAAGCCTGAGTGAGATAGTGGGGGTTTTATGGTTTCTTTCGGGGGGTTTTGTGTGTGTTTTGGGTCTGGGAACTTTTTTGATGGGCCTCTTAAAAAAACAAAAAGTGAGGGCTGCCTGGTTGGCTCAGTCGTTTAAGCATCTGCCTTCAGCTCATGTCATGATTCTGGGGTCCTGGGATCCAGCCCCTCATCATCAGGCTCCCTGCTCAGTGGGGAGTCGTCTTCTACCTTTCCCTCTGCAGCTTACCCTGCTTGTGCTCTCACCCCTCTCTAACAAATAAATAAAATCTTTTAAAAAAAAATTAAATTCCTTCCTCCCTTGTGGTGAAGTAAGAAATATGTTACCCCCAGTTCCTGACACAGAACTCTTAATCTCTGGAGAATTAGGGGTGCTAGGAGCATCTTCTGTTCTAATATTTGGTCTTTGACCCAGGTTTCTGACACACAGCTCCTAAAACCCTTGGAATTTTCTGAGTGATAGGGATGATAGGCACATCTTACACGGAGTTTTGTTTTTTTTTTTTTTAAAGATTTTATTTATTTATTTGACAGAGAGCGATCACAAATAGGCAGAGAGAGAGAGAGAGAGGGAGAGGAGGAAGCAGTCTCCCTGCTGAGCAGAGAGCCTGATGTGGGACTCGATCCCAGGACCCTGAGATCATTACCTGAGCCGAAGGCAGAGGCTTAACCCACTGAGCTACCCAGGTGCCCCTTACACAGAGTTCTTAAATCCCTTGGAATTTTCTGGATTATAGGAGCATCCTTTGTTCTAATGAAGTGACTCTTGGTGGGCTTCAGGATGGGGGTTAGTCACCAGAAAGACCAAGGTATGATCAGAAGCCTAGAACTTTCAGTCCTATCTCCCATCTTCCAGCACAGGGAGAGGAGCTGGAAACTGAGCTAATAATTGATCATGCCTATGTGATCAAGCTACATAAAAATCCCTAAAATACAGGATTTGAAGAGCTTCAATGTTGGTGAATGAATCCCCATGCTAGGAGGGTAGCCTCTCCCAACTCCACAAGGACAGAAGCTCCTGTGCTTGAGACCCTTCCAGACCTCACTCTACGTACCTCTTCATCTGACCATCTGTATCCTGTATCATATCTTTCATTATATAATAAACCAGTGGATATAAGAAATTCCCTAAATTCTGTGAGCTGTTCTAGCAAATAATTAAACCCGAAGAGGGGTAGGGGATCTTCTGATTTATAGCCAATCAGTAAGAAGTGTGCAGAGGCCTAGGCTTGCAATTAGCATCTGAAATGGCTGTAGTCTTGTGGGACTGAGCACTTAACCTGTTGTATCTGTTGCTAACTCCAGGTAGGTATTGTCAGAATTGAACTGAATTATTCTGTATTATGGAATTGGTCAGTATTTAAAAAAAAACAAAAAACAAAACAAAACAAAACAAAAAAACTACACATTTCATGTCAGAAATGAGGGTAAAGGAAACAACTTCCTTTTACTTATCAGCCTTGCTGTGGAAGAAAATGGGAAAACAAAGGGATAAATTGTCTTGTAGAAAGAGTAACAAATATATCAGAAGGTGGGGGGCACCTGCTGACTCCGTTGGTTAAGTGTCTGCCTTCGGCTCAGGTCCTGATACGGGGGTCCTGGGATTGAGCCCCACGTTGGGCTCCCAGCTCAGCAGGGAGTCTGCTTCTCCCTCTGCCCCTTCCCCCTGCTTGTGCATGCTCTCTTTCTCTCTCTCTCTACTAAATGAATAAAGTCTTAAAAAAAAAAATCAAAGTGGTGCACCAGTACCATATGGGGAAAGATGGGAAATGCAAAAACAGGTGCACTGGGACAAGAACATGGCAAAGAACAGGGGCCTACAGAAAGAAACAGACAATGACAAACCCCCTCTGATGGAGAATGGCCAATAAATTTTAAAAATCACTGATGCTGAATTGAATTTAAAAGTTGTTTCCAGCCCTATACTATAAATAAAAAACTTCTGTGTGCCTAATCCTTTGGTTAGAAGTCTGATCTGCAGAAGAGCCTTGTGTTAGTGGTGCTCTGGGAGAAGAACAGAGAAAGGACAATGTTTAATGGGGGCAAATGTATTAACAAAGAGGGCAGCTCTTCTGGGAGGCAAGCTGTCAAGTATGACAGACACTCCTGTTCACCAGTATCTGTTTCCTCTCTACTTCCAGAGATAGAAGAGGATAATTTCCCACCCGCTTCCAGCTCACCACTGCCGATGTCTTCTTGGGATCAATGATCCCAGGTAGACATGCAGCAAGAACAAGAAAGTAAATCTCTGTTGTGTTCAGCCACTGAGGTCACAGAAGGGCTTGATACCACAGCATAACAGGTCTGTCATAACAAACAGTCTGACTAAGGTCATGGTCAGAACCACAAATAATATAGACTATGAGGTGGACCAAGAAATGCAAGTTCTTCCACCCAAAATGTCTTGCAGAATCTGTGAAAAGCATGGACCTTCCCACAGTTTGTGGAATAGAGGTTTGAGCCATTTTGATTACATATTAAAAGAAAGGTAAATTATATGTAAAAAATGGGCTGGAGATCTTGGAGACATTTGGATTACACATTGATGGAACATTTATAAAAATTTATTATGGGGGCGCCTGGGTGGTTCAGTGGTTTAAAGCCGCTGCCTTCGGCTCAGGTCATGATCCCAGGGTCCTAGGATCAAGCCCCACATTGGGCTCTCTACTCAGCAGGGTGCCTGCTTCCCTTCCTCTCTCTCTGCCTGCCTCTCTGCCTACAACACTTGTGATCTCTATCTGTCAAATAAATAAATAAAATCTTTAAAAAAATTTATTATGAATCGGGATACAAAACCATCTCCAAGAAATCCTAAGAATTGAGAAAGACATATTCTCTGACCACAAAACATTAAAATTAGGTAATACCTTTTTTAAAGATTTTATTTATTTATTTGACAGAAGAGATTACAAGTAGGTGGAGAGGCAGGCAGAGAGAGAGGAGGAAACAGGCTCCCTGTGGAGCAGAGAGCCCAATGTGGGGCTTGATCCCAGGACTCTGGGATCATGACCTGAGCCAAAGGCAGAGGCTTTAAACCACTAAGCCATCCAGGTACCCAGTAATACATTTTTAACCACAAACAAATTCACTTAAAGATCTTAAAACTCTCCCCTAAACAACATTTATTTGTTCACAAAGGAAATCAACCTGCAATTGCATATTAAAAGAAAATGACAAAAAGAACACTATATATCAATAGCTGGTGACTGAAGCCAGAGCCGCATTTAGAAAGAAACTTATAGCCTTTAATATTTTTATTAACAAGAATGAAAATAAAATATCTAAGCATTCAATTTTAAAAGTTAGAGAGACTGGGGCTCCTGGGTGGCTCAGTCAGTTAATTGTCTGGTGTCTTTGACTCAGGTCATGACCCCAGGGTTCTGGGATCGAGCCTAGTATTAGGCTCCCTGCTCAGCAAGGAGTCTGTTTCTGACCTCTGTCCCCTCCCTCTGCTCATGCCCTCATTCTCTCTCTCTCTCACTTTCTCTTTCTCAAATAAATAAAATCTTTTTAAAAAAAGTTAGAAAGAGTAAGTTTAAGGAAAGAAGAAGCAAATTAGGATAATAAAAGTTAATGAAACAATTAACTAATCCAAGACCTGGTTATAAATAAATAAGACATATTCTTAGCAACTCAATAAAGAAATAGCTAATACACAAAATTGGGAATGCGATTGGGAACATATCAGTTTACAGAGAGGAAAGAAAAAATCTATGAGGACAGATGCAAAGCCAGCCCAGCCAATGGGGCTAGGGGAGATACTGAGAAAAGGGAGGAATATGTGATATTACTCAGCAATGAACTTGTTTTGGAAAATGGCTGCCTGTTTGTGCTCAGTGTTAGCATTTAATTTGGCAACTTCCAGGAAGAGCCATATTTTCAACAAGCTCTATGCATAATGAGCCCATAAGAAGCACAGTTCTCAACACAGAGAACAACCCAATTCTGTTCTTTTGTTGGGAGGAAAGGAACAGATAACGTCTTTATGACTGGGTCATGGTGCATCATTGAAATCCATACTTCCCCGGATCCAGACGGTTGCCTCAGCTTCATACCGGTTCACAAAGTACCACTAGTTATTGGAGAGGGGGGAGGGAGCCACAGTCCTTCAGGGGAACAACTTGCCCCCAAGATGCGGTACAAGAGATCAGTGTTAAACTTCTGTAGATGGTAAGGATCAAGGCCTTCCCTCTCCTTTCAGGGTGAGGTCAAGCCCCTCCTCCAGCTTGAGCCCTTTCTTAAAACCTGACTGGTAAGGGTGAGCCCTAATGTAGACTATGGACTTTGGGGGATAATGTGTCCCTGTCGGTTCCAATCTCGTAGGAAATGCTGATAATGGGGGAGGCTAAACACATGCGGGGTCAGGGAGTATGCAGAAAACCTCTGTACCTTCAGCTCAGTTTAGTTGTGAACCTAAAAATCTTCTAAAAAAAAAAAACCTCCATTACAAAAACCTATTATTTGCAGCTCTGACTAGGCAACCACCCCTTATTGCCCTCCTTTGGCATTTACTAGCTTTCTCTCTTTTCCTTTTCTCTTCCCCTTCTCTCACTTCAGACCAGTCTGGTCACCCTAGAGTCAGGATGCCAGGATCATAATCTCAGCTCCTTCACCACTTGCGAACCCAGCTGTGGACTTGTAGGCAAATCAATTATCCCATTTTGACATCTCTCCAATCAGCAATAAAATGAGGATGCTGGTCTGTATTATAAATTTTCAAGCTATCCTGAGAATGTTCAATTTCTAAAGAAAGGCATAGGCATTCTATAAGCATTTGATTCCATCTGTTCTATTTGAAATACTATAATATGCCATACCTTTAATATCCCTAATATGTCTGGGAGTACCAATACTTTATGCTAATTCTTCTTTTCCATAACTTGTTTTCCTTCTGCAGATTGGAGAACTGCCTTAAACATATCCTAAGACAGGAAAGTTCCGTTTCTGAGCTGGTGATTTTTTTTTTTTTTTTTTTGAGTGAGCAAAGCCTTTTCGTGTCTGCGCATATAAAAATGTACCATCAAGTACATCACCACACAATATGTGCCCTGGGCCCAATAAGACACCATGAGCAGCTCAACCCCACTTGTGCTTGGAGGCAGCTCCTGATAGGGCAAAACTAAGTTCTGGGTGTTCCTATCTATCTTTAATTTATACACACTGTTTCATTTAGGGAAAGTGAAATAGTTAAACTGTTAAAAGGAGAAATGGATTGCTGGTTGAAGAGAGAATTTTATTTTATTTTTTAAAGATTTAATTTATTTATTTGACCAACAGAGAGAGAGAGCTCACAAGCAAGGGGAGCGGGAAAGGGAGAAGCATCCCTCCCACTGAGCAGAGAGCCTGATGTGGGGCCTGATCCCAAGACCTTGGGATCATGACCTGAGCCGAAGGCAGATACTTAACCGACTGAGGCACCCAGGCTTCCTAGAGAGAGAATCTTAAAAGAAAATACGATGGTGCCATTTCCAAAGTGATCAAGTTCAAGGTGAAACATCAAGACAGACTCAACTAGTACCTACTGACCCTTTAACTCTTTTTGGCTACAGAACAGCAGTGAATGAAATAGGAGGAAGACCATAAAAACTCAAAGATAAGAAAATGCAGTAGCTAATATCTGTCTTTGGAGCTCACCTTTCAGGACAACAAGATCCATTCAAGTTCTTGCTGTGCTTTGTAGCAAACTCTGATAAAATAACCTTAGGGTCTCTGCCATACAACATATATCTAGTGAGCCTAAAAATGAAGTTCTTGGCTACACTTACTATAAAACAAACATCTTAATGTGTTTTTAAGTTATGTAATATTTAAGTTTGACCATGCATGTTTAACATTGTCCATGAGGGAAAACCCCAGGCTCTCTTGTAAAAGCTTATTAAATCTTGGGACGCCTGGGTGGCTCAGTTGGTTGGACGACTGCCTTTGGCTCAGGTCATGATCCTGGAGTCCTGGGATCGAGTCCCGCATCAGGCTCCCAGCTCCATGGGGAGTCTGCTTCGCTCTCTGACCTTCTCCTCACTCATGCTCTCTCTCACTCTCTCTCAAATAAATAAATAAAATCTTTAAAAAAAAAAAAGCTTATTAAATCTTATGCTATGGACCTTGTTACATATGTGTTAAATGAAAAGCCTACTTTAAAAATATAACACTGCTGTCAGCACAGTCTCCCCAAGAATCCAAGACTATGCATTTAATGATTTAAGTGGGTCAAAATTATCACCACAAAGTCACATCTGTGATGAATTAGGTTCCAAAGTGCATTAAAAGGGACAAAATTGGTTAAAGTCAAAATTATCCTTGAGCATCTCAATGGTAATAGAGCATGGTTTTCTACGGATGGTCCCACACAGTAATGTGCATGTAATATGTACATTGTAACGTCTGACTCAAAAGAATACATACAAAATAAAATCTGGTCATATTTTTTACTGTTTTTTCTGGGAGTTGGAATACTATGAGATAAATGTGAGCATATGGAACTTCTGCTCTACAGGAAATGTTCAGTTTCTTTGACAGAAAAATGTCGGAACTTGTGGTTCTCTTTCTGCTGCTTTTTGGATATTACAATCACTCAGGTAATTTAAGGAAGAATACATGCTTTGACACACTTAACCTTAATACAAGAAGAGAAGAAAATATTTTATAAAATCTCAAATACATTTGTTAAATTTGGAAAGGTTTGTCAGGTTTATTTTTAAATAAACCTGGTTTCTGAACTCTTGTCATTTGCATTGACATGGATGGAACTAGAGAGCATTATGCTAAGTGAAATAAGTCAATCAGAGAAAGACAACTACCCCATGATTTCACTCATGTGTGGAATTTAAGAAACAAAACAAAGGAGGACTGAAGAAGAGAGGGAAAAATAAAACAAGACATAATCAGAGAGGGAAACAAACCGTTAGAGACTCTTAACCACAGGAAACAAACTGAGGGCTGCTGAAGGGGACAGGAATGAGGGGATGGGATAACTGGGTGATGGGCATTAAGGAGGACATGTGATACAGTGAGCCCTGGGTATTACATACAACTGATGAGTCACTGAACTCTACCCCTGAAACTAATAATATGCTCTATGTTAATTAACTGAATTTAAATTTTAAAAAATAAGATAAAAATAAAACCCCCCTTTTTTAAAGATTTAATTTATTTATTTGACAGACAAAGATCACAAGTAGACAGAGAGGCAGGCGGAGAGAGAGGAGGAAGTAGGCTCCCTGCTGAGCAGAGAGCCCGATGCGGGACTTGATCCCAGGACCCTGAGATCATGACCTGAGCTGAAGGCAGCGGCTTAACCCACCGAGCCACCCAGGTGCCCATAAAACCCGGTTTTAAGATTTAATTATTTATTTGAGAGAGAGAGAGCTCAAGAGAGAATATGAGTGGGAAGGGCAGAGAGAGGGGAAGAGACAATTTCAAGCAGACTCCGCAATGCTCAGTGCAGAGGCTTACACGGGATTCGATCTCCCAACCCTGAGGTCACAACCTGAGCCAAAACCAAGAGCTTGATGCATAACTGACTGCACTACCCAGGCACCCCTTAATTAAACCTGGTTTTAAAAACCCAGGGGGAGAGATATCCCAAAAGCATGGTTGTAGCTTATTTAAAGCTATCCTTGTGCACAAGCTATTAAGAAGGAGGCAACGGCTTTCAAGTCAAGGTTTTAATGTGACAAGCAAATTAAGACATTGTCTTTAAACACTCTCATCGAGAATTCTTTGTAATATTTTGGAGACCAAATCCCAGAATATTAGCTTTTCATTACAATTTTTATTGCTTATTTCAAGGCAAGGTGCTGGTATATATATATTTTATTTTATTTATTTATTTATTTATTTATTTATTTTAAAGATTTTATTTATTTATTTGCCAGAGAGATCACAAACAGGCAGAGAGGCAGGCAGAGAGAGAGGAGGAAGCAGGCTCCCTGCTGAGCAGAGAGCTCGATGCCGGGCTCGATCCCAGGACCCTGGGATCATGACCCCAGCCGAAGGCAGCGGCCCAACCCACTGAGCCACCCAGGTGCCCCTATATATATATTTTAAATGCAAGAAATTATTCTGGGTTTATTTCTCTGACAAGAATCTTACTAGCTACCTCTAAAACATAACAAGAATACCCTAGTTTGCATATCCTGTTGATATTTTTAATAAATCAAATGAACCTAATTTGGCAATTTAGGGTCACAATATTATCTGTTCACACATCATTCAGTATTGAAAAATGAAAGCACTTGAACTGAACATTCCAAAGAACACGTATTTGACTATTTTTATTTTTTTTTATTTTTTAAAGAGATTTTATTTATTTATCAGAGAGAGAGAGGGGGAGAGAGTGAGCACAGGCAGACAGAATGGCAGGCAGAGGCAGAGGGAGAAGCAGGCTCCCTGCTGAGCAAGGAGCCCGATGTGGGACTCGATCCCAGGACGCTGGGATCATGACCTGAGCCGAAGGCAGCTGCTTAACCAACTGAGCCACCCAGGCGTCCCGTATTTGACTATTTTTAAACTGAGTAAATATCTGGGTAGAATAGCTAAAGAAAAACTTAATAGCATTGTTGGACAATTTGTAGTATTAAAAGCCCACTGAGAAGAATTATCTACCAAACACTAATGACTTTTTTTAAAGATTTTTAAAATTTATTTATTTGACAGACAGAGATCACAAGTAGGCAGAGAGGCAGGCAGAGAGAGGAGGAAGCAGGCTCCCTGCTGAGCAGAGAGCCCGATGCGGGGCTCAATCCCAGGACCCTGAGATCATGACCTGAATCAAAGGCAGAGGCTTAAACCACTGAGCCACCCAGGCGCCCCTAAACACTAATGATTTAAATTGGCAGAGGGGCTTGTTCAATTGACTCCATCCAAACTGAACACTCGGAGAAAAGAAATGAACACTGTTGTTAGATGTTGTCAGTGATTCAGTTGAGGGAAAAAAGGATTTGGCACATGCTGTATAGAAGGTACGCTGGTAAGCAAAACCAGGAAGCATCCTAGCAAATATGAAAATTACAGTTTGATATAAGAAATTGGCATTGGCCAGTAATGCAGAAACAATTGTATGTGTACCTGTGATTACTTCTTTTTAGGAGGGACCCAACCATGACAGGAATACCTATACTTACAGCAAAGCAGGCTTGAGACAGCTTGCCAGGGGAAATTACCTCGGAGCTGATACTGTGAAGAAGAGTAAGAGAAACAATGAAGCAAGAAGAACAGTGTGAACCACAGAGCTCAGGGGCAGGGCACAAGTGGGAATGGGGAGCTAGTCAGAGGTCACTGCAGTTGTCCAGGTGGGGTGACGGCCATGATGAGGCTTGGACTCAGGGAAAGGGGAGATGAGAAAAAGTGCATGGATTTGGGAATGTTCAGAAGACGGATGAAAAAAATCAAACAGGACTTGGTAGTGACCTGGTTGTGCCCTCTGGTCCTCTTAAGTTTCGGATCAGCTAAGGGAACTGAACCTAAGCTTTCGAGGGGAGCTATTAAAGTGCCCCACCTTACCCTTGCTATAGGTTTGGGTTTTGCTTTGCTTTGTTTTGCTTCTTCTTCCCATACCTCTTTTCCAGACAGTGCCACAAAGTACAGAACCAGAGACAGCAAATGCAAGCTGTGGGGAGAAGTTCTTCTGAGTATGGAAGAGGCCTTTAGATATGACAGGGGCTGGTCTGCTCCTGAGGCACAGGCCACAGCCCTCAGCGTAGCATGGCATTTCTAATATCCCAGCACAAAGCAGGGAAGCACCATGTGCTGAGGGCCAAGTCCCCATCCACTGCCAGACCATGGCCTCAGAACACTGCCCCCCAGGAAGAGCAGCTGCTCCGCCGACTGGGAGATTGCCTGCCCCTCCCTCTTGGAAAAGCACAGCAGATGCTTTTTATATAATGTCCAATTATTCCAAAGAATGTCATCATTTTTATGATTAATCAGTTGCACATACTCAGGGACATATGTGAGATGGATATTCAAGGACAACAAAGGACCCTGCAGAGAGGAGATAAATTGAGTCTAGCATCTGTAGCCAATAGTGAGAGAAACAAATTAACTGTATCTATTGCATAAATATCCCTCCATGCAGATTATGGCCAAAACAAGGACTAATAATCTAAATTCATTGTGAATTTAGATTATGCAAATGGTGGGGAGAAGTCGTAAGTAATAAATATCCCCTTGACAGAACACAAATAATAATGAGCCAGCAACTGCAATGATCACTTATAGAACAGCATCCAATAAATAAAGTTTTTGTGCTTAAAAGGAGTCTTTCAAGAAGGAATCAAATCAAGCTGGAGTATTCCAACTTGCTTTGTAAGGCCCAGCTCAAATGTCCGCGCTTTTGCGGCGCTTCCTCTGATCTCTTGAGCAGAATTAACAGGCCTCTCATCCGAGTCCTTACGGCACTTGTCAGCGGGTAGTGGGATTATTATCATGGGGAGTCTCTCTGGTCGTTCTCTACTATTTCAGCACCTGCATACAACTCAGCTTTCTTATTACTCTGGGGCCTTAAAGAAGATGCAAATGTGAAAAGCTCTAACAGTAGAGCTGGCAGATGCTAACATGAGGGAACAGTTCATGGGGCCAGGCACTAACCCCGTGCAATCATTCCTTTGATCCTCACAATGACTGCAGTGAAGTAGGTCCCACCAAGAGGAGTAAACCCAGCAACAGAGGTGAAAAGATGTGTCCTCAGTCACACAGCTAGTAAGTGAGGACCATCAGGTTTCTAAGTCAGGCAATCCCATTCTTCCACCTTGCACACTGCGGGGAGATGGGAAAGTGCTGGCCTGAGGGTCCAAATACCTGGGGTCAAGGTCTTATTCTGGTAGTTTACTAGCCGTGTCATCCTACGGTACTCACTGGACTCCCTGGCCTTGAGATTTCCCTGCAAGCCCAGAGTTCCAGGTCTCATCATCCTCACCTCAAGGATAGCAACTGTCCCTTGAGGGTCTCGGCCTCCCACCACTGAGTACAGCCTGTGGTTACTGGGTTAGCATCTGAACCAAATGTTTTTAGATGGATTTGCCAGGGCATCCTTTCTTTCCCGTGCCCTTACTCATCTCACAGCTTTTGGGCGACATGCTGGGAGACAGCAAAGGTTTAGCAAATAGGCTCTGCTTGCAGAGGTGGCAGCCCTCTCCTGCTTGGCATCACAGTCACCCTCAGACCTCTGCCAAAGCCCAAGACTATCAAAAAGAGGACCAAGATGTTCCTCTGGCACCAGTCAGACCCATATGTAAAAATTAAGCTCAACTGGCAGAAACCCCGAGGCACTGACAAAAGGGTGCACAAAAGATTTAAGAGCCAGATCTTGATGCCCAACCCTGGTTATGGGAGCGACAAGAAAACAGAGCACAGGCTGCCCAATGGCTTCCAGAAGTCCCCAGCCCACAGCATGAAGGAGCTTGAAGGACTGCTGGTGTGCAACAAATCTCAGTATGCGGGGTCTGCTGACAATGTCTTGACCAAGAACCATAAGACTACTGCAGAAAGAGCAGCCCCGCTGGCCCCCAAAGTCGCCAATCCCAATGCCAGGCTGCGCAGGAAAGAAAATGAATAGACAGCTTATGTGCACATCGTATTTGTGTTAATAAAACCAGACAACTACCAAAAAAAAAAAAAAAAAAAGGTTTAGCAAATGATCCCTGAAATCCAGAACTAAGACTCCAACAGTGGATTCAGACAAGGAAGCCAAGTCTTGAGATACAATCCCGAGCCTCAGGGCACGAGCTCCTCCACCATACCCCAACCCAGTCACTCAGGCAAGAGAAACTCACCCTGGCGTCTGCTACATCACCCTTCTCCTTATACCTTCTATACACATTTTCTACTCCAGGGACAGTGTCTATGGGAACCACTTACAATTTTCAGATCGACCTTTCTGAGACATTACTCTGTGATAAATAAATCATTTCCTTTGCTCTCAGGGGGATTACAAATTCTATTTTTTTTTTCTGAATAGTATGTCAACTACCAAAAGAGTACAAGGGCATTTGTTCCTTTCAGCTGCTGCCTTTGGATAGGTCAGTATAACCGGTGTTTTGTTAGAAATGTATGATGGCATAAAACTTAAATGGTTTTTAAGAAATCTTGACGTGTTTTTGCTGAAAGGAAAAACAGGTGTTTTGACATTCCAGTTTGGTTACCTGCACCAAGAATGAAGGAAAGATCTTGTACACATAGCAGAGAATGGAAAACGGCCCCATCTCCATGATTGTTTTCCCCAGGCCACTAAGGCCCTCACTTGCAAAGAACATTGCTGTTCTCAGGTTTAATGACCTGATTGCCTCACCCTGTGGGTCCTTTCCTCCTCCTCACCTAACTCCAGAGGTAAGATTAGAAACACCACATATTCAAACAAGATCAAAAGGAAACCTTTTGGGGTGCCTGGGTGGCTCAGTGAGTTAAAGCCTCTGCTTTCGGCTCAGGTCATGATCCCAGAGTGCTGGGGTCTGTTCAGCAGGGAGCCTGCTTCCTCCTGTCTATCTGCCTGCTTCTCTGCCTACTTGTGATCTCTGTATGTCAAATAAATAAATAAAATCTTTAAAAAATTTTAAAAAGGAAACCTTTTTTAGAATATGCTGTATGTTTCTGTATCTTTGACATTATAGCCTGTTGTATTCAGGCTAAGCTATGTTATGCTACACTAGCTAGCCTTCTTTCTCCTGGCCTGTGTGTTCTCCCTGACCACACAAAGTAAAAGGGGGGAAGGAAAAAGAGTTTTATTGCAGGCTCCTCCTGCAATAGGCTTCCAATTGCAGGTCCTATCTGGGAACGGAGGCATGCGCTGTGGAGCCCCTAGTGATTAGAATGAGTGCTGGCAACAGTGATCATTGAAAACCCTGGCAATGACAAAGCCTCTTAAGTCACAAGACAGCATCCTTGTCTCAGAGAAGGTGGAAGTTTCCCTTTTCACTGCTTTAAATGTTGGGCAGAAAAAATGGTGATGCTTCTACAATACATTCTGAATGTATTAAACAGGGCAGCTATATATTTAAGGGATTTGGGGTCATAGAGAGGGAAGCTCCAAATTCCATTAGAGCACATTAAAGAAAATGAAATTAGCTTAGGAGTACAAGCACACATCAAGCCATTAATAATTTAAAAGGCACTTAGGGTAGCGTGGAGCCATATAAGTATGGGCACTTCAAACTTCCTGAGTTGAGCTGAACTAGAATGTTTGGTAGTATTAAACTTGGAGGCTGGTGGGAAACACTTAGCACTCTATAGGAAACACTCTCTAGTGAGGGACACTGTGGACACACCTTTAACAAGAGTGATCTCTTGGTCACTAATGCCATGGAAAATTACGTGTGTGGCTGTCCCAACCAGCTGCCTAGGCAATATCACGTCCCTTCCTCCTTCCTAACAAAAACTCAAATTCATCCAAAGTACACTGTATCCAACAAAAGCCCCTGCACTTCTCAGCCTTCCCTGAAGCTGGAAGCACGATATAATACAGTCCTCATAATAATGTACAAGCAAAAAATCTGCTGGGAATTTCTGGGAAAGCCGGGTTTCCTGATAGAAATGCTACTGCTTCTCCCTCACCACTTCCTACTCCTGACTGGGAGGTAGTTGGGAGATTAGAAATGGAGTACCTGGTTTGCAAACATTCAAGAGAAAGAACCCACTTGCTGAGCATGGCACAGCAGAGAGACAGAAGGAGTCCGATTTATTGGTACCATAATGAGCCAGTGTCAATCCCAGACTCTGATCTCCAAACGTTCTAGATGAGACAAATAAATCCCTACTAGACTAAGCTACTGTGGTTGGCTCTTTTTCATGAGGTGGAGGCAGCCCTTAATCAATATAGAGACACAGACAAAAGTGCTCCCTGTCCTATAAACTTTGGAATTGGTAAGGTATACACACGTCCTGGTTACAGGACCTTTCTCAACATTTTTTATCGTAGGTACATCATGATGCTTCAAGAGGAGAGCAGGATACAGTGTCTCCGGAAGTTTCTTGACCATTGAAACTTTTATTCCATGTTACATTTCTTGAGAATTGTGTTCTACCAGATACACTTTGGAAAACAGTGTTTCAGGTGCATCTCTCTCTCTCTGTCTCTCTCTCTGGACTGAAAAACAAAACAAAACAAAAAAACCATGCCTTTCTAGAGCATACAAACATAAATTCTTAGTAAAATTTAAAACATAAAATCACTGCAGCTTTGCATACTGGATTAAATGGCATCTCCCCAAAATTCATGTTTAACTGGAACCTGTGAATGTGACCTTATTTAGAAATAGGGTGTTTGTAGAAAATTAAGAAGTCATAGTGGATTAGGATGGGCCCTGAATCCACTGATAGAGATCCTTATAAGGAGGGGGTGATTCAGGTATAAAGAGACACAGAGGATACACAAGCACAGAGGAGAAGCCTGTGTGATGATGGAGGCAGAGACTGGAGTGATGAGGCTGTAAGCCAAGGATACCCAGCATTGCTGGTAACCACCAGAAGGCAGGAACAGGCAAGGAAGGATTCCTCCCTTAGATCTTCCAGGGGGAGCATGGCCCTGCTGACACCTTGATTCCAGAAGTCCAACCTCCAGAACTATGTACAAATAAATCTGCTGCGTGAGCTATCCAGTTTATAGTATTTTGTTAAGCCAGCCATAGGAAACTGATATACTTTGTGACACTGTAATAAAGTTTAAATCACTGTAAAGTTTCCCCATGTCCAGGATGAGGATTAAGGGTCTTCATGGATGGAGGCCTGGCTCAGCCCCATTTGTCTCCTCTACCATACTTAAGATTCTTACAAGGAACTTAGATTCTTCCTGTCAAGATACCAAATAGTATCTTGAAAACTCTGACATTAAAAAAGGGAGAAATTGACATTTAAAGAGAAATGTCCTGAAGAACAGCTTTTCAGGAACTCTGGATTTGCCAGTAATTATGGCCTTACCTTGGGTCAGTGTCTTGTTTTCTCTTGGCTTTGTCTGTCCACTCTCTAGAACTCCAGGGGTGAACTGGAAGGTCTGCAAGGTCTGCATAGCCCCTTCCACTTTGACATACTGGAATTCCAGGGAGCATTTCATATATAGGAGATCTGCCACATGTTCCCCAGAAACATAAAAATGGAATGCCCTTGCTAATAGTGAGGGCTTCTTTAGAGCATTCCTGAGTTCATTTATAGGTAAGAATCTTACTTCCAAGGATATACGAACTGAGCTGGAGAAAGGACTGCACTGTTATATTTGGTTGTTTGGTGTAATATCTGCCTTGGCATATGGAAGTTCTAAAAGAGAGGAGTGGTTCTTTAGAGAAAGGTGTAATAAAAATCACTAGGATAATGGTGAATGTGTGTCTCCCTCCCCCACAAGAGAAACTCATATTAAAGTCAGGCCAATTACTCACATTGATGTCTTTATAGGGCTCCTGGGTGGCTCAGTTGGTTAAGCATCTGACTCTTGGTTTCGACTCAGGTCATGATCTCGGGATGGTGGGATAGAGCCTGGTGTGTCGGGCTCTATGAGAGTCTGCTTGAAGATTCTCTCCCTCTGCCCATCTCCCCACTCCCTCTCCTCTGCATAAGATAAATAAATCTTATTTTATTTTTTTTTAAAGATTTTATTTATTTATTTGACAGAGAGAAATCACAAGTAGATGGAGAGGCAGGTAGAGAGAGAGGAAGGGAAGCAGGCTCCCTGCTGAGCAGAGAGCCCGATGCGGGACTCGATCCCAGGACCCTGAGATCATGACCTGAGCCGAAGGCAGCGGCTTAACCCACTGAGCCACCCAGGCGCCCAATAAATCTTATTTTAAAAAGAGATATCTTTATGTCTTTATTTTACCAACAAGTTTACTAAAGATTTCCTTTAAAAAGAACAGTATAACAAACTAGTGGCTCAACCTGTTCTCTCTAAACAACCCTTGAATCCTTGAGATTTTTCTTCATACGAAGTTCTTCCCCTCTACTAGATCATGTAGGTTGTTTGTTCCTGAACCCCAGCCACTTCCCATCGTAGGTTATAAGTGTGATAACCAACACAGAGCACCACACTCTTGAAACCGATCAATGCAAATGAAGCTTAGCAAAGGAATCCATCTTAAAGTTTAAAGGCTGTGTTCTCAGTGTATCCTATAGGTTATGGGAAATGCAGGAGTGAAAATAAAAGAATCCCTGCGTTGCACAAGGACATTGCAAGACACAGTGTCTTTGTAAGGTGCATCATATTATAATTATCAGACATAAATATTTTTAATGTTTTAAGTGCATTTAGCCCTTGCCAAAAATGGCTTGAGAAAGCTAAAGAGGTTATAAATTCTGTAGCATGCACACCCTTTGGACATTTGCCTATGGATATTTGCAATGTAATTTGTACTAAGCAAGGCCACAGAAACTTAAGATAGTACCTCCCTAATTCTCTAAGTATATAGCCCTGTTGACTACCATATGTACAAAAAAGGAGACGAACAAACCAAAGGAATGAATAGGGTTTTTTAAGTCATAAACTGTTCATTTATATACTGTTACCTAGAAATAAGTTTTCCTCATCTACATAATGAGATTAATAATACCATCCTCCTTATAGGGTGGTTGTGATCATCAGATTTTTTATATATATAAAAACAAATATACAATATTATCGTAGCTCAAGCTGCCATAACAGAATATTATAGACTGGGTAGATTATAAAGAACAGAAATTGATTTCTCATAGTTCTGGAGGCTGGGAATTCCAAGATCAAGGTGCCAGTAGATTTGGTGTCTGGTGAGGGCCTGCTTTCTAGTTCATAGTCAGCTGTTTTCTCACTGTCCTCACATAGTAGAAGAGACAAAGGAACTCTCTGAGGTCTCTTTTATAAGGTGATTAATCTCATTATTGCAGAGCCTCACGACCTAATCATCTCCAAAGTCCCCCACCTTCAAATACCATAGAATTAGGGATTAGATTTCAATATATGAATTCTGGGGAGAAATAAACATCTGGTCTATAGCAAATCATTAACACAGCCTGATATGCAGAAAGTGCTCAGTAAAAGTCAGCTACTACTTTTCTCATGGAGCCAAGTGAAATATTTGGGATATGTTTTAGAGGACTAAGCCGATAGAATTTGGAT
Source organism: Mustela nigripes (assembly GCF_022355385.1). Taxonomy (NCBI): domain Eukaryota; kingdom Metazoa; phylum Chordata; class Mammalia; order Carnivora; family Mustelidae; genus Mustela; species Mustela nigripes. Next base: position 52,724,791 of record NC_081563.1, on the reverse strand, counting down.
AGATTGGTTAGAAAAGTGACAAAAAGAGAGAAACCATGGACAATTCCAAGATCTTTTGGTAATGAACAATGGGGAGGATGATCTAACACAGAGAAAAGCAGGTTTGAGGAAAGAAATCAAGACTCCCCTAGGGCCAGGTTAGGCTTGGTCTGAGTTATCTGTTAGACATCACATAGTAGTGTCAAGGAGGCAGGTGGGAATACAAGTCTGCAACCTCACTGATCAACACTACTCAAAATAAGATCCCAAGGCCAGCAGACTCAGCATCACCAAGGAGCTTGTTGGAAATGCACCACCTTTGAGCAATGGAATCAGAACGTGCATTTTAACAAGATCCCCAGGTGATCCATATGCACAATGAAGTTTGAGTAGCACTAAGCTATAGAGTTGTGGGGAAAAAAGAGACTAGATTCATCAGCATATACACAGAGTCTAAAGCTAAGGCCTGGATGAGCTTCCTAGGGGTGTGGGGGGGGGGGGGGGCAGTGTGTAAGGGAGACTTGTGGCCCAGAGTAGAGCCATGGGACTCTCCCACATTCAGAGGTCTCGTAGAGGTGAATAGAACCTCACAGAGGAAGAAGAGGAACACCCAGAGAGGCAAAGGAAAACCAGGAGAGTGAAAGGTCCCAGAAGGCCAAAGAATAGAATGTTGCAAGAAGAGGTTCACGTTGTTGAAAGCTGCTGATGCATCAGTAAGATAGGAACAGAGAAGAGGCCATTAGATTTAGCAACAAGGCCATTAATGACCTTGACAAGAGTAGTCTCAGTAGCACAGAGAGAACAGAAGCCCATGTAGAGACAATGGGGAAGAGAAAGTGAGACAGCGAGCAAGGCAATTCTTGCAAGGAGTTTTGCTGAGAACATAAAGAGAGAAATGGGGTAGCACCTGAGATGCTTAGGTAAGAGATACTAGAACATGCCTGAATGCCAATGGAAACGTTGCAGTAGAGAGAAAGAGAGAAGCCAATGATGCAGAAAATAGAATGGCCAATTGCTGGAGTGTGGTTTTTAGAAGGTGAGAGGAACCAGGGCCCAGATCCCAGAGAAAGAATGGCCCCTGATAAAAGCAGGGCCACTCTCCTCATTGCTTCTGTCTCTCAGTGAAATTGGAGGCACCCAGCAAGGTGGGTGAGAATAGAAAGAAAGGAGATTTAAAAAAAAAAAAAAAAGGGAGTGAAATACTTATTTTGGAGAGTGGGAAAGTAAATGCCCCAGGATTGCCATATAGGGCACGGTGCTTTTCTGAGATTTTTGATCAGGCATTTAAGAAACCTCACACTTCCCTTTAACATGCCTCATTCCTCAAAATACGTCCTGTTCCAATGCATGAGTACGAATTCTGAGAAAGTTCATCTTCTTCATCAATCCTTATTTTTCTTGTCGCAGTTTATTTTGTTAAAGGTCACCATCAATAGAGCAAGTCTAGACAAAAAAGTCATCTCAGAGCCACAGCAAGATGGTGATATGGAAGGACAGAAGCCTTCTGTCTCCTCCATGAGCTTTATGGCTGGGGGTAATGCATGAATAATGACATGAAGACAAAAGATGCCTCAAGAGAGGAAGTTTTTCTTCTCTTCTCACAATGCATGAGGACTGCTAGGAGATCTCTCATGAGACCAGTACTTTCATAAACAACACCAGATACTGTTAATTGCCTTTAATTGAGTTTTGAACAAGCCCAAAGTCAATAATGCCTCCTTGGTTACCCTCCTTCCTGCTTGGAAGCCAATCTCATGAACAATCCTGTAACTCTTTGCAGGATTCCCTAAATCTGCTACATAAAGCCCATTTCTGTGATCCAAAAATAAAAAAAAATCTAAAGCCACACTCTCCTCACTGTTATCTCACAGCCACATCCCATATACTTGGGGCCTTGGCACCATGTAGATAGCATTTGTGTGCCCCATAGCCACTTACATCTACTTCTTCCACTGCTTCCAGACCCACTGCCTTGGAAGTCCATGACTCCCATTTAGACAGACTTGCCATCAGCCACCTTGTGGCTATCCTCCAATTTCCTGGTCATTCCCCTTACTCACTGATGACTTTACCATCTTCCCCTCCTTTCTCATTCCTGATGACTTCAACATTCACATCCATGTGGTGATCCACCAACAGCCAGCCTTCACGTTTTCCTCTCATGACAATCATCTCTCTCTCCACCCCAGCCTCAGCCACCCACTCCCATAGTTATATACCCTAGATCTTGCCATTACCAATAAGATTACCATCTCCAACATATGGATTTCACATCCTCCTCCTGGACCATCCCCTTCCAGCCTACCTACTCTGATTCTCCAATGTCTCCGAGACCTTGTACACATTTTTTCACTATGTACCCCCAAAGTTCACTCTTCACATCCTTTCTTATCTAGCTTATATTAACTAGTCCAGCCAGGTAATAATCCCCTTGCAAAGTACCTCTAACTCCTCTGTTCCTCTCTCCTCTACTATTCTCACCTCAGAGAGCCCCACCTTTGGTTAAATACTACAAGTGTACATCTGAGTAGTTGACCCTTGCATACAGCTGTGCAAACTGGACTTATTTCAAAATTCTCTATTTTAAACATCTATTTTAAAGAGATATTAACTGGTCTTTATAACCAGTAAAGACCAAACTTGAAGTAAGCACATTAAGAAGAAAAAGAAAGGAGTCAGTATTACAGCTGTCTTCTTCCATCCCTCCCTTACTTCCTAAGGGAGTAGCTCCTCATAATACAAACCATAATATCCTCCAGAGAAGAAATCCTGAAGCAGCCGGGGTAGGAGGGAAGGATGAGATAGCTTAGCTCCTGACTTCACCCCCTCCACCTCTCCCATACTACCTTCCTCTTGGGCAACTCTCCTTACATCCCTCTACAGTGCTCCCCACACTCTCACTATGGCCCATTATGCTTCTGCTCCCCCTTTGAGACTAAGGAAATATCCCTTCTCCTGTTTGCCTTAGAATGGCCGAAACGTGCAGACATTTAAAAGACAAGAGACAACCAAAAAAGAGATACTGTGTCATTCAAGCTCATGAAAAGATGTTCAAAGTCATTGACATTAAGGAAATGCAAATTAAAACCACAATGAGATACTACCCCACCTCTATCATAAGGGCTAAAATTAAAAAAAAAAAAAAAACTAGCAATACCAAGTGTAGAGCATCTAGAACTCTAATAATTGCTGGTGGGGATGCAAAATGGGATAGAGTCATTTTGGAAACAATTTGGCAGTTTCTTATAAAGTTATGAATACACTTAGGATACCACAACACAACCCCACTCCTAGATATTATTTACCTATGAGAACCAAAATACACAAAAATTTGTGTATCAATATGTACAGTGGCTTTATTTATAATCATCAAAAACTGGAAACAACCCAAATGTCCTTTAATGGGTGGATAACTAAACAAACTGGTACAGCCATCCAAATAAATATTACTCAGCAATCAAAAGAAATGAACCATTAATATTTGCAGCAACAAGGTTTAATCTCAAAAATATTATACAAAGTGAAAGAAGTTGGACACAAGACTACACTGTATGCTCCCATTTATAGGACATCCTGAAAAAGGCAAAACCAGTTGGGTGGTTGTCAGGGGCTGTGGGTGGATGGGGGAGATTCACTCCAAAGGGGCACAAAGGAACCTTAATTGTGGTGCTGGTTACATGAATGTACATATTTGTCAAAATTCATAGAACAATAAACCTAAGAAAGGTGAACTGTACTCTATCTCAGCAAGCTTGACTTTAAAAAGCACAAGCCAATAAATTAAAAAGTGATGTTCTTTTGCATAACACATGGGACACAATAGTAAATTATACCTGTAACACAAGTAGCATCAGAAAAAATCATTTTTGCAGAACTGGTTCCTGATCGCACAGAAGCAGCACATTAGAATGGAAAGAGCTCACATACGACAGAGTACCTTTCCTGGTACTCCCAGGCTCCTTTCAAGGGACCATCTAGCAGCTGGGCATTCATCTCAGTCCCTCTGTCGGGCACTAAGAACCTCACTCCAAATCCACAACCACTTGGTCCTCTGATGGGTAGAAACAGAATAACTGACATCCTAAAACACAGAGCTCAGCCTTGCTGCCTTATCCACATACGTCAGCCATATCACCTCACACTGGCAGAAGCAAAAACTTCAGTAACCATGGGATGACATACCATGGCAATTATAGAGCAAGAATAGCGACCTTCTTTCTCAAATTCTGACTAACTTTGAAAGACTCTTTTAGCAGGTGAAAAGTAATGCAGAACCTCAATAGGAGAGACACTAAGATAATTACATATCAGCATTGTAGACTTGCTCTGCAAATCGAAGCCCCACTTTCTTGGCTTGGCTCTTCATTTCCCAGCAGACTTGAACTTTCTGGGGATGTACCCAGCTATCCATAAAATCCCAAGGAACCCAATCCACAGCAATAAAAATGAGGTCCTTTTGCATAACTAAAGCTAGAGATCTGCTTTAAAACATTGTCGACTTAATTAAGTATTGCTTCCTGGGTGTCCCAGTTGTAGGAGCTATGGATTTTTGTCCCATTATTATAAATTAACTTAATAGATTTGTCCTTTAACAATATTCTCTAGCTATTTTCCTTTTGTGTTTGAAGTTGACTAATGTTTAACATCATGATTAAGATGAAAGTCTCCAATTATAACAAAAGAGCAAACACTATAAAACAGCAGACATATTTAATTATGGAAAAATTCACAAATATGCAAAATTGGAGAGCATACTATATAATGAACTCCAAGTACCCATTGTCTAACTTTAGAGTAGATTGCAATTTTCCTGAGAGGGTCTGGGTCACATCTCTTGTCCCAGTGTAATTATTAATAGCATCTCCTTTTACTTTGAAAAGTGTCAGTTTAGATATTATGCCCAGTCTCAAAACTATCAACTTGTAGTCCATCTCAATTCACCTCAATCCCACCTATAACCCAATAAAAGAAGATTTTGAGACAAATCATAGACATTGATCATTTCATCTATAAATATAATAGATTTTGAAAAGCAGGTTTTAATTCTTTGACATCCTTAAACCTGATACATTTTCAGTTCAGAACCAAGTATAACAAGGACAGGCTTCAAAACTGGTAACAGTTTTTATAGCTTGTAACTTCAACAGTTAAGATCTATAAAGCAAGATCCCCAAAACTGTCTTCGGTCTCAGTGATCACTGCAAGAGCTGAAAAATGAAGCAATTATCTCCAAATTAAATGGAAACAGAGGCAACTGAAACTTCTTAATATGTATAATTCCACATTTACTTTCTGAACAAAGCACCTTTGGAACCCCAAAATCCCTCCTTTTTATCAAGGTTAAAAAAAAAAAAAAAAAAGCCAGCAGCCCTTCCCTCTATGAGGACACACAGTGTTTATTCACTAACTTTCTCTGTTAGTTCCTTACTTTCTGCATCCAAATCGAGTACTGGCTACTCTGACAAATGACTTTCCGTAGCAACTAGCCAATAACTGCAGCCCAGGTTCCCCTAAGAAGTTTCTATCTTCTCTTAACCCTCATCTTATCCTGGGCTTTTTCAGACTGTTAGCCAAACTCTTCTAATTTGCGACTTGCACCTTTCTGAAGAGAAACAACTGAATCTGTTAGAATTGTATATAAGCTAAAAGTCATTCATCTTAGAGTGGGGTGAAAGAATGATTCAGAGTTTTTGCACTATCCTAGACCAGAGAAGTTGTTGGAATTGAGTTGGTAGGTACCATACATATTTGAAGGCATTTTCAAAACAAAGAAGAACAAACTTCACTGGGTTTTAATTTAAACCATAGGCATGCCAGCAGCTTATTTTATCACTACTATGCATGGCTTGATTGAAAATTAATGTCCTTGGCTTCTAATTCAAGATGGCGGTCCTAATCCCACATAGCCCTATGTTCTTCTCTCTCTCTCTCTCTCTCTTTCTCCTTAGATTCCATTAAATTGACCATAAGGAGATAAAAATGCATAATCCCATAATAACAAAGTAAAAGCAGGTTGTTATCAGAGGAGAGATTTCATCAAGTTTCTTTAGGACAAAAAGCAGATGGGGAACTGGTGACTAATGTTTGAAGCAAAAGAAGCCTCAGCCCAAATTTTAGGCAAAGGATGCTAGAGCCCAGGAAGCAGACGATCTGTGGCACAGCCCTGAAGTGTCCCAGCTGGTGATATGGCAGGCAAGATAAAGGGCAGGAAGAAAAAAGAGACTGGACACCGCAGCACAAATTGTGGGTCTCTATGGCAGAGCAGAGCTCACTCACCTTTTCTCCTGTGCCCATACACAGTGACCCCACCCCACCCCCCAGCCAGGCACTCAGCTGTGGTGACCTCTGTATCTCAAAATAGTAGGCAGGTGTTCTCAGTTCATCAGTTTGATCAGCGGAGGGGTCTTCTTAGGGAAACTGCACACCCTGCATGGGTGAACAAGGGCAGCTGTAGTGGTGTTCCTGACCCCAGGGTCATCTTGGGAAACGTTTCCTATCTAGGGGCCCAAGGGTTGAGATATGGAGCCCCTGAGAAGGATATGAAATTCTAGATTATTACTTGTGAACAATATCAACACAGATAATGAACAGTTTAAAATTGTTCAACTTTTAGAATTACCATCATTATAGACAAATCATAGAAACTAACTATGGCCATGGAACAGAATGAATATTTTATCAACTTTGATAAAGCAAAAGTAAAGGAAAGCTAGAGGGAAGGAGGAAGCAGGGCAAGAAGAGGTGGTGGTAATAGCCTTACCTTACACAGAGTAGAGTCAAGTGACCCAATTAACAGTCCATAGAATGAGAAAGCTCATTTTTTTAATATAATTTTTTATTTTTTATAAACATATATTTTTATCCCCAGGGGTACAGGTCTGTGAATCACCAGGTTTACACACTTCACAGCATTCACCAAAGCACAAACCCTCCCCAATGTCCATAATCCCACCCCCTTCTCCCAAACCCCCTATGAAGGCCCTGTCTGGAGTCTCAGAGATGACCAGACAAAGAGAGTAAGGAGAGGCAGTAGGCATGATGTAAATAAACTACATCCTTGACTGTCGTGGCAGAAGGTCACCAAAGGATGATCGAAGTTGATCGAAGCAGCAGTGTATGCATATTATTTTGAGATAACAGAAGTAACTATGGGAGAACGGCAAAGAGCTAAAAGCAGTTTGCCTGTCTGTGGATAAGGATTTGGACTGGCCAGGGATTGCTGCTTTCTGTTAGAAGCCCTTCAGTCCTATTTGATTAATCAACTATACACACGCATTGCCTTTAAAACAGTACAAACCTGGGGTGGGGAGGGGAGGAGAAAAAGAAAGAAAAATAGTGACAGTTCTTCTGGATATGCAAGAAAGGAAATCTCAAACACCCTGCAGCAGGAACAAGCCTGGAGCGGGTTAAGCTGGATACCACATAACTATGGTAACAGATGTAGCTAATTTGGGACACAAATGAGGGTGTTGGAAGGATCTAAGAGAAATGTGGTGCTAAGAGGGAAGAAGAATCAATTCTAAATAAAGGAATGTCGAGATAATCAGTATGGACGCTCTGCCATCTGACACAGTAAAGGAGGAAAGAACTGAACACACCCTCACTTTTTGACTATTTTTTCACCATCAATTCTTTTAAAGATTTTAGTTAGAGAGAGAGTGAGCAAGCATGAGTGGGGGGAAGGTCAGCAGGAGGGGGTGGGGGGTGCGGTAGATCTCAAGCGGACTCCATGCTGAGCACAGAGCCCTGACACGGGGCTCGACCTCATGACCCCGAGATCATGACCTGAGCTGAAATCAAGAGTTGGATGCTCTACTGACTGAGCTACCCAGGCACCGCTTCGCCATCAATTTTTTTAAAAGCAAAAGTCGGGAGATTCTTATATGGGCTCCTTGCTGAGTAAAGAAAGTAAATAAAATAAAATTCATATTCAATAAAATAACATGGGCTGAAAATCATGTCCATTGTTAGAAGAAACTGTCTTCATAAAGTCCCCAAGCATTTCAAGTTTAATGACTTCATTCGCTCTTCAAGAAAAACAATTTAGAAATGACATGCAAATGCACATGTATTGGCTTTCCCTCGATACAATGATTTGCAAAAGAGCATATGCAGTTAAGTAACCCTTTCGAAATTCCACAGAAAATGACCAAAAAAAGAGAAAAATAGGAACAAATCTGCATCACTTCTGGTTACCAGGAAGGCTGCCAACCACGTGGCAGAATCTGTGAGGAACCGACATCTTTGCTACATCAACTCTTCCCATCCAGAAACAGGACATTCGGGATTTCTGAAATACTTGTAGTTTACATGTCCTGTGAAAATGTCCATTTCATCAAGATTTTCACATATGTTAGCATACAATAATGCATTGTTATGATTTCAAATCTCTTCTCTGCTTTGTCCCACCTTTCATTTCTAGTATTGTTTTAATCATAATCAGGCTTGCTAGAAGCTTGTCTGTTCAGTTGGCTTTCTAAAAGAATCAACTTGCCAGACAAAAGTGGGGGGAGGGCACGTAAGGTTGGAGGAAAGAGCTTGAGAAAGGTGTGGAGACTGTGAGGGAGGTTTGTAGAGGGGACATGTCCAGGAAGATGGTGGGTGGAGTGTGAAGGAAGATGTAAAGGTAAAGAATTTGGGTTTTATTCCAAGAGTAGAGGATTGTCAAGATTCAATTTCTGTTTCAGAAAGATCACTGTAGATTGATGGAAGGAGTTTGAGTTCAAGGTAGGCAAGAGAAGTGGGAAGATCCAGAGGAATTCAAGAGGGACTGATGAAACCCAAGCCCAAGCAAACTAGCCCCGGCAGGATGAAAGGCAACCTCATCAACACAGAGACCAAATGTCTAGCTGGGCCTCATGGAAGCTACCAGAACAAGAATCACTTGGCCACCTCAAGAAAACCAAGTGGCTTCTTCTCTAAATTGGCTAGGGGAGCAGGGGAATGACTTATTAACGCCCTCATGTCTGTTTTTTCTGTTTGTTCATTTTCTTTTGGATGGTGTTGGGGGGGGGGGCGGGAACTGGTTTTTGTGTTTTACCTCCTCACCCTGACTCCCCCTCCCTGTTTGGCCTCATATGGACACCCTGCCCTGAGATCCTAAGTCCTCACAGGTCTATGCCTATTCAATCAGCTGTCTGCAGGGGGGGGAAGGCATGGGTGAAGGATGTCAATGGTCCTTAAAGCTGCCACTCACAGTAGTCAAAGGCATTTTCTCCTTGGCTTGGTAAGTACTTTCAAGGCTGGGCCCAGGAAGACCGTGCCAGATATCATATGGAGCACTGATATTTGCTTTCTGACAACCGCATCCTAAATTCCCTAGCCTCCAGGTCCTGCCTGGGTTGCTTAGGGGGTCCTCTGTCAGACCAAGCACACTAGAGATATTTACAGCTGGGTCAAGTGACATTTATTTATGTACTTTATTTTCAGCTCTAACTGTTGGGGGTGATCAGAACTGACCTGGTTTGAAGCTTGCTATCTTAAAGCCCCACATTATTCAGGGGTCCCTCAGCACACATCAGGATTGGGGGTCCAGTTACTCAAGGTGGAAGGTGCCGATAAAGTTCCTAAAGCCCTCTGATTATTACCCCCATCTTCCCACTGACCACACCCTAGCACATCCAGGTCTGGTGCATTGAGCCTGAGTATTTTTCTAGGACTCAGCTGGAAGAATATCCCTGCTTCCTCTGGGGAGGGCCCCTGTTGACTCATGGGCTGGTTGATCTTGGTTGGCACCATCTCTACCATATCTTCTAGAGAGTCCTTGAAGAATCTAGGCCCTTTGTTATCTCTCTCTTCTCTGCAACTAAAATAGATCTGTCTTCCTTTGCCTGGCATGTCCTGGTTTTAGCATGAAATGTCCCCCATCCCAAAAAAGCCATCAGTCCCTGGCAACCAGGGCCCTAAGTAACACAGCAGCAAATAAAACCTGTGTGTAATAGAATACAATATAAATGCATAGTTTTATGATAGGTATATATTAAAAGGAAAGCTATCAAAAACAATTATAGTGGGAGACTGTCATAATTTTGTAATCTTTGACAGATCACTTAAGTACAAAGAAAACTTAAGAACAGGGGCTCCTGGGTGGCTCAGTGGGTGAAAGCCTCTGTCTTCGGCTCAGGTCATGATCCCAGGGTCCTGGGATCAAGCCCCATGTCGGGCTCTCTGCTCAGCAGGGAGCCTGCTTCCCCCTCTCTCTCTCTCTGCCTGCCTCTCTGCCTACTTGTGATCTCTGTCTGTCAAATAAATAAAATCTTTAAAAAAAAGGAAAACTTAAAAACAGATTTGAACAATATAATCAGTAAACTCATTTTAAACTATACAATTGAACACTGTAGTTCACAGAGAAAAGACTCTTTTCACCTCATTTAGCAACATTGGCAAACCTCTCAGATGTAGTTTACTATGGAAGTTAGGTCAGGATGAATCTTTGCTGGAACCTTGCCATTCCATAGGTGCTCTACGAGTCTGGGGGACTTTGATGTTGTTGTTGTAAGCAGAGGCAGTTTTTGGTATTATGGTCTTAAAATTCTTTCAAGTTAAACCTATGGTAGCCAAGGTATACAGAGTAAAATATTAGGGCTGCAATCTCTCTTCTAGAGATTCAAAATTCTATTTCAAACATCTTGGGTGTGTCTTTGTCTACAGTCCAAAATGCTTCCACTATACAGAAATCTTTTTTTTTAAAGATTTTATTTATTTATTTGACAGAGATCACAAGTAGGCAGAGAGGCAGGCAGGCATAGAAAGGGGGAAACAGGCTTCCTGATGAGCAGAGCCTGATGCAGGGCTCGATCTCAGGACCTTGAGATCATGACCTGAGCTGCAGGCAGAGGCTTAACCCACTGAGCCACCCAGGCACCCCTACAGAAATCTCTTTTGAAGGAAAAAATCTCTTATGGACCCAAGGTTGACCTACGTCACATTTATTAAAATGTAACTTAAATAAGTACACTCATAAAGACCAGTTAAAAACACCCAGGCATTACAGCTTTCATATAACTAAAATGCCAAAATAAATTTATGAATAAATGCAACTATAAAACTTTAAAATGTCAAATACATAAAGTTATCTTCTTGCAACAGATGATATTGTTTTGTTGGAATTAAAACTCCATTTTGGGTTTATCAACAGAAAGATATAGTCTCAGGTCTAGTTACTACATGTTATCACTCTCTGAATTTTGGCTTCAATTATACCAATGGGGGCAACTAATAAAGCATGTAGGCAAAATAATATTAGTAACCTCAAAAATGTGTTTGCTACCTTGAAGATAATCAGATATCATAATTTAAAATTCTTCTAAAAACCATCCTGAGATGCTTACCTAAATGGGTGCCATTTTATACTAATAAAAATAGTAACTAACATCACTAACATCTACTGAACTTTACTATATGCTCCAAGTCTTTCACATGTAGTGACTCTAATCCTTGCAATGTCACTATGAAATCAATACCATGTATTTATCTCCATAGTTTCAAAAGAAACTGAGGATCACAGAGGTTGAGTAACTTGCCCAAGTTTCACAGCTAGTAAGTAGAAAAATGAATTTGAAGTCAGACAGTCTGGCTCCACTCAATCATTACACCAAATTACCGGTCTCATTGTTTTGGACACAAGGTAGTTATTGGAGGTTACTAAATCTGCATCAAATTTAGATCTAATCCAATTATTGCTGAAACTAGCAACAGGAACTCTGTCATTGTGTTTTCACTACAACACCTGCTGCTAATAAGTTCCTGCAACTTAGTGACTATGACTATGACTATGACTAGCATGAGAGCAACAGTCTTTGACAATATAGTGCTGATCCCAGGAATTGTTCTTTTTTTTTTTTTTAATTTTATTTATTTATTTGACAGACAGAGATCACAAGTAGGCAGAGAGGCAGGCAGAGAGGTGGGGGGAGACAGGCTCCCCACTGAGCAGAGTCGGATGTAAGGCTTGATCCCAAGACCCTGAGATCATGACCTGAGCCGAAGGCAGAGGCTTTAACCCACTGAGCCACCCAGGTGCCCCCCAGGAATTGTTCTTCTGAGTCTGACGAGCCTGTGCCCTGTGGGGACTCACCGTTCTCTCCATGTACCTCTAGTTAAACTCCTCTCTGCCTCATGACCTGAGCCACCAGGCCTGCTCCTGGCTCACATGAAAAGACACAGAGGCAAATACAGGCCCTACCATTGGCTTTGGAGTTGCCATCAAGATAATACAGAACACATTTTATTACTAATTATTTAAGATTATCACTGAAGTAAAACTGCTAATTTTAGAGAAGACACAGATCCCTCAAAATGTGTATATCTCAGAACCCCAGTGGTCTGAGAGACCCATGAGTGATATAAACTCACACTGAGGAACACTTTAAAAACATGGTTTGGGGCACCTGTGTGGCTCAGAGGGTTAAGCCTCTGTCTTCAGCTCAGGTCATGATCTCAGGGTCCGGGGATCAAGGCCAGCTTTGAGCTCTCTGCTCAATGGGGAGCCTGCTTCCCCCTCTCTCTCTGCCTGCTGCTCTGCCTACTTGTGATCTCTCTCTCTCTGTGTCAAATAAATATATAAAATCTTAAAAAAAAAACAAACAACAGCAGTATGTATCCCTCCTTGTATCTGACAAGAACATGACTGAAGCCACCATTCCAAACACTGTTATATTTTCGAAGAGTTCTTTTCTGCTCTTAGAATCAAGAACTATTGTGCTTCAGTTACATTTTTGTTTTGTGTTTTATGTTCTGGACATGTGACATTCTGTGTTTCATACTTTTTCTGCATAGCTCTCAGAATGATCTGTGATTATACATTCATTTACAGAGTTTCCAGATGAATGTCAGTTCCTCTCCTTCATCGCTAAGTGCTGTCAAGACAGAGACCATGTCTGCCCTGCACCCTTCACAGAACCTGGCACATAGTAGGGCCTCACTGAGTGTTTGTTAAATGAAGAAATGGGTGGATGAGTCAATAAATAAATAAACACATGAGTCATGGGTTGGTCAGTTCTTGTTCGGTGACATGCTGGAAAGTTTAGAGTTGGATTTGTTTACTTTCATAACAAGTACAGGGGGTCTTATGCTTGTATTTTTGTATTAGTTTCATTCTTAATACCATTTTATATCTCTATCCTTAGTCTTCTTTTTTCTTTGTCATTTACTTCTAAGTTAGTCTCCCTTGGTATGGTTTATGAAGACCAATAAACTGTCTTAGATTTCTTGTAGAACAAGGTAGATAAATACATTTATCAAAGTCTTTCCAACATACTTTTGAAACCTTAACACTGAATTCTGTCCCAACAAACATATGTCATCACCTGTAAACTCTTAGAGAATAGCTGTGATGTGCTAATTCTAGCGCCATCCTAACATTTAAAGCCAACTCAACTCAAGCCCAGAAACCACATGTGGTGCGTCATTTCAGGCAGTGCTATGTATTTTGTATGTAACAAACAGATTTTTAATAAGGTTAAGCAATTGGACAAGAAAGAATATATGGCTTCCTACAAACTGTATGGATTTGGGATCAAAGATTTTAGTGGTTCTCCAAAATATATTGAAATTACAATAATAAAAGGTTTGCTATTAGGGGTGGAGAGATGAAAAGTGGACAGGGGTGGGGAAAGAGACAGGTCTGGGCAAGATCCTGGTCCCTACCCACTGACAAAAGTCTGATCACAGAATGAAGGTAGAACATTATAAAGCAAAAATATTAAATGATCTAAATCCCTCGGTAAAATCTAACATAGACTATTCATATGCTAGTGGCCAGAGTGACTTGCAAGTCTGAAACTTCAGCTAACTGCTCTTAATCATTTAAACCATTTTCATTTCAGATGTTTACCAATTCTCTCTTAAAATGAAACCCAATGTTTAAATCCCTTTAACGAGGCCACCCCTACACGTTAAACATGCATCTCATGCATGTACCTTAACTAGACCCACACACTAGATGTGAAAGGAGTTGGGTCTGCCCTCTCCAATCACTTGCTCCCACCAGGATGTCAGATTACCCTCTCCTTTGGGCTTAGTCAGAAAGCACAAAATGTCCATTTAGCAAACTGAGATTTGATTTCTATTATTAATAAGGCTCATTTGAGTCAGTTGAATCTCAGACAACAAACTGCAAGAGGCAAGAGTGGGTGTAAAGAAACAGATGGGTAATAATCATGTGTCACAGATAAATGACAATTTTTAAAAAGAATTTGATAGGGTGTGGGCTGGGGCTTTTTTTCCCCCCTTCCCTTTTCTCTCTCTCTCCCCCTCCCTCCCTCCCTCCCTCTCTCTCCTGGGGCTTTCTCTCTCGGTCTTTCTTTCTCCCTCTCTTTGGCGAGGGGTGGAGATTATAGAAGAAAGGGAAGGGGGAGAAAAAGCAAGACAATAGGCTAGACCGAGCGCCTGATCGGCATCCTAAAGCAGTCTGCCCCGCCCCCACTCCATCCCAAACCTATCACCTGGTAGCTCAGTGGTTGTGATTTCAAAATTGGAAGAAGCTGCCCGCCCCCCACCCCACCACCCGGCCTCCCGGACCAAGGGTGGTCTCCAACCGGGGGCAGAGGAGGGGAGAGGAGGCAGGAAAATAGAGGGGAGGGAAGATGAAAGCTAAGGGAGGAGCAGACTGGCAAGACCTCTTGGGGACAGTGGCCCTTTTTCCCTCCAAAGTGGTGGAGTGGCATAAAAATCCAGATCCACTGGGGCCCGCTCACGTGCCAGCTCCCCTGCTCCAAATGCAGGCCGCCGCCGATGCCGCACCTGCTGCCTCGCAGCTGCGGCAGAGCGCCCCGCCTCGAGCCTTGACGACGCCCGGGGGACGCGCCCAGCCCGCCGAGCACCCCTCACCGCTTCCCGGGAGGGCGGCGGCCAAGCAGGAAGGTTAGGGAGGGGCAGCCCCCGTGAAGCGACGCTTGCCGCCCGCCAGCCCTGACCCAGAAGAATGCCCCACCTGTCAGGCGTGGCGCTCGGAGCGAGTGCGTCCCACCGTCCCCACGCTGAGGCCAGCCCTACTCAGCCCCGGAGGATCTTTCCGAAGATCCTCCAATTTTACATCATCCACAGAAACCTTTAGACACAAAACGCACAGCTGTGGGGAAGGGCGGCATCACTCACACACACACTAGCAGACCCTTGACAATCGGGACCAACCAGCTCGCGCACGGTGGACGGACGGTTGCCGTAGGGGTCTCAAATTCCATCAAAAGAAACAAAACCAAGGCAAGCCACGACGCCCATTCCCAAGCCGGACTTACCTCCTGCACAGCATCTTATCCATCCCTGGTCTTCCACGGTGGGTTGCTGTTTTGCTTTGCTGTCTTTTCCTGTGGGTGTCTGCTTAATAAACGCACCCAGCTAATCTGCAGAGCAATGTTTTCTTCCCATCCTGCAGCCCCACACTTGTCAGAGCTGCCTGGAATTCCACCAGCAATGCAGCTTCCCCGCGTCAGCGGTGATTACAGACAACAGAAGCCGCTACTTCTTGACAAAAGGCTGTCGCTCACGCTCGTCCCTTACAGCCCTGCGGTCAGAATTAAATCCATTTCCCGCACAAGGCTGGGAGGAAATGAGAGCTCTCTTGGCCGTGCGCGCTGACAAAAGGACGCCTGGCGGCGCCCACAGCGCCCCCTCTAGCGGGCCGCTGCCCGGCTGCCCCAGGGCCGCGATGCTGCAGTGCCCCCACCCGCAATGCCCGCCGCCCGCGCTGCCGCAGTCCCACCGCCCGGCCTCTGCCCACGTCCACTCGGGCACTACGAACTTAGCCAAGAGCTAGTATGAGGATTTTGTTACTAGGAAGGAAATCTGAAACGTGACCTTCATTTAACGATATATTCTCCCTAGGATTTAAAAAAAAAAAAAAAAAAAAAAAGTCCCTCAGCTGAAATATTTATTGCCTGGGAAATCTGCCTTTAGAAAATTAACTATTAGGGGTTTTAATAGCAATTGTTGACCATTTGAATCTGAGCCCAAATTATCCCTATTCTAATTCTTCTACTATAGCAAAATTTTTTGTTGTCCTGCGGTCTGGGACTGTGCGCCCAGCTCCCTCCAATTCTCATTACTTTTCTCCTCTCACCCCTCTCCTCATCCCAGAGGGAACAGGTGTTTAGTGAATAGGGAACTGGGTGGAGAACCAGAATACTTGATTACAGTCTCAGACCTGCCATTAACTAGCTGTGTGACTTTGATGAAATCACTTAACCTTTCTGGGCAATACTGTCTCAGTCTGTAAAATGACAGCATACCTAAAGCATCTTCCACTTCTACTTTCTGACAGTTTCTCTCAATATGCCCTCAGACTAGGAATATCATGTGGTAGCTTAGGACTTTGGAAACCACTCCCCCCACCCAGCCCCACCAGCTTCCCCAAATCAGCATTCACTCCACATGGTTTTGTTTTTGTTTTTTTGTTTTAATGTTGATTGCAGGGCAAGTATGGCTTCCAGAAAAGCTCCTGGTCATTTCCCCCAACCCGATCATGGCTCCTCTGCTCATTCTAGCTCTAGGCCACCACCACCGTTAGATGCTCCCATAAAACCCACGAATCTCCATCACAGGCCTGCCACAGAAACAATTTCTGGAGGTGGGCCTAGGAAGCTTTTTATTTAACAAGCATCCCTAGTAATTCCTTTGTACTCTGACATGTAAGAAATGCCACTCTATGTGAGCTACTCCTGGTGTGGAAAAAGAGAAGATGGCCACCACAACCACCCAAGAACTGGCCAATACTCCATCTCAGATGCTTTAGCTCTTCCAGCCCCTCCATCCCCCAGTCTCTATCCCCTCCTTTCTTACCCAGAGCTTCTCACTCACTCCCATTTCACTTTCAGAATTGCTGAGTCCACAAGCTTTTTCCCCATTCTCCTGTCAAAACCTGCTAGAATTATAAGCAGCTGAGTCACGAAGATCCAAGTTCCGTCTGGCCAGCACCAGGAAGTCATGTGTTTATTGAGACACTTCAGGTGGCTATGCATTATTGGTGCTGAGGGAGGATACCTAGGGAGTTAAGAACATCTCCTCCAGAGCCCTGAAATTATAGTTATGGTGGGCCCTTTTCGGAAATAGAATCCATAAAGGGAATAGAGAATTTTTGTTTAGTCCAGAAATAGCAGGCTTCATAAATCCCCTTAGTCATCTCCATCACTCAAAAATTTCTCTTCCTGATGTATTATTTAGCTTTCTCAAACTAGTAATTGCAAACTCTTGGTGGCTCCTGCCAGTGTTCTGAAGGCTTTACATCCATTTTTATTCATTTAATCCTCACAAGAACTCCATAAAGACAGTACTATCATTATCCCATTTTACAGTTGAAGAGATTGACACACAGAGAGGTAACTGACCAAAGGTCACACAGCTAGTGAGTGGTTGAGCAAAGATTCAAACACACACAATACGGCTCCACAGCTTATAAGCCCTAACCACTACCCTGCACATGGCTTCTGGAAGGAGATGAAAAAAAAAATTAACTTTAAAATGCAGAACAAGGGGGCTCCTGGGTGGCTCAGTCATTAGGTGTCTGCCTTCGGTTCGAATCAGGATCCCAGGGTCCAGGGACCAAGCCCCGCATTGGGCTCCTTGTTCAGTGGGAAGCCTTCTTCTCCCTCTCCTGCTCCCCCCGTTTGTGTTCCCTCTCTTGCTGTGTCTCTCTCTGTCAAATAAAATCTTTTTTAAAAATGCAGAACTAGTACAAGACACTGATAAAGTTGATAAGGCTGATATATTCCTTTCCCCAAAAAGTGATTCTGCTCTTCTGGTCATCACAGTTAAAAAAAAAAAAAAATCCGCCATCTTCTCTTATATGCTGTCTGCATGTGACAAGTGCTGGAAAGATTAATGCCATCCTGTGGCTATAGGAATTCTTCAAATATCAGATAGGAAGCAAGACTTCAGTATATAAATTTCCATATTAAGGAAATTTATATATTTATAAATATAATATTATATTATAATATTAAGAACCTATATGGAATTTTAGTTGAAGTTCTTGAAGTTCTCACTCAATTCCAAATTCACCTTGAAATCTTACAAAAGGAACAAGAACTGCAGCTGACCCCACAGGCTATCCTGGGAAGATCATAAGAATTCAGAGTCCCTACCACAGAAAACCCAAGATGCCTAGCCCTTAACTAGGGACAGGAAAGCACAGAAGAATCCATGTCAAGTCCAGAAAATCACATCTGACTAGCCCCCAATGACCACATCAAATAAATTTTAATAAATTTTAGTTTAAAATTAGATTTTCTGACTGATTTGCAGTAAAATTATTTCTAATCCTGAGGTCTCTTGACAAAAAATGTTTCCAGTCAGCAATAACTTATCAAGTGAGCAGATGGCTATGAAATAGACTATAGTGCCTCCACCTCCTGGTATTCATGTCCTTGTGTAATCCCCTCCCTCTTAGGTGTCACAGGACCTGTGATTTGATCCTAACCAACAGAATACAGCAAAGGGGATGGGATATCGTTTCTGTGATTGCCTTACATAAGATTCTTCATCTTGCTGACTTTCTTGATTGCCTTCTTGGTTTGTATGCTTTGATTAAGTAGCAATGCTAAGAAGAGCTATACAACAAGGAACTATAGGTGATACCTGGTCAACCACCAGCTAAAACATCAGTCCATAAGTCCTAGAGGAATGAACTTGGAAGCAGACCCTTCCCCAGTCAAGCCTTCAGCTGACACCCCAGCCCAGACTAACACCTTGATTTCTGCCTTGAGAGTGAGCTTAAAGCAGAAGACCCAGCTAAGCCATGCCCAGGTGTGACTCCTCATCCACTGAAATGGTGAGATAATGAATGTGTTAAGTTACTATGTTTGTAGTAACTAATATATAACTAATACAGTGCCTTAGCACTCTCCAGGTACAAGCATAGTTATAGATGGCCTTCTCTAGGGCATGTCAAAGGTGCTGGAGGGATTGACACCCCAGAGGATCAGCTCTCAAACAATGACCATCAAGAGTTGAGGAACAGCCTGGCTCCCTCATTCCTAAATGTTGGAAGGACACCTCTGAAGCATGTTGTACATAGTCTTCCAGAGTGCCTCAGCAGGACTAAGACCCAGTGGCCCACAGCAGCAACCTGCCCAGTCATGCATCTTTCATAGTCTGGCTTTTCTCCCCTATATTACTTCCCCACTATCCTACTGGTAGTTCCTGGGCTTGTCTCCCAAATAAACTATAAATCATAGCCTACTTTGAGGGAAATCAAATTTAAGAAGGGAGGAAATACAGTGCTTTCAAAGCAAGACCAATGATAAATTCCAAGTCTAGGTTTCCTGAAGATGCCCCTCTCCAAGCAGGCGAAAGTACAGCCAACCTGTGGCTGAGGCCTGCTGTGGAAAGAAAATGAACTGGGAGTCCAGGACCTGGGGCTCCAGCCTCACTCCTAGTGACTGTGTGCACTGAGGAAGAACTGACCCAGGTTTCACTTTCTAGCTGTATAATAAGGGTAACAGCCCTTGCCCTCTGCTGTGGGTTGAATGGTGTTCCCCCTACCAAACCCCTGTCGCCAATTGCTATGTTGAAGACCTAACCTCCAGAACCTCAAAATGTGACTATAATTGGAGATGGGGTCTTCAAAGAGATAACGGAGATAAATCAATGAGATGTTTAAAAGATTAAAAAATTAGGTGATGTGGATAGGTCCTAATCCAATAGGATGGGTATATTTATAAGAGGAAATGTGGACATGACTGGCACAGACAGAAGACCATGTGAAGGCACAGGGAGATGTCAACCACCCACAGCCAAGGAGAGGAAAACCAACTCTCTTGATACCCTGACTTCTTGATCTCGGTAAACTTCTGGTTCAAGTCACCCAGTAATTTGTTAGGACAACCCTAGAAAACTAAATCTCCTACCATCCAGGGTTGTCATGCAGACAAATTAGGATACCAAATGTAAGTACTTAGTCTTATTACTGATCAGAATGAGACAATCAGCAGCCCTAACCCCAGGGAAGAACCATATAGGGCAGGGTGGTAAAGCGGCACCCACAGCTGGTAGAAAGGTCCCAGACTCCAGAGGAAAGGTAATTCCTATTATAAAGTGGCAGAGAGCTTGGCTAAATTGTGTCCTAGTGTTCTATAGAAGGTAGAACTTACAAGTGATAAAATCAGGTATTTTACAGGAGAGATTTCTAAGCAAAATAGTGTAAGTGCAACTAGGGTCCTTCTTACTGCTTATAGTAAAATACAAGAGGAGAGATGAATTAAAGGAAGAATCATTAAACACAAAGGAATCAGAGCTTGAAGACTGGAAAAATTCTCAGCCCATCCATGTTGCCAAAAGTGAAAAACCTTGTTCTGGAGACAGCACTAAGGGTATGGCTGAATAACCATTTGATAAAGAGGTCATGGAGTGTAATTCATGGACTTTATCAGTCATCTTAGCAGAGGCTAGGAATAGAGATGGGTTTTTCCAAAAGAGAGAGTGCTAGATTGAACTAAAGCAGGACATAATGAAAGAAGGCTGTCGAATTCCTTGGATCTTACAGGATGAGACCACAAAGCTACTCAGTTGCAAATGTGCACTGC